>NC_044911.1:16917195-17517195 GCF_001633185.2 Quercus lobata | reverse complement strand
CTAATCTTTCCTACCAGGAGTTGAATATTGTATTCACAAAATGAAGCTTAGGATAGAAAATTGATTTATTATCACTATGCAGATATTTTTCAAGTGGAAACTTTGATCACTATGAAAAATTTTATTTGAACAGGCAATATTCCAAAGATCTGGATCAGACTCCTTGCAAGTCTCCCTATCAGGAGCTCTAAGGACAAAGGTGGACAATCGTGGTGCCAATGTCATGGTGGCATTGCATGAAAGCGGATTGGTGACTGACTGTCCAAAGGGTGAGAACAAAGGGAGAGTTCTATCCAATGACTTTGTCGTTAGAAAACTCGAAAAGCTTTGCACTGTTAAAGACATCTCTGCCAAGAAGACAGTAACAGGATCTGTTAATTTCCCCCTATGGCAAGGATTCCATGGCAGCAAATGTGGCGTTACCATCTTTGTTCAAGATAGCTCTCATCTAATTTTTGGTTCACAGAACTTTCAGTTGCCAGATGACATTTGAGATAGCTCATCTGTTGTTTACTATAAATCAAGTTGCGGCGGGCACGATTTAGTCTATTATGTACAGGATGTCTATGTTAGGGTATTGATTTCTTTTCTTTTTTATGAGTTTGCGTTTTTCTTCTTGTTACTGGCTGGGTTTTTATAAATAGGAGATGGAGAGAGACAGCTCCATTAATATATAAAAATCCTTCTTTTTAGGTTTAGAATTGAATTTCCACGTATTGCATTATGTGGGTGAGAGATGTGAGTGAGCAACTTTGATTTCTATGTTAATTTTGTATTGATTGGCTTTTTATTGCTTTTAGATCAAATGTGAACTCTTTCTATATTCATTCTTGGCCTTTATATGCATTGGGAAGGCCTAATTGAAATGGCCTTAGACATCAAGAAATGAGGCAAGTATGTTGTCATCCATGTTTCTGTATATGTCATTTTTGTAAGAATCAAGACGGTAGTTTAATCTTGGTTCTATTCGAAGTTAATCAGTCATTTAAAACTATGCCATTATAGTTAATTATATGCTGTCCGGGCTGAGTTCACAATCACTAATAGATTCAACAGAAGTGAGATATATAGGTGCAAGTTTATTTTATACGAAAGCTGAATGAACATTTTCCAGGAGCTAATTGATGTAGCAGTTTTTGTTTTTGTAGAGAGAGGTAAACCAATTCTCATAGTTCATCCCTTGCCCCTCATCAGGTTTCTCAGCAAATGCTATTAGCCCTGTCATAATCAGCCCAAAAAGCCTCTAGAGTCTCAAAGGGCACACTACACTTAATTAGATCCCCAGCAAGTAGCAACTCAATTGGATTATTACCCTCAAGGATTATTCCATCTCCATGTTAGTCCAGTTTTTAAAATCCAAATATTTTCCTCATGCTAACTTTCTCCAAACAAAAGGCCTCAACGTCTTCCACCAAATCCATCATTCAAGGCAGAAATCCTTTTTTTTTTTCCATTGAAGTGCGTTCACAACCGTGATTCCAACTAGAACTATTATCTTTTCTCTCTCCTCTTCCCTTCCCCACAATTGTCCCAAATGTCCTCTAGAAAACCACTTTTCATCTCCTGAGGGAATGTTATTGGTCCCAATTAGTTTGGCATCAATCCCAACTCCCCAATTCCTATCTTTTCTTTTCTCTATCTAATATATTTTCTTGGTGCCACTCAAATATAGATAAGAATTAGGTCCAGTGTCCAATTACACTGGACCCAATGGTCTCAATCCAAGTCCCTCGAATATTGCTTGTCATGATTTTCAGCAGTTAAGCCCTCCCTGGCCTTTGATTTTCATATATACCATTCGGCTTTTATACCTATCCGGTAACCAATTTATTTTCCACCAAGAGATCCCTCTAATTAATTATGAACTCATTCAATTTATCATTTTTCAACCTACTAAACTCTAATAATTCTATTATCATGGCAAAAAAAAGTTTTGTAACTCTACTGGTTGACACTTTTAGTATTTCTAATAGAGATATTTATGATTTAAATCCCCATTTTTCCCATTGTAATTATTAAATAATAATAATAATAATAATATATCCTTTAGAAAACCCCTAAAATCATCAAATGGATTTCTTGCTCTCCTCCTCGAGGGGAAATTTAAGTTTAATATGGATGGAAGTTTCAAAGGCAATTGAATTTTGGGTAATTATAGATGCTCTATCTCTTCTATTTGCATGGTATTTAGGGTACCATAATCTCATTCTTGAGATTGATTCTACAGAAGTATTTACCATTCTTACTACCTAAATCTATCCCCCTCTCTTCACTAATTCTTTGGTTCTGAACTTCTTTTTAGAAGCTAACAAATGTACCTTCTAAAAAAATCAATAGTATTTAAAACCTATAGTGTTTGTTCATGATGATTACTCTTTATCATCAAGCCAAAATGTTAATTGGTTTTTAGTGTAAGAAGAATTGAATTACATATATCTTATTCAACGACAAAAGACTTTATCAATTGAATTATCTAAAACCTACAATGATTTAGCTATTTGAGAAATATCTATAAATGATGCTTCTTATTTAAATTGGATTTGCCCATTATCTTTGTATTGTGTTTCTATGGGAAGTCCAATAATTATCTACTCCAAGACCGGTTCTGGGTTAGGTTCAATCGGGAACCAAATCCAAAACCAGTCTAGTCAAAATTGGCAAAAAATACTCAAAAACAGAAAAAATTGATCAAGAACCGGTAAAAATAGAGAGCTACCTCTTTTCTGATTCTTTTTACCGTTCCGATTTTTAAAACTATACCAATATATATTAGACTGCTATTTAATTTAATTCTATCTTTTCTTCTTCCCCCCCCCCCCCCCCCCCCCCCCCAAAAAAAATCAATAACCAAAAAAATAAGTGTTTTAAAATAAGAACTCACTACCAATTAGATAAATCATTTCTTCTATAGCCACATAACTTGCCAAAACTTTTGTCACAACTTAACTACTTTATCATGTACAACTTAACTACTTTATCATGTGATCAACTGTGAATGATGGACAATTATTTTTCACATAAACTTACTATTTTTTTCCATCAATCATTATCAACCGTTCCAAAGTCATGGCAAGAATTATGAAACAAGAGTAGCTTCCTTACACTTAGATTACATTTGAAATATGCTTATTTTGTTGAAACTAAAAACTTTTTACTGAAAGTACTGTAGATAAAGGTAAAAATTAGTTAAAATAATACAATAAGACTCATGAATAGTACCAAAAAATACAATAAGACCCATAAACAATAACAAAAATAAACTAAATAATAAAATAAACTGACATTTTAAACCAATGTCAAACGCAACTTGAATTGAGGAGAAACAAAAGCTGTCCTTACACTCAGGTAACAAGTGTGGCCGGTTTTTGCGCAGCTACACCCTTAATAGGAAAAAGTACACTATCTCCTACAAGGTATAATTATCCCCTTAATGGAGGAAATAGTTATTGATCTTTGTTGTCTTATCAGTTGAGTGAGGCTCACCTACTCTGAGAGGGAGGCTACACGCATGCCCTACATGATATAATTTTCCACTTAATGGAGGGAATGGAATCTGATCTTCGTTGTCATATTAGTTGGCACTAAATGTAGTTGCACTAAGGGCAATAAATAATGACCTAAGCACAAGGGCAGAGATCCATGTAAGAAATTAAAGTACTTCCAAGGAAACCGATGAACTTATACTTACGAATGGAGTAAAATACTACTTAAAACAAACAAAGACTAAAAGCCTGACATAAATCAGGCACTCTAGACACAAAAATTTACATGCATTTATTTTCATACAAGCAAAATCCATTATCTACAAGAACAATGGCTCAGTCCAAAATCTGGTATCTTGATCCTCATATTCCTCCACATGGACTTTCCGACTGAGGTCCGTCCATCTTCCCACAACAGTTACTAGATGAGTTGTGGTGAAACATACAACATAACCACATTTTTGTCCCGACAAAAGCACTTGCAGCTGGAGCAAATCACACATTATGCTGAGTCTACCGCTTCAACCTGCTGTCGAGCCAGGTATTTCTCCCTTCGCTCTTTCTGAAAGATACAAGTGTAAAAGAGATAAAACAAGTTAAATAAGATGAGAATTCAAATGAACATTTATGCAACAATAGACATGACAATAGATACGAATTTGTACCCATTCATCTATTACAAGCCCTTCCCCAACAACCCGAGGTCCGGTGTCTACAGGAGGTTTCTTGCGTGTTTGTGATTCAAGAGCAGCCTCAGCTTCAGCTAATTGACGCTTCAGTTTTTCCAATGCCTAGGATGAGATTGAAAATACATACACACACAAACAATGTCATTATGTAACACTTGTTCACCACATACAGTAGTTAACAAAACAACCTTTGACTTACAGGACTATGACGCTCCACGTCTAAAAATACAACCCGCAATATTCGTTCAACAGTTACTTCATCCTTTTGTTCCTCAAACTGCGCAAAAAATGGTCAAATCAAATGACAGATCTTAGGTTAGCACCAGAAAATCTCCTGAAAGCATAAAAAAATAAAAAAAATAAAAAAAGTAAAACTACTGCAATCATGTTTAGCTCAGTTGCACACTTTTAAATTGCTAGTAGAGGCTAAATCCCACTATGTAAATTGACCAAACTGTTATTTGATCCTTTGTTCAAGAAACTGTTTGAAAAAACGGTCCAACAACAATATTTAGCTTTGCATTGCCTACAGTAATGAAAGAAAACTAGTACCACTACTACATTTATATCTAAATCTGAAGAATTTAAACATGCCATGAGGTAGAATTCCAAAGACAGAAAAGCAGTAAACATTGTGCACAAAGGAGAATCCAAAACGGGGCATTAAAACATAGACAAATTATAGGAAACTTGTTAGCAGTTGCATCTCTAACATATGGCACAGCAGAAATAATCTTTAATACTATTTTTTTTAATAGCTATATTTCTTATATATGGATTTCTTTTTTATATCATGAGCACAATTAACATTATAAAAAAAAAAATAAATAAGTATCACTTTTGACTTGGTTCCTTTGGCAATGTCTGAAAACTCTCTAGCACTACATATTTCCTATCCATAAGTATTTGGAGAAATAATTCCAGGACTCCACAATCCAATTCTGTGATCGATGATCTTTTTATTAATGATATGTGCTAATATGCAAAGATTTTGCAACAATGAATATTTAAATATAAATATCTCACTTAAGCAACATAAATAAGCATATTATCTCCCCAATTCTTGTAAGAGAAATTTATGGCTAAATCCAGTTGCCTATATCAAATAAGTTGTTTGTTTAGAATAGTAATCTCTCCCAAAATTAGTAATCTCTCTTAATTTTGAAAGAGAAATTTAGATAAGCTAATAATTTAGCAAACCTATTACGATACTCCAACGTAAGTTTTACTGAAACCATAAAGATTACTCTGTTTTTCAACAATAACACATAATTTTACATTTTAGTTCCTTATTTTATTTTCTTTCTCATCTGTCAATACCAAAAAGTATGTTTTTCCCACAAAATAGTAGACACATCAGCATTATTGCAACCAGAAGCCATTTAACATACCAGCTCAGGTACATAATCTATTCCTCCTTTGACCTTCAGACTCATGATCTTGAACTTAATCTTGCTCTTCAAGTCCAATTGCTTTTCATTGTTCTCAACATGCTCCACAAATTTGAACACTGCCCAATCAAATTCACAAGAAAGAGTGGAAGTTAGATAATATATGGGCAAGTGCAATACAAACATAAAAACAGAAACATATATAGAATATAATTATAATCCCTACCCAACCCCAGTTTCCCTACCAATACAAAAGTGAAATTCCAAACTCCAGAGCTCAAGAATAATACCTGTTGCAATAATGCTCTCTCCAGGAGCAAGGATACCACCAGGAGGACGCATATAACAGCTCTTCGGTGCCGTAGTTTGAAACTAAAGCAAGACAAACAAAACCATTAATTAGATGGCTCACTTAAAGTTATTTTAAGTGCCAAGTATTGAAAATTATTTCAAACCTCATAGAACTAAAACTACAGGTCTAAAATGCTCGATTCATAACACCACCGACATCTTGGGATGCCGCACCACATCAAAATATAGTATATGACTGTAAAACAATAACAACAACAACCAAGCCTTAGTCCCAAGATTTTGAAATCCGCTAAGGATTCACAAAAGACGAATCAGGTCGGCTGACACATTATATGATTATAATACCTCTCCAAAATTCGGCCAATCAGTATTTAAAGTACATAAAATCTAAAATACTACAAACTATCAATACCAATGTAGTGAATCACACGAAACAACATTAAAAAATAGATAAGCCAAAATAAAAAGAAACCAATACCTTACCTTAAACGCCACATGGGACCTACTGGTGTTCTTCAATCTGATCGCGCTCTTAACCTGTTTACCAGGCTCATCTTCACAAAAATACAATACCAAACACAATCAGACAACGAGAAATTCATCGAGATTCACAATTTTGAAAACTAAAAAAATTCAAAACCCAATTTTGCAAGTAACTTTTTTATTTTTTTGTTTTTGAAAAAAAGTCAAAATTGACAAAACAAAAAAAAAGTCAAGAAGGTGGAGTAAAACGACGACGTACTTGGGAAGTAGAGGTTGCTGGAAGGGTCAAGGCGAAGCCTTCGGCGAGGTGGGAGTAGCGATCGAGCAACGGACGACACCGTTTTGGGTGGCGGCTTCGGATTGGACGGCCCCTCCACGTGTCGGCCGCTCAGACTCCCGATGTTACTATGAGTAAGATTCTGTGTGGAAGATGAAGACGACGACGTATTGCCCGACTGCCAAAACGGACAGAGCCTGAACAGCTTCGTGTCAGACTGTGATTTGTGGTGGTGGTGGTGGCTGTGATCCGCTATAGCCATGGTGTGTCGCCAGAACCTTAATCGTGGCGAATCACTATTGGCGGCGCTGGTTTTCTTTTTTCTTTTTTTTTCTTTTTATAACTTTTTGTTAGTTCTTATCTCATGAAGTCTTATTAAATTCCTGGAAGTTTCGCTTCTGTTTGGGGGCGAAAATACATATATTTTTTGTGTGAAGTCTAGGACAAGTGGGAATGAGTGAATATCTTTGTTTCGGTGAGTGTGGTGTGGTGTGGACTCGAGGTTGAAAAATGAAGATGGGGAATTGGAAATTGGAAACTAGCTGTGGGCTAAATATAAAGGCGGATTTAAGAGGTGGCATTCTTCTGGAATTTATTTTGATTTGACATCCGCCCTTCCCTACTGGAATTAACCTTTTCTTTTTCATTTTATTCTATTTTTTCCAAAAGTGTACTAAATATACTTATGCTTAAATAAAAAAATAAGTGAGGAATACGAGTTGTTTTAAAATTTTGTACATAAAAGCTATAAGATAAAGAAATAGGTTATGCCAAACCAACACTTCAATTCATTTTTTATAACTCTCTAGGTATTTATATTAATCAAATTGACTCCTAAAATATATTTTAGTTACCCTTTATGAATAGAAAAATAATGTGATCATCACGTCACCTTATTAAGAAAATTCACCAATTGACTTGTTTTATTGATCACATGATAGTTACATAATTTTTCCACTAAAAAAAATAATAAAATATTACTTTATGGGTCAATTTGATATATAAAGTTTAAGAGTTATAAATAATAATTGAGTAATTTCAGTTAACTCAATTGATAAAACATTTTAAGTTTAATTTCTACTTAGGGCAAGACTTAAGTACAGTACTTAAGTGCTATTCTTTAAATTCCTTTTTTAAGATTCTGCCATGTGGATTTTTGCACATAGAATGAAAGTGTATTTTTTAGTTAAGTAATCACATGGTTAAATCTTAAAAGAGAAACATAAAGAACAGTACCTAAGGTAGTGTACTTTCTACTTATACCATTCTCATTTATACCAAAATATCATTTGATTTCCAAATATGATAATAAAAAGCAATTATCAATGGTGAAATTTGAAACTATTTTTAAAAGAAAATTAAAAAAAAAAAAAAGTTAAAATCTAAGGATTTTTAAAAGAAAAAAAAAAAAGTTAAAATCTAAGGACTTCATTTTATTATTATTATTATTTTTGCAACTAACTCAAAAGCCAGTGTTATTATTACATTAATTTAAGCCTAATATGGGGTTTCAGATTGTACTTTGGGACTCGGAAGTCATTAACTCAGGTTTTAAGGGCGAATAGATGTCATAGGTACAAGTAGTTGCGAACATGATTAAAGAGGCTGCATGAGACACGATTCTGTGAAATATAGCGAATCTCATATACGGGGCGTATAAGGCACTTCCAATCAGTGTGCGACAGAATGTGATATGTTCAATGGAGTTTGCCTTTTGGTTGGAAAGTGGTGTCACGCGCAACAGTGATAGAGTGAAAGAAGCTGTAACGGCATATTTTGTTTCATTTAATTTAGTAGATGTATTTGGTTTGATGATGTAACGGCAATCTTTTCTTGAGTTGAAGGGCACGGTGTTCAATGATGGGTTTATGGATTAGGTAAGATGTTCGTACGGCATTTACAATGGTCGGTTTGGTTTGTTGGTAAGGTTTGGTAAGGGGGGGTTAGGAATTAATTAGGTGAATAATGCCCTTCAATGTGTGAATTCAGTGGATATGAAACCAATTTTGGCTGAGTGGGGCTTAATAAAATAATACTTAACAAAAACAAGGATTAATAAAATTAAAAAATAAAAATAAAATTGTGGTAATAAATTACTAGTTAGTTAATTATTATTACACATAGTTAGTTTACTGTATACATTGATAGTGTTTTTTGAAAATTCGATTTTAGCTATAATTGTAAAGGGTCACTTTTACTAGTGCCTTTAAACATTTGTTAAAAAATTATTTTAAGAAATTTTTATTACTATTTGCATCAAATAAAATAAAAAAATGTGTCAAAAAGTCAATTGTCTTTTTCGTATCTTATAAAAAGTTTTTAAAAATATTTTTTTGAACCAACATCCTTTGAGCATTATTAACTTTTCCCATTATAAAATAGTGAAATCATATTTTTGAAACATGATGATTTTAGCAAGTGTGTATGGACACACTACTCTTACTTGTTAAACCCTTTTTTTTTTCTTGAAAAAGGAAGCACTATTAACTTAGAAAGGCAAATGTCTTTTCTAAAGATGCTTTGGAAATCAATTTCCACCTACTCATTTAAGATTGAGTTTTTTTTTTTTTTTTTTTTTTTTTCACATTGAAAAAGTCTAAGATCACGCCAAAAACAATATAATTTATACCATAGTTGTCTACATGATAGACTCTAAATGTTAAAGGAAAAAATTGTAGGTACATATAAAAGTGATAAACAATCAATTACAATCTAATATATAAGATAATTGTGGCAATTTATATGGTATTATAAGTTATAATTGTCTTTGACATTAGTGGTGAAAGTAAAATTGTTCATATTTGGAACAGGCCTTTTGCCATTTATTGGGAGATTTAGACATTTTTGGTGATATCTTGTATGTTTGTTACTTTGTTTCGTCCAGCTTTGTTGTCTTGTCTTCCAATCTAGTGGTAGGTTCTGATGTAAATATGCATGGGGTGCTTAAAGTCCAAACACAAGGGGAGACATTGTTCAAAATTTAAATTAAATTATAGCTAGTTGGTTGGATTTTAGGAGTATTAAAAAAAATAATCATGTTAATGAGTACACTTAGAATAATTATTAATAAATTATTTTTAAAAAGTTCGACACTATTTTCTTTAAAAAAAATATATAAAATCATTAAAAAATTAATTAATTTTTTATTATCTCATAAAAAAAATTAAAAAAAATTTCCTAAATCAATATCAATAATCATTAACTTATCCCCTACCAAAAACAAATTAATTATACAGAGATATTGATTCACTTTCAATATCGAAGTTAACGTGGTTAGATTCCTTGCAACGTGGTAGCTTGTGGCAGTGGTACTAATGTACTACAAATAATAATAATAATAATAATAAAAACAATAATAATAATAATAATAATAATAATAATAATAGATTCTCAAAAAACAATAATAATAACAATAATAATAATAATAGATTCTCAACAAATTTTGTACATAAAAGCTGTTAGATAAAAAAATAAGTTATGTCAAACCGACATTTCAATTCATTTTTTATAACTCTCTAGGTTTTTATATTAATCAAATTGATTCCTAAAATATATTTTAGTTACCACTTATGAATAGAAAAATAATGTGATCATCACGTGACCTTATTAAGAAAATTCACCAATTGATTTGTTTTATTGATCACATGATAGTTACATAATTTTTCCACAAATATATATATAAATATATATATATATATATATATTGTAAGAACTCAATTTGTAACGACCCCAAAATGGTATTAGGTTCGCACGATAAGGGTCCAAACAATATAATTTGTAAAGCGTGGGCTGAAAGGCTAGGCCTTGGTCACCGGACGGTGGGTAGTCATGGTACTCATAGTGGACGCATAGAGATGAGCTGAGGCTATCCGTGGATCTTGTCCATGAAACTTAATGTTCTTATTCTTTCTTTCCCTTTTCTAGGCACCCTGGTTTCAGGCCCCCTTTTTTTGGTGCAAAAGCCTTTACATTATATAGCCCTTCTCGGTTGATCCTGACCCTTCATCTGTTGGTCAGGCAGGTACCTACTCGAGTACCTGTCCCATCAGCCGCTTCCCCCTACTTTCTGTTAGTTGCAATAACCGAAACCACACTGTTCAGGAGTCTTTTCCCATCAATATGGTTATGATGTTTGTTGGCGCATTCAATGCGGAGGTGACGTCTTTTCTTTGAACCACTCCCACTCTGTACCCTCATGTGGGTCCCATTCTACTCGTCTTTTCTTCTGGGGGCGCTTTGGAGGCTACCTTTGACGACATGTCGCTTTTCCCTTTTAAATCTTGGGATGCCGAGGACAGGGTCATCCTCGGCTGCATCTCTAGGTTATTTGGTCTTTCACTACTTGTCCTCGACAACTACTTTCCTCTGCACGAGCCCTGTGTCCTAATGGAAAGTGGGCTGGGTTATAAGTTCTCTGGCCCCACTTATATATATATATATATATATATATTATTTTATGGGTCAATTTGATATATAAAGTTTAAGAGTTATAAATAATAATAGAGTGATTTCAGTTAACTTAACTGATAAAGTATCTTGAGTTTAATTTCTACTTAGGGCAAGACTTAGGTACAGTACTTAAAAAAATAAATTATGCCAAACCGACACTTCAATTCATTTTTTATAACTCTCTAGGTTTTTATATTAATCAAATTGACTCCTAAAATATATTTTAGTTACTCCTTATGAATAGAAAAATAATGTGATCATCACGTGACCTTATTAAGAAAATTCACCTATTGATTTGTTTTATTGATCACATGATAGTTACATAATTTTTCCACAAAATATATATATATATATATATATTATTTTATGGGTCAATTTGATATATAAAGTTTAAGAGTTATAAATAATAATTGAGTGATTTTAATTAACTCAATTGATAAAGTATCTTGAGTTTAATTTCTACTTAGGCAAAACTTTTTTTTTTTTTTTTTTGAGAAACACTTAGGCAAAACTTAGGTATAGTACTTAAGTGCTATTCTTCAAGTTCCCTTTTTAAGATTTTGTCATGTGAATTTTTGCACATAGGATAAAAGTGTATTTTTTAGTTAAGTAATCACATGGTTAAATCTTAAAAAGGGAACTTAAAGAACCGCACCTAAAATACTGTACTTAAATTTTGTCATTCTACTTATACCATTCTCATTTATACCAAAATATCATTTGATTTCCAAATATGATAATAAAAAGCAATTATCAATGGTGAAATTTGAAACTATTTTTAAAAGAAAATAAAAATAAAAATAAAAAGTTAAAATCTAAGGATTTTTAAAAGAAAAGAAAAAAAGTTAAAATCTAAGGACTTTATTTATTTATTTTTGCAACTAACTCAAAAGCCAGTGTTATTATTACATTAATTTAAGCCTAATATGGGGTTTCAGATTGTACTTTGGGACTCGGAAAAAAAAATAATAACAATAATAATAATAATAATAGATTCTCAAATAATAATAATAATAATAATAAACACTGACTGTAGACGTGGATGCCAATTGTCACCAATCCAATTGACCAAAATTCCTTACTCGGAAAATGAAACAGAAAACAAGGTCTTAATCATAACATCTTTCTTTCTACATGCATTGATAAATGACAACGTTGATAACTAAATAACTTAATGCCAATTATCATCTTGTGTTTTGATAATCGGTGTGGTTGAAAACTTTGTAGCCGTTTATATACAGGGCGTAACTTTAAACAAACTTATTTTCTAATATCTAATCCATTATCCCTTGTTACCCAAAACAAAAAAAAAAAACAACACAAACCTTTGAGACAACAATTGATGTTTTTCTTAAACTAAGGCCTAGTAGTAGTAGTGACATTTTGATTAAGATAAATGCTGGTGAATAATGACAACTGATGTTCTCATTTCAATTAAGTTGGGAAAATAAGGGTCCATTTGGTACGTGTGTTTAAACAACAGTTTTCAGTATTTTTTGGAAATATGTATAGCTAAAAAATTGTATGAAAATATGTGTAATGTTATTTAAAAACTGAAAACATGTGTTTAAACACATATACCAAACAGGCTAAGTTTTTTATAGCGGAGAGTTTAACTTAGAAGAGATTATTTAAATTGGAATATTGTGCCTATGGTCGATCAAATTATAATTTTTAGTTATAAATATGGTGAGATTTAAAATTAATTATAACATCCCTTTTATGATAATTATTCATGAGTATTCAACCAAGAAACCAATCGTATTTTTTAAAAATCATTAGTCATTTTATTTCATGATAAAAAACTTTAACAATTGAATTGAAATAAATTATAAATTTTGTTTTGGGGAGGGGGGGTTGGAACATAATACAAGAGCAAAAGTGGGATTGGAGATCAGCCAAGTCAAACCCCTAAAGGCTGATTGGAAATTTAGAGTAGTCACAACTGCTTTTATTTCATTCACAACCACCCACTCAGTATTTTATGTGATGTGGCATGTCCCCAAAAAGGATGTCCCAATCACCATTTAGAAATGTGTCCCAACCTGGCAAGATTGGAAAATGAAAAATTACGTCATCTAAAAGCACGATGGGCAGGTAATAATGCCATAAGAGATCTAAAAGCGTGCCAATTGTGGCTATAGTATCTTTTTCAACGTCAGAGGGGTGTATGAAATTCTAGCCATGAAAAATATTATCCGAAATCTTATCTCATCCACCACCATTACATACTTAACCATCGGAGTGCTCATTTACTACCCATTGAAATGTTTTCGTGCTCTTTGTGTGCAAGGGTTTGTTGTAGTAAAATGCATTTGTGAGAGCTTCCATCAACAACCCTTCCTAATTTTGTCCCACCTGCAAACCTTCTATATGAAATGAAATATTAATCATAATTATAAGTCTCTTAGCTCAAGTGATACATTTTTCTTTCCTGCGTGTGTTATGGGCTTAAATTTCACTCCACAATTTACCTCTCTCTCTCTCTCTCTCATTCTTGTAAAAATTTAACTACTGTTCAGTATAAAGAAAATAACAATCCTAAAATCAAGTGACTTGCTTGTTGAGCTCTGGACCCATGAAGATAGGTTGGTACCGATGGCGAGAAAGTAGAGAGCTAATGACATGGGAGTACTATAACACTAGTATCTTGTTATCATTATATTTGATAAAAATCAAAGGTTTAAAAAAATTATTACTTCACGTAAGTTACACCATGTTTAACTCTTTTTTTGAGAAGGTACACCATGCCTAACTTGAATAATTGAACCTCTCTCTCTCTCATATATATATATATATATATATATATATATTAATCTCTGTGTGTGTGGTAATACTATTGGTTCGTATAAATAAAAGCCAAATATATAAAACCTAGCTATGACATTTGCTGAGATAGGATAATTGTACAAACAAATACCCAGGATAAAAATGACCATTTCAATCTAATTGTAAGACAAGTATTTAATTTCTTACTACTAAAAAGCATAGTGTTAATTTGGAAATTGTAATTGTAATGATCATATCTTGTTCGTTGTTATAAAATATTCGAATAAGTGTGAGTTCTAATTAGTTTAACTAATAAAATTTCTAATAATCGAATAAAAGATGTGAAGTTGAATCTTATTGACACCAAAAATTAACCGATTAGTATCTTGAAACAAATATAAAAATTAATAAGCATGGAGTAGATGTTATATATTCTTATTTTTAAAAATATTAAAAAAAAAAAAAAAAAAAAACCTAATCATCTCTCTTATAAAAAAAAGCTTCAAAGTAAATTCACGTTTTAGTGTGTGTTCTGTATAGTTGTCAAATCGTGAATTGTACCGTGAATCAATTTTTGATTTTTCTATATCATGTATCATATCGATTCGTGTATCGTAAGATATACAAACACCTAATAAAATTAGAAATAATTATAAATATACATATATAAAAGGTACATTCATTATAAATTCAAAATATATTCAACTAATGACCAATTTAATCATTATTTATGTAATAAAATTTAACAAAACTAGCTAAATAAATCAAATTAACTTATGTTTATAACATGCACATTCAAATTGATTAAACTCAGAAGTAATACATGATATATGAACCAAAATAATAATATATTTTCATTATCTTGGCTAATCAACTCCATCTAAGTCAATGTTATTATCATGTTTAGTAGCTTGCAAAATTATTTTTTCATAGACATTTTCTTTATTATTATCAACATTTACTCTCTTTCTTTTTTTTCTTTTTCTTTTTTGGTTTTTTTCTTGGCATTCTAGCCTTTTAGACTCAAAATAATAATAACAAATTAAAAAATAATTATATTTTCATTTAATACATTATTAATAGCATAGAAAATAAATTTGCCCATATGAAAGTGAGTATTATGAGTATAGTCTAAATTTTGTAGGAGAAAGAGAAGGGAGGAAAAAAACTCATAGACTTGCTATTTCATTAGACTCAATTAAGTTTCCCAATAATTTTATACTAACAAAGTCTAACAACTTGTTTAAATCAAATAAAACCACAAATTTTAACAAAAAAACCCATTTTAAACCCACATGTCTATGTATCGTATGATACATATGATTCACCGATACAATACGATTCATACAATACACACCAATGTATCGGACGATTCATGAGTACTTACGATACGCCCTTATGATACGAAACTTTTTGTACACGATATGTATCGTGTATCGTACGATACTAACAACTATGGTGTTTAGCATGGCTTAAAAAGCCAACTTATTTTACTATTCAACTTATTTTTGCTACTATTTATGGATCCCACTGCATTTTTTGGTACTATTCATGGATTCTACTATACTATTTCAGCTACTTTTATCTTTATTTACAGTACTTTCAGTAAAAAGTTTTCAATTTTAGCTAAATAAACTATTCCCAAACGGAAACGGACCCTTACTCTGGCCAAACACAATTGAAATTCAAATACATAATGTGAAATCTCATTCAAAGTTTATTGACTTTTCATGGTTCTCTTTTGATTGAATTTTTACATAATTAATTGTTTAATGGAATTGCAATCATCCTTTTGTATTGTTTATCATTCTTAATTTGACAATCATCTTTTGGGATTGTTCATTAATGATACCAGAAAAAGATACCCCAACTCTTGAAATTTTTTTTTTAATAAAACAAATCTGAATTCTTGAATCTTTAATTTGACCATCATTTTTTGGATTTTTTAATTCTTATTGTACTAATACCAACTCTTGAATTCTAATTTGACTTGAAGCAATCAATAAACTCAACCAACAAGTAAAGGGGAGCAGACTCCTTTGGTATTGATTTGAAATTGAGAAGAAATTTATTCAAACCCATATAACCAAATTCATGATGGTCTTATCCCCTTACGCTACGCTATGGCCCTCACATAATAGTAGCAATTTTTTTGATATATTTATAAAAAAAGATTTTGGTTTTCTTGAGAAGATTTTTATTTTTCATAACTGAATGGAAATGCTCTAATGCCTGTGTGTTGTGACTGCTCTCCACAAGTATATAATAGTTTATTTGTGATTTTGTCTTCCAAGTCCAAAAAAAAAAAAAAAAACCTACGAAGTTCCTATAGATTCCAATTAGCTTAATTTATAATAAAAAATTGTTATTGAATAAGAGATATGAATTTAATCCCTACTTATATTAAAATAATAATAATAATTACTGCTTTAATTTGATGAAAAAAATAAATTATTAAGAATAGACACTATAATTTGAAACTATCTCTGATAAAAATTACACGGTTCCAAAAACAAGAAAAATAACTTATTAATTGTGTTCATTCATAAATAAGGAAATGGGGGAAAAAAGAAATTTATAAAATTTAAAAAAGAAAAAAAGGAAGATGAAAAAATGGAGCAAAATAGCTCTAATTTAGATTAGTCATTAGACTCATTATATGCTAAAGTTTAATATAAGCCTAGAATTACACTCATTGGTCATTGCAGACTACTTCTATGACAAACATATCTTCTTCTTCTGTTTTTTTTTTTTTTTTTTTTTTGCCTAGAATTACACTCATTGGTCATTGCATACTACTTCTATGACAAACATAAAAAAAAAAAAAAAAAAAACATTTTTTTTTTTTAATTACGTATCTCCATATTTCACAAAAAGGTATATAAAAAACTAGAAAATAAAAATTAATTGGGTCCCCAGCAAATCAAGTGCAAGAGATTCTCAGCCTTCTCTTTCCTCCTCTTCTCATCAAGTTTCATCCTCTGTGCCTGAGTCAAACCCCCAGCTATTTGCCATAACTTGTTTCCGTTATTATTGTTTGCAGATTCTGCCACAACATTTGTCTTCGGCTGAACAGCCTTGAATGCCAACTCATACTTGCACACCTTACTATTACGACCCATCTCGCTTTCACTTTCTCTCTCAATTACTTCACTGAAATATGACAGAGGAGTAGAAGAAAGATATAAAGTTTGGTTTAAGGTGGTAGTTCTTGAAATTTGTTGATCGCTTAGAAAAGGTTGTTTTGCCTAGTAAACACTGCCAGTTTGGTTCATAAATATATAGGGCCATAGGGGAATGAATAAAGTGGGCTGGAAGCCTGGAATTAAATTTGCTAGAGTATTCTTGGCAGGTGGTTTTGTGAGAAACTGGGGTTGATTTCTTTGGATTTTTCACGGCTCCCAGATTTCTGGCAGTGGTTTTCCAAATTCCAGGGCGGTTTACTTTTGTTTGGTTTCTTAGTTCTTAATTAGTGGAAGCACGTGATTACGAGTGCTCTTATTTTAATTAATTTGGTGATTTAGCTTAAGCATTCATTCCAAAAATTAAGAATAAAAAATTAAGAAAACACTCTTTTTCTTAGAAACACTCTTTTTTTCTCAAACATCACTTTTCAATTTTCCACTTGATAATCTTAGGAAACAACCGCACACTCACAGGCCCATATAAAATCAGGGAACAAATCTCAGCAAACCAACACACAAGTCTAGAAAATCATGATCAAGAAATAGAGTTCATCCAAGAATTTACTCATTTTTCCCACCACACCATGACATCACCATCCATATCACCATTTGTGAAACTCATCTACAAAATCAATGAAACCCCCCAGAGCACAAACCTCGGCCTCCGCAGCCTTGGAAGCATTATTCACAAGCAAGTTGCACGCTGATATAATCCATATTATTTTATGTAATTTTTGGATTCTTAAAAAAGATTATTTTTAAAGTTTTTTTAGGCTATATAATTGATGCGGCACAATTAAATGACATGACATTTTTTATTGGATCAACTATCGCATGTGAAACCCTTGGGGGTAATGGCTTGGAATTTTACACGCCCGTTCAAACGCTAAACCTCTCCCTATGCTGTAGTATGGGGATCTTGATGCAGGGCTTTATCCGGTAACACTTCCCTGTGCATTTTCAAAAAAAGACCATCGCATGTGGAGTATTTAAGGTATATTTGATTGGAGATGAAATAGGAAGGATGAAAAATAATGGAAAAAAAATATGAGAAAAAATAGGTTTTGTTATTGTTTGATAAGGAGAAAAAGGAAGAAAATTTTTTAGTGGATCCAAGCATTTTCTTCCCTAGCCCAACAAAAACTCATCTTTCCAAATTGGAGAGAAAACAAGAGTGGAAACTCCAATTCTCAAGTAATGACTAAACCTACCCCACACAACATGTCCATTTTACTAAATTTGTGTTAGGGGAATGGATCATAGGTAATGTTAGGGGAATGGATCATAATTTTGAAATTTGAGGAACAACATCAAGATTACGTCAAATTTTAAATTTGTAATTTACAATTAAATTCAATTTTTAATTGATATGACATTTTTTGCTAACTAAGCAAGTTAAACATTTGCTTTTAATTACGCCCTTTAATGTGACACAAGAATTTTGTCAACCACATTAGTAAATTCTACAAGCGAGATGATAGTAAAATGTGAATGAACATGTTTTAAAGGATTAAGGATTAAGGATTAAATTTTTTTTAGGATCAAAGTGAAAAGTGAAAACACCCAAAAAATGGAGGATGAAAAACATAAAGCCTAAAACCAAGTGGATTGGAATTAAATTTCCTTAAAAAAAAATATGTGCAATGAAATAAGAGCACATATTTGGGATTACACACACTCTACTGATAGTACAAAGAAATTTAAAATTTGATTGTGCTCGGACCCCAACAGCTCAAGTCCATGATTTTTTTCATTGACTCCTCCATTGATCGTTTCTTCTTATCAGAAACTGCAGAGGAAGATGTGGCAGAGGCTTCCTTGGCTTGATAATATGATTTATCGTTCTTGGTACATTGTTGCGGTGATCTAATTGGATAATTCCAACTACAATCACCTTGTTCATTCAAAGTTGAACTCATGCTTGTTGTGCTCTCTAGTAATTTAGAAAAAAAAAATGAGATGTAGTTTGATGGGTTAAAGACTTAAAAGAGAGTTATGAGAAGTTGGGATTTCGATTTACTGGTGTTAGGGAGTTGAGGTGGTTTTTCTTATATAGCAGTGTGGAATTTGAATGTGCTACAAAACCACAGGCGTTCGTTATTACCTCGATGTAAAACCACAGGCAATTGAGTCCTGCTTTGGAGTCTTTGGAGAATACTACTGGAATAGTCTTTGGAGTCTTTTGGGTGAGTTTGGTTCAGTTTTTAAAAATTGAGTTTTTTGAAAAAGTGAAGTTTTTAAAAAGTGTTTTATGAAAAAGTATTTTTTGTAAAAATTCAGTGTTTGGTAAAAAATATTAAAAAATGCTTTTTCAAAAAGCTGAGTGTTCGGCTAGAACTTATAAAAGTGGTAGTTTGAGTTGTAAATTACCAAAAAATGACAATATATATAAGAGAGTTTATTTCATAATTAAATCAACTACTTAATAATACTTACTAAAAAAACTACTTAATAATAATAATAACAACAACAATAATAATTTATTGTTAACTAAAATTTGTTGTAAAAATATTTTTACAATATTTTCACAACAAATCATACATGGTAAGTTGTCACTGATTTTAATTTGAACACACCACTTAAATTATTTTTTCCACTAGTATTAGCTAGTAACAACCCACCACTTAAGATTTATTGTGAAAATAGTATGAAAATATTATAGTAGCATTTCTTAATTTTATTTTTCTCTTTATCTCTTTTTCTTTCATCCACACATTTATTTTTATATATTTTTTCATCTTTTTTTCTCCTCCACACACGTGTATTCTTTACTTCTCCATATCTCCACTTTTGACTTTTCTTTATACTTTTCTTTTTCACCAGAACACACCAGAAGATCAAGCTTCTAGAATTTGTCCACTCTCATTCCAGAACATACCATTTCTTTTTTCTCTTTCTCTACTTACCTCCACACATTCAGTCACACAACCTACACCCACGCACTTCTTCATCTTGATCTTCACAAGTAATTTGGGAAGAAGATGAAGAAGAAAGAAGAAAGAAGAAAGAAGAAGAAGACGAAGAAGATTGATTCGGATCAGTTAAGAGAAACATTTACCTGCAGCAGCACGGTCCGGATTGTGTAGCAGCACGGAGGAGAGGCTTGTTCTTGAAGATGAGATGAGAGGAAGCCGTGACTTTCTAGCTACAGACCTTGATTTATCAAAGGGCAAAATTGGGTTTTCAATCAAAATGGTTGGGCAATTTGGTAATTGAAGAGAGCTTCTCAATGGTAACATTTATCAACGCGCGTTAGCTTTTGTAAAAGCTTGTCAGAGCTGTGTTGTGTCAAAGCCACGTTTGTTCACATTTCAAAAAGCCACGTTTTAGAAAAAGCAGGAAGTTTGAGTCTTACCAAACGGGCAGATAGAAAAAATGGTTTGAAAAAGCACTTTTTGCACTTCAAAAGTGCAAACAAACGGGCACTTTGTCTTTGTCGTTGTTTAATGTTATTTGATGAAGCCGAAAATGTACCTCGTCAATATGTTCCTCATCAGTGAAATGGACAATCTTCGAGACCTGTTGTCAAGACAAGAAGAAAGCAAAGGAATGTCTTCGCCGGCGTGAGGCCAGTTGAGAATACTCCGATGGTTAAGTCAGATTACGTACTTCCAAAATAAACTTTCTCACAGTTCTTTCTCTCTAGTAATTTTACCTGTCTCGTACCTTAGAGCTGGGATCACCTTTTATAGCTTTCTTCAGGTTGGTGCAATTATGTTCATTAAATGCTGGGTTGAGCGTTTTTCTCCTGACCGTTGCATTTAATGGGTAATGATAATCTCAGTTAAGGCACAACAAATAACCGTTGTGCCGTTATTGCTTTTGTAACTATCTCGGTGTAGTTATGGATTGCCAGTTGCCCAGCTAGCATTTATATGTGCTATCAATGTGTGCACGCATGCCTTTGATTGTGTCGGCGGGGTCTTGCCCCTACGTTTGTCTCTACAAAGGACGCAATTGTGATCATTGCTCTTACAAACGACCTATCATGGATGTTCGTCAGTTGCCCCCCCATTCCGTGGTCGTCATGAGTTTGGACGATCTTAGGAATGTGATTGGACGCGATGATCTAGTTTTCTGCAATTTTCGAAATCCATCATTCTGGTTTGAATGTGAAGTGACTGCTCCTTCAGGAAATGGGCATGTGTTGGTTCTCGATTGGGGGTGCGTGCGAAGTTACATCGGTTTTGGCACGCTTTAATTTTGGGTTTTCCTTTTTAGAGAAAACCATTCCCCTACCTTCGCTCTATTTTGCCTGGATTTTGAAGCGCCAAGTGATCTTCATCTTCAAAATCTCTAGTAAGGTTTCTTCACTTTTCGTTTTAATGGTTGGTTTTAAGCATCTCAGTCAAGAGTGCCCCTCGATCTCTTTTTTCTTTGCCAAGTTGGGAGTCTTCCTTGAGCACTCTTCTAGTCGACGTCCTCAGTTAGGTCTGTTTGTGTCCCGTAGTTCTGCTATTAGGCCCGTTTTGTTCACCCTCTATCCCCTAATCCGTCAATCTTTAGTTAAGTATTACTTAGAGATGGACCTTGTCAAGTATAGGGTAGATGATGTCAGGTCTAGTGAGTTGGAGACCGGTTTGTCTTCCAATGCTGAGTCTTTAAACCAAGTTGTTGACACCGTAGTCTCCAAATTGCCTTCAACCTCAACCTCGCGGCCTTTGCATGCTCTTTCTGAGTTTTGTTCCCTCAAAGAAAGCCATTTGAAAGGTTACAGGAAGAGGTTCCAGTTCCCTAAAGGAACTTCCGTCAGATTGCCCCGTTTGGGTGAAAAGGCTTGTAATTTCGCCCACGGGGAAGTGTGTTTTTATGAGGCCAACTTCCTGTGCGGTCTTCGTTTTCCCGTTCATCCCTTCATCATGCAAGTGTTGGACGAGTTTCAAATCGCTCCAGGTCAACTTGTCCCCAATGCTTGGAGGATGATTATTAGTTGTATGTCTATTTGGTTGTATGCCTGTGACGGGGTGATGATAACCCTGAATGAGTTTTTGTATTTGTACCGTTTAAAAGCTTTAACCCACTATGGCTATTTTGAACTCCTGCCGTGGGATAGGAAGTTTAGGATAGTTAGGGGTTTTCCCTTTTCTTTCCATGATTAGAAATCACGATATTTCTTTGTCTCAGGTAAAGGTTGGGAAACTCTGTCTGATGACTTCTGGGGAGAAGTCCCCAGATTACTACGAAAATGGGAAGTCCTAGCCCTTGGTGTGTGTCTCCATCATTCTTCCTTGCTTCTTTTCATTGTTTGGGTTCTTCGTTTGATGAATCTCTTTTTCTGATCCACTGCAGCTCTTGATCGACCTGACTTAGAAGACCAATATCGTCATCGTGTTCACGCTGTGCTTGCTTACGCTTGTGAAGTGGACGACTTTGACGATTTTGTTAATCCTCGTCAGTTATACGCCTGCTGCTTAGGTCCAGAGCCTTTGAGATACGTGTTAAAGAAGATTCGTCGAGAGGAAAAGAGTAAGATCTTGTCTGTCCTTAGCCTTTTCAATTTTGTTGCTTTCCTTAACTTTGTCGTCACTCTTGCTAACTTCGTCACTTTTTTCTAACTTCGTCTATTACTTGTTTGGCCTTGGTTTCCCTCTATCTCTTTAAAAAAAAAAGAAAAAAGAAATGGCAACTATATATAGTAAAGATAAGTATGCTCGTATTAAGGACTTAAAGAACGAACCTCTGGCTAAGTTGACATCTGATTCGAAGAAAAGAAAGTTTGGTGATGAAAAGGTTGATGCTGCCCCTTCTCCAACTGTTAATGTAGCTCCTCCTTCTCCAACCCCCTCACTGGAGGTGACTGCTGTAACTCCCCCACTCACTCAAAGGGGAAGAGCAAGATTGGGATGAGTGTGTGGGACGACCCTACTACTGCCCTAGGTCGTGCGCACAATGTTATCACCAATGACGAGCTAAAGGGCTTGTTGTCTATTCCTTCTCATGAGCTCGTCAGTCGACATATACACAAATTTATGTAGGTAAGCAACTCTGCTCTTCTAGTGTCGCTTTTGGATTTTGTCTTGAACACAAGTGTAACTTTTCTTTTTTCTATTTACTCCAATCAAGTCCTTGGGGAATCGTTGCGCATTACTGCAGACTATCTGAATACAGAGAAGAAGGTCGTGGTGGCCACATCGAAGGCAGAATCTGTGGAGGTTGAATGCTCTCAATTGAAGAAGGACTTGACCACTACTATGAATGAGAAGAACGAGGCGAACCAGAAGATAAAGGAGCTGATAGAAGCCCTTCGTGTGGAGAAGGCTTTGGTCGTCTAGAAAGACGAAGAGATTCAGGCGGCTCTTTTGAAGACTGACCAGGAAAGGGCCAAGGTCATCAAGAAGTTCAAAGGGTTAGAAGAATTTTCAGACCTCCAGTTCATACAGTACTTCAAGGGGTTTGAGCTCTTGCACAGATGGACGATGAAGCACCATAGCACGGCAGTAGACTTTTCCAACTTAGATTTTGAGAAGATTGATACCGAGATTCTTGAGGACAAGTCTAAGGAACCAGAGAGGGATAAGTCTGGCATTCCAGAAAAAGATAAAGCAACTGATGGCAAAAACATGGACAAATCCTCTACCCCTCCTTCTTAATTTATCATCGTTTCCTTTTTTTTTTTCTTCTTATATTTGGAAAACAATAGTTACCCCCTTGTTTTGAGGTTTTATATTTTTGATGACGAACAGCTGCCTCCTTGTCTTTGAGGCTTTCAACTTTTTTGAAATGACGGGTTTCCCCTCGGTTTTGGGGCCGTCTTACAAACTGCTTATGACTTTTGTGCTTAGAATTATAACCTTGCTTGCTGAATTCTTCTGTTGATGATGTTCCTAAGGTTTTTCATAGATTATGTTTGCCCCCATAGCTCTGATTCTTGTTTGTGTTGATGGAGTATTTGCTCTTTCGTTTTGGACTTAGCATTTCCCTAGCTAGCTTTGATGAGGTCTTTGCTCTTGTGATTCACACGCATAGCTTTTATTGCTTAAGTTAGAATTTAACCTTGCCAATCGTGTTAACGGGATTTTCTTTTTTACCCTTGTGATCTAAACTTAGAGGTTTTGTCACTTAGGTTGGGTTTTAATCTCGTCATTCATATTGATGGGATTTCTCATCCTTGTGATTCAAACTTAGAGTTTTTACCACTTTCACTGGACTCTAATCTCGTCATTCTCATTGACTGGATTTTTTATCCTTGTGATTTGAACTTAGAGTTTTTATCACTTAGATCAGATTTTAATCTCGTTAGTCATATTGACGGGATTTTTTACCCTTGTGATTTAAACTTAGAGTTTTTATCACTTAAATTGGATTTTAATCTCGTCATTCATATTGACGGGATTTTTTACCCTTGTGATTTAAACTTAGAGTTTTTATCACTTAAATTGGATTTTAATCTCGTCATTCTCATTGACTGGATTTTTTATCCTTGTGATTTAAACTTAGAGTTTTTATCACTTAAATTTGGATTTTAATCTCGCCATTCTCATTGATGGGATTTTTTATCCTTGTGATTTAAACTTAGAGTTTTTATCACTTTCATTGGATTTTTATCCTCGTCATTCATATTGATGGGAATTTCTATCCTTAACTTTAGGGAGCCCTTCCGTGAAATGTTACTGTTTTGATCATTTGAAAGGAAATGATTTTGCAAACGCTTGGCCTATTTTATTCATCCTTGCTTATAAAAAGGGAATTACAAGGAAACACAACAAGTGCTAAAGATAAAATATTAGAAGGAAATGAAACATATGCATAATGAAAGTACAAATACGAAATGAAAATCAATGTCTCGCTTATCTGTGAGTGGATAAACGAGATTTTCCAAATCTTGGAACTTATTAAGGCTAAGGCTTTGCTCCTTTACTGATAGCACTTCTTAAGATTTTCAGCATTCCATGGACAAGGTAAAGCCTTTCCTTCTGTGTCTTCCAGGTAGTAGTTACCCCTTCTTGAGTAACAGACGACCTTGTATGGGCCTTCCCAGTTGGGGCTTAGTTTTCCGTCGTTTGGATCCTTGGTGGCTTGTGAAACCTTTCGCAGGACCATATCTCTTGGGTTGAATCGCTTTAGCTTGACCCTCTGGTTGTAATACCTTATCATCCTTTCCTAATATAGGGCCATTCTCTGCGCATCATCATCTCTGACTTCGGGTAAACAATCCAAGGCTAACTTGAGACCTTCGTCATTACTTTGCTTGTCGTACCACACTTTCCTAATGCTTGATACTCCAATCTCCACAGGGACCACTGCTTCTGTTCCAAAAGTCATCTTGAAAGGAGTCTCGCCCTTCAGGGTTCTTACCGTCGTTCTGTAGGCCCACAAAACTCCTAAGAGCTCGTCAGGCCATGCCCCCTTTGCCCCCTTAAGTCAGGTTTTGATTAGTTTGAGCAAAGTCTAATTTATAACTTTTGTCTAGCCATTGGCCTGTGGGTGACTAGGTGAAGAGTAATGGTTCTTTATACCCAATTCTCTGCAGAAATCTCTGAATTTTCTGTTGTCAAATTGTCGACCATTGTCAGAGATGATGATGCGAGGGATTCCAAACCGACAAACAAGATTCTTCCACACGAAGTGCTGTATCTTCGCCTCTGTTATGACTGCAAGAGGTTTTGTTTCCACCCACTTCGTAAAATAATCAATAGAAATGACCAAAAACTTTACCTGTTTCTTACCACGAGGTAGGGGGCCTATTATGTCGATTCCCTATGTGGAGAATGGCCAGGGTGAAGTTATGCTCATCAAATGCTTTACTGGGACATGCTGCACATTTCCAAATTGTTGGCATTTGTCGCACTTCTGGACGACCTAAGCTGCATCCTTCTGCATTGTTGGCCAAAAGTACCCTACGCGAACAACCTGATCGACGAGTAAGCGTGGTCTAGAATGATTCCCGCACACTCCTTCATGGATCTCCCTTAGAACATATTCAGCATCTTCTAGGCCAAGGCACTTCAAGTAGGGCTGAAAGAATCCCCTTTTGTACAGCTCGTCATTCAAGATTGTAAACTTGGACGACCTAATCTTGACTTTTTGAGCTTCGGCTGGGTCTGACGGAAGACTACCATCCTTGATGTAAGTGACTATTGGATCCATCCAGCTTTTTCCTGACAGTACACAACTCACTTCAAGTCCTTCGATGCTTGGGAGATACTACACCTCCACTAACAAATTAAGTTATCTCTCGCTGGTCTCTGATGATGCCAGTCTGGCAACCTCATCTGCTTCAGAATTTTCTTCTCGGGGTACCTGGGTTATCTTGAAATCATCAAAGTTAGAAATTAACTGACTAGTCAGCGCTAAGTACCTCTTCATTCTATCCTCCTTAGCCTCGTATTCACTATTCATCTATCCGGTCACGAGTTTTGAATCAGAGTTCAACTTCAGGTTTCTCACTCCCAGAGCCTTTACCACCCATAGGCCCGTCAAGACGGCTTCATATTTTGCTTCATTATTCATCGTTGGGAATTGGAGTTTTACCCCATATTTGAGGATGTCTTTTTCAGGGGAGAAGAGAATCACACCTACTCCGCCTATGCCAGATGCCGCTGAGCGGTCTATGTACATCATCCAGTACCCTGATTCTGGATCTTGCTCGGCCGTAGTGAATTCAGCGACAAAATCTGCCAGTGCTTGGGCCTTGATTGTTGTCCTAGGCCTGTAATCAACATCGAACTGGCTCAATTCTACTGCCCATTGAACCATTCTTCCTCCTGCGTTTGGCCTGCCCATGGCCTTTCGCAATGGTTGGTCCATCATCACCATTATCGTGTGTGCTTGGAAGTAAGGACGGAGCTTCCTTGATGTAACGATCAAGGCAAAGACTAGCTTCTTTATCCTCGGGTATCTTACTTCTACCCCTTGTAAAGCTTGGTTTGTGTAGTAAACTGGCCTTTGAACCTGGAGTTCTTCTCTGATGAGTGCCAAGCTTACCGCTGTCTGAGAGATGGCCAAGTACAGGAATAAATCCTCCCCCTCAACGAACGGACTTAACAATGGTGGTTTGGACAAGTAATCTTTGAGAGCTTGGAAAGCTGCTTCGCACTCGTCTATCCAATGGAAAGCCTGCTTCAACGTCTTAAAGAATGGTAGGCACTTGTCCATCGCTCTGGACACAAACCTGTTCAAGGCTGCTATGCACCTCGTCAGTCTCTGAACTTCTTTCACACTCCTCGGGGATGTCATATCCAATATAGCTTTGACTTTCTCTAGGTTAGCCTCTATACCCCTCTACGAGACCATGAACCCCAAGAACTTGCCAGATGACACCCCGAATACACACTTAGCTGGGTTCAACCTCATTTGATACTTCCTTAATATGTCGAAAGTCTCCCTGAGGTCGTCTAGATGTTGCTCTACCTTTTTACTCTTCATGAGCATGTCGTCTACATAGACCTTCATGTTCCTTCCAATCTGTCTGTAAAACATCTGGTTTACTAACCTTTAGTAAGTGTCTAGCAATATAACCCTTGACTGGTAACAAATGCAGTTTTCTCTTGGTCCTCCTTGTTCATGCAGATCTGGTTATAGCCTGAAAATGCGTCGATGAAAGTCAACAACTCATGGCCGGCCGTTGAGTCCACCAACTGATTGATCCTAGGGAGTGGAAAACTGTCCTTAGGGCAGGCTCGGTTGAGATCTGTAAAATCCACACACATGCGCCATTTCCCGTTGGATTTTTTGACCATGACAACGTTGGCCAACCACTCGGGATAATAGACTTCCCGGATGAATCCAACTGTCAAAAGCTTATCTACTTCTTCCATAATTGCTTTGTTCTGTTCTGGGGCAAAAACTCGTCGTTTTTGCTGGACGGGCTTCTTGGTAGGGTCAACATTCAGCTTGTGCTCTATGACCTCATTGTCTATCCCCGGCATGTCTTCGTGAGTCCAAGCAAAGACGTCTAGATTTTGCTTGAGGAACTCCACAATCTTGCTCTTCAAGACGGTCCTAAGTCCTGTCCCCACCTTTGTCACTTTCGTCGTGTCCCCGTCTACCAAGTTCACTTCCTCCAACTCTTGGGACAACTCTTTTTGTTTCTCCTCCACCACCCACATGTGGTTCTCTCTTGAAGCCAGGACAGCTTGATAACGTTCCCTAGCCAATAGCTGATCTCCACATATTTAGCCTATCCCATTTGGAGTTGGAAACTTCATTTTCAAGCAGTAAGTCGACGTTACAGTCTTAAGCCTTTTCAGAATGGGTCATCCCAAGATGACATTGTAGGACGACAGACAATCGACAACCAAGAAATCTACTTGAATTGTCACTTGTGTTGGGTGTGTTCCAGCTGTAACGGATAACGTGACGATTCCCCTTGGGTAAATTTTATCTTCGCTTAAACTGATCAGTGGAGAATTAAAGGAACTGAGCCTTTTAGGATCCAATCTCAATTGCTGATAGGCCGTCATATACATTATGTCTACCAAGCTTCCATTATCAACTAACACTCTCCTCGTGGTAAATCTTTCTATTCCCAACGTGATGACGAGTAGGTTGTCATGGGGTTGCTTTATCCCACTTACATCTCGTTCAGAAAACGTGATGTCGTCATTCTCTGACTGTTGGTACTTTGGGGATGGATGTTTCATATAGATACTATTGACCTACCTGTAATACATCTTCTTCAAAGACTTGTATGACCCTCCTGATATGGGCCCTCCTGCTATCGTTCATATCTCCCCTACAACTTGCTTTGGAAGGTCTCGTCCATCATCCTTGGCATCATCATCGGTTTTATCGTCAGCCCTTGACCGAGGTTGGTGATCCCTTTCGACGAACTTTTGAAGCTTTCCTCGTTGGATCAGCTCTTCTATCTGCTCCTTCAAATCGTGGCACTCATCAGTATAATGGCCGTAATCTTTATGAAAATGGTAGTACTTCTTTGGGTCACACTTCCTTGAAGACGTACTCAACAGCTTGGGCCACTTCAGCCCTGGTTCATCCTTTATTTGCATAAGGATTTTGTCCGTCGGCATAACCAACGGGGTGAAATTCATCTTTTTCTTTGGGGCGTTAGGGCTACTTTTGCTGTACTTGGCCTCTAAGTATGAATCCTTGCGATCCTTCTTCTTTCCATGGGACTCGCTGATCTCTTCCTTCTTCTGTTTTCTTATTAGCCCCTTGGCCATAAGGGCATCCTCCCCATTCATATACTTCTGGGCTTTGAATAGCAGATCCGTCATGGAGGTTGGTGGCGTTTTTTTCTAATGAAAAGATGAGGTCGGGATTATTGAGTCCTACCTGGAAGGTCGTCATGATGACTTGATCATCAGCTTCGTCGATCTCCAATACTACCTTATTGAACTACTTCATATAATCCCTCAAGCTCTCCCCTTCCTGCTGCCTTACTATTAACAAGTAAAAGGTTAACCTTTTGTGACGTTGTCCTTTAATGAAATGGCGAACAAATGAGTCACTGAGTTGCTCGAAATTCGCAATGGAAGAAGTTGACAACTTGTTAAACCAAACCCTTGCAGCCCCTCTAAGGGTGGCAGGGAATGATCTGTAGATAACCTCGTCTAGGATCTGTTGCAGGTTTAAAATGGTCTTAAAGGCCCCTATATGGTCGAGGGGATCTTTTGTCCCATCATAGAACTCTAGTTGCGGCAAACGGAATTTTGGAGGTAGGGGGCACTCCAAGACACCGGGTGTAAAAGGCGAATCTGTCCATTTAAGCATGCCATCCAAGTTCATTGCTGTCTTTCCCTTCATGGCATTCTTCACTTCGTCGAGCTCTTTCCGCAGATTCTACATCAAATAGTTATTGCCAGGTGTAGACTGTCCAATGTACTCTGATGTATCTTTTCCCTTGATATTCCCATGGCTGCTGGCTTCCTCATCATGCCTGCTATGACTCTGCCAATGATGCGAAGTGTTGCTGCCCTCTAGACGGGCTCATCGTTTTAGTTTTTCATTTTGCCTCATTAACTCTTGCACATTTGCTGTTATGGCTTGGATTTGTTGAGCCATCACCACGGGATCTGGAGGCGCTGCCGCTTCATTGTCCATCTCAAGACAGGAACTTTATCGATAGGAGCACGATGGTTCGAGTAAGGGTTAACTCGCTGTGTTCCCACAGACGATGCCAAACTGATGAAGCCGAAAATGTACCTCGTCAGTATGTTCCTCGTTAGTGAAATGGACGATCTCCGGGACCTATTGTCAAGACAAGAAGAAAGTAAAGGAATGTCTTCGCCGGCGTGAGGCCAGTTGAGAATACTCCGATGCTTAAGTCAGATTACGTACTCCCAGAATAAACTTTCTCACAGTTCTCTCTCTAGAAATTTTACCTGTCCCATACCTCAGTGCTAGGATCACCTTTTATAGCTTTCCTTAGGTTGGTGCAATTATCTAAGCTATAAATGTGTGCCGCATGCCTTTGATCGTGTCGGCGGGGTCTTGCCCCTACATTCGTCTCTACAAAGGACGCAATTGTGATCGTCGCTCTTATAGACGACCTATCATGGATGTTTGTTATTATTGTTTATAGACTATAAATTTAGTAGTAATTGTAATAATAACAAGTAACAACACATGCCGAATGGTTGAGTCAATTCATCTTCGGTTTTTTAGTCAGCTCATTTGTCGTGAATTACCATTACCAAGCTAACCAAGAGATGGGTTTGTGGCTGATGAACAAAAGTTAGACTGTTTTGTTCTCTTCTTGTGTGCTATGGGGAAACTCCAAGCAAATCGACATTTGTCACTACCTGAAGAAAGAGGAAATGGAAATAAGGTACAACTTGGGTCAAGTCTAGTTGCACCGACCCGTCACGTTGGTGATACGTGTCTATTTTTGGTTGTCTTATTGTCCTAACTGGTCAAGTTCACCAATTGTATCCACTTTTGGCCACATGTTATCATCTCAACAGGTCTAATAAACTAAATACACGGTACCCAAAGCCAAACTCATAGAAAGGAGAGATAACCATGTTACAAGCTTATTATAAAGTCTATACAAATTTTGTATGATCAATAATAATAAAAACATATGAGAAAATTTATTGACCCAACATTTGTGTCACAATCTTATTTTATTTTTATTTTTTAATTCTAATGTGGTCTAGTTTGATCGATGAAAAAAAATGGTAAAAAATGGTGGATACATGTGAAAGTGATTAATTATCACTCACAGTCGATCACCTCAAACAAATTGTGGTAAAGTTATAGAAAATGATGTGGTTCTAGAAGAATTGAAAATGTAATTCAAATATTCATTTGTGAAAAAAGTTTGGCTCCAAACCAGTTTAGAGTTATCTTCTTCCAACCCACTATGTGGCAATTGAAAAACTCATTTATATGTAGTTTTAGTCATATGACTTATTAAATAAATTATGTGACTTGTTTAAATAATATACATTGATAGTTTTATAAATCACCACATGTTGGGTTGGATAAGATAGCCCAAACTGGTTTGAAACTATAATAATCACATTCATTGTCACACCAAGTTGTAGATATTATGTAATAAAATTTATAAAAGTCCCTCTGTCCCATATTGTTGGTTTGCTTATAAAATCCAAAATTTTAAGAAAACAATGTAATACAAGTTTTCAAAACGATATTTCTTAATTTAAACTTTATTGAAATAACGGTGTCGACTTTTTAAATACGGTAAAAGTTTTGTTACAATTTTTCTCAAAAGAAAAAAAAAAAAAGGTATGTTACAAAATTTCTAGTTTGTCCAGCAAATAAAATAATAGTTGTCGCCTATTGTCCAAAATATTTATAGTTAATCCAATGGAAAATGATTCACCATCTCCAAAATAGCATATTTACAACCCATTTTTCAACAAAATTTCATCTTTTTCCCATCTCGACACAACTAAGGTACCTACGGGTCCTTAACACTTCTTATTTTTTTTAAAGAAAAGTTAACAAATACCTTAATAACAGCATTGGTTTAGAAATTATAATTATTGTATCAATACTATAACTCAACCCCCAATTAAAATTCCTACTACACCCCTGCAAATAGAGATGTGAGAAATTGAGGGTGTTGATCTTGGTAGTTCCCATTATAATTTTATCTGTTGTAAGATATTAAGATGCACATAACTTTTTTTTGTCAGCCCAAAGTACAAAATTGAAACAAAACATAGAAATACAACAACAATAAAGTTTTAATCCCAAAATTTTTGAGTCAAACTATGGATCTTCAATAAATTAGTTAGAATTGACTACATTTATTCTTTTTCTTCATTCTATTCTATTTAAAGTTATATGCTTTGTTACTTTATTAATTGACATGTCTTTTTATTCATGTATTTTTTGTCATCTTGTACCTTTTTTTGTTTTCTCAACTTGGATCAACCTACTCTTTATTACCATTGTATTAGTCACTTTCCTCAAAACATGATCAAACTATGTCAAGTGATTCTCTTTCATCTTTTCATCACTAGGGGCTATCCCTATCTTTATGCAAATTTCTTTATTTTGAATTCTATCTTTCCATTTATTTTTACTTACCCATCTTAACATTCTCATTTTCTACACTCATTTTTTGAATATGTTGTTTTTTAACAGCCCAACATTTGGTATCATATAGAATATAACTAGACTTACAATTGTCTTATAATTTTTTTATTTAACCTAATAGATATTTTACGATTGCACAATTCTCCTAATGATGTGTTTTTGCACATCATCCATCATATTCTTACTTCCTCTTTTACGTCTCCGTGTATACATCGGAATCCAGACCATAAATACTTCGCTTAAAAAAAAAAATTATTTTTATTTTTATGGGATGAATACTTCACATTCGACAAATATTCAAAAACATAACTATGCCAAAACAAAAGCACCTATACCCAAAGTAGGCCCCAACTGAGGTTTCTTTAGTAGAAAAGTAGGAGTATAGGATGCTGCCACATTAGCAGATTAGCTATATCTGCCGGCTGCTGTCTTCCGTCGGATCTCCTTGTGCACAACATCAATAGACCATTAAAAAAAGAAAAGAAAACCACGGACAGATTAGCCAATTGCTTAGGAAACAGGCCCCTGTATTTGGAAAGTGGAAATTAACCGCATGATTGGCCATTGTGCTTTGTGCTGTTTTTGACTAAGGGACAAAGGTTTTGAATAAAAATACATCACAAAGCACAACTTTTAAAATGATATATAAAATTAGGATTGGATTTGAGATATATTTCGTGTAACTATAAATAATATTATATTTTTTAATTAGATGAAAATTTTGATAAACTCATTATTTGATTATATTATTTTTGTATATTTTTAATATTTGTAAAATTTCAAGATAATCAAAAACTAATAATCATTTCATTAATCAATTATTTAATTCTGTTGCTCATAACATTATTAGACATGTTAGGTATATTAGCGAGTTTTCAATATAAATGGAGGATGTTCCTCCACATGTCTCACTATTGCAAGAAAATTCAACTATATCAACTAAGGTTACAAGTTGTAACTTACAACTTGTAACCTTAGCCTTGTAACTTTAGCCGATATAGCTAAATTTTCTCAATAAAATTACAGTCTCCTTCTATATAAAATATTTTGGTACGAGGTATGAACCCTACTTTCTATTAATGTACTATTTGATTTTTTTTTTTCAACAAATACATCACAATTTAATTTTTAGTTTCAACTAATGCAACCTAACCTAACGTTTGTAGGGTAAATAATTATTTTAATTTTTAGTTTTAACTCATGCAAACCTCACACGTGGCAGGTAAATAATAATTAGACATTATAACATAGTGGATTAAAATAATGTGCTACATTGAATTGAAAATTTTTTACTCTTACCCATTCGTATCAAACTTTAATGATGTATAACTTAGAAAATAAGCTAGATCTCACTTTTTATTCTAGTTATCAAATTAGCCCTTAATATTTAGCTTTTGTCAATTTAATCCTTCCCCTTATCAAAAAAAAAAAAAAAAAAAAGTTAATTAAGTCTTTCTATAATCTGTTACCTTCCTTTTGCTGCTCGTTAGTCTCTCAAACGCACCGATTTAAGCCTAATCTTTCCATTTAAAAAATAAAAAATAAACCATTTTTTTTGGCGCAATAAACAACTAGGCTTTCTGTGTTGCCAAATCAAATGATATTTTCCCAAAAAGAAAAATCTGATCACTTCCCCCTCTCCCGAAGTGAGTATCACTGTTGCAGCGCAGGTCCCATCTTTATTATTTTTTTCTTTTTTTGGAAATGCACATTAATTTTGCACGTCCAAATATCAATGTGCTTTTTTGATTACTTTGATGTATGGTAGGTAAGTTAAACATACTTTTGAGTATTTTAAACAATATTATATACTTTTTTAATACTCTATTCGTCCCATTTTATTTGTCCTCTATTTCATTTTGAGATGTTTCAAAATATTGTCCTGTTTCTAAAAATAAAAGTCATTAATTTACTAATATTCCTATTATATCCCTATTAATTTATTAATTTAATTTTTTGATAAATCTATGTAAGAGTAGTTTTGGAAACTTGTAAATTTTTAAAAGGTAGACAAAATAATAAATGATGTTCCCTTAAAAAGTTTGACTTTTCAAATAGGACAAACAAAATGGGACAGAGGGAGTATATTTTTTCATCCACACATATATCAAAAACTTCCAAACAACATTACTCAAACTACTTTATGAAAAATGTTTTCATTTTAGGGAGTGGGGTGCACAAAAATAATGGCGAAACTACAATGTTGGTCCCTTAAGTTTACCTTATGTGCACAATTGGTCCCTCAAGTTTAAAGTGAGCACAATTAGTTCTTCAAGTTTTAAAACTGAGTTGTATTAGTCATTTTATTAACTGCCGTTAGTAGTGTTGCTTACGTGGCTAACAAAACAATGATTTGTTATTTTTTTTACTGATGTGGCATTTCTTTTATTAAAAAATTCCAAAATGCGAAGTTGGATCAAAGAAAAAGATAAAGCAAAGCAATGGCTCTTTGGTATCAAACTCCTCCTCCTCCTACATTGAATCGTATCTCACCCACTCTCAAACTCAACTCATTACGCTGCACCTGCAGCTACAACCTGTCTATTCCGAATTCCAGACCCACCCACATACCCGAACTTGAACCCGAACCCATATTCGCCTCCGTCAAAACCTTCATTCCTGCCACCGTGGCTAACCTTGGCCATGGCTTCGACTTCCTCAGCTGCGCCGTTGACGGTCTCGGAGACTTCATCTCCCTCTCCATCGACTTATCCGTCCATCCCGGCAAGATCTCCATCACGAAAATATCTGGCGACGCCGCTGGAAAAATCAGCCGCGATCCTCTGTCCAATTGTGCTAGAATCGCCGCGATCAAGGTTCTGAAAATGCTCGAAATTTGACCGGTGGGACTTCCTCTCTCTCTAGAAAAAGGCTTGCCTTTAGCCAAGCCCAGTGCGTCCACCATCGGTATTAAAAACCAGAAATTCTTGGAGGCCAGTGCAGTTGTTGGCAAGCTTTCTGATATGGTCCAAGCACTGATCAACAATCTCCTTGCCAACTGAGGCGGGTCAACCTGGTAAGAATGCGAAGTTGAGTTAGGATGTTCATTTTGCATTCGCTTGCAAATTTGCAGTCGAATGGGGTTCATGTGAAGGATGGTGGCGGTGGGGTTAGAGTGGCAGATCAGAAACTTCTCTTTTTGTGGATAAACGACGGATTAGAGATTTGGTATGGGGGAAATTGTTTTGTTTTAGATGTTGTAATTAAAATGGCCCAAAAAAAGAAAAATGAAAAACATTGACAAGTGTGAAATGCTTAATAGAATAATGGCCACGGGCAAAGTTGTTGGCAACGTGTAATTTTTTTTTTAATAATTTTTTAATAAAAGAAATGCCACATCATTAAAAAAAAATGAAAAATTATTGTTCCGTTAACCACGTAAGCAACACTACTAACGGCAGTTAATAAAATGACTAATACAACTCAGTTTTAAAACTTAAGGGACCAATTGTGCTCACTTCAAACTTGAGGGACCAATTATGCACATAGGATAAACTTGAGGGACCAATGTTATAGTTTCGCCAAAAATAATTATAAAAAAAAAAAAAAAAAACTTGTTGGGTTCACTTTAAACTGAAAATCATTAGTTTTTTTTTTTTTTTTTTTTTTTTTTGTAATTCTAAATTATTATATGAATTAACACTTTCATTCACAACATGCAATTTTTTGGATTAAGATTTTTTTTTTTCTTGGTTTCACACTCAGGCAGCTTCAGTTGAGGGTGGAAAATGTTTTCTGCCCAAACTAGCGGACAACATTTTCTACCCAAACCTCATTGTTTTTTATTGACCAGGCTACAAATTTTCCGTTGACCAGAATTTTCAATCATGCCGAATAGTAATACTGAAAATCATTAGTTTTTTTTTTTTTTTTTTTTTTTTTTTTTTGTAATTCTAAATTATTATATGAATTAACACTTTCATTCACAACATGCAATTTTTTGGTTTAAGAATTTTTTTTTTCTTGGTTTCACACTCAGGCAGCTTCAGTTGAGGGTGGAAAATGTTTTCTGCCCAAAATAGCGGACAACATTTTCTACCCAAACCTCATTGTTTTTTATTGACCAGGCTACAAATTTTCCGTTGACCAGAATTTTCAATCATGCCGAATAGTAATACTGAAAATTTTAAACCAAAATAGATTGAGCCATATATGTTCCTTTGGTTCTTTCTTTTTGTGTGTGTGTCTTCTTTTTCAACTGTATAGTTTTTTCATGGAAGAATCTTTTTTTGTAATTGCATATAAAAACAAGGGAATTTCTCTTGATTCTACTGCTGAAGATAATATAAAATCCAACTTAAAAAAATAAAATAAAATGAGGATTGGAGTAATGTGAATAAGTTTTAATTTTTTTAATTTTTTATTTTATGGGGAAATATATAAGTTTTCATTCAACAAACTGAAATTGGATTACAACAGAGAGACAAAACTAAAAAAGCTGAAACAGTCATATATCCTCCCGAAGGAGATGTTCTACACAGCTGGGATTAACTCCCTTCCAAATTTGAGAAGTACCCGAGAGTCTTGCAGCTTTTGCAAGTTCATGAGCAACTCTGTTGCCATCCCTTTTCAGGTGTTGGAAGGAGCACCAGCTGAATGAGGCTGAGAAGATTCTAATGTCGTGAAGGATGAGCCTAATCTCACCACCAACCACACCTTGGTTTAGAGCTTGGACAATGGAGAGGGCATCAGACTCAAAAATAGCATGAAAGATTCTCATTTTCGAGGCAAGCAACACTTTATGAGGAAAGGCAACGGCTTTAGTTATTTCTGCAGTGTAGGGTGACGGAAGGATCTTGTTGGAAGCTGCGATGGGGTTACCTTGGTTATCTCGAATAATCACCCCAATGGTGGAGTTGGTACCATCATCAGAGGCGACGCCATCAACGTTTATTTTAAAGAAACCCAAGGAAGGGGCTCGCCAATGCGCCCACGTTAGCTTGGCATGATCACAGTGAACAAGAGCATAGGCAGTTGTTTCAATTGCCTTGTCACAAATGGGACAAATGCTGGAACAGTTAATGCCTCTGTGACTTAAGTTTTGCATGGTGGGGAGGCCATTTACACATAGTCTCCAAGCAAAGACTTTAAGTTTTGGAGAGACTTTTTGGTGCCAAATCCTCTTCCAAAGTTGTGAACTTGAGTTGCTAGATGAGCATTCCCCTTCATCAGATGGCTTCACAATGCTTGAAGCAATATGGTAGGCACTTTTAACTATAAAGGTCCCACTTTTATTTCCAATCCAAATCAGGCTATCTTCAGGCAGGTTATAGCTCAGTGGGATTGATAGGACTGTACTAGCTTCGAAGGGTAAGAAGAGAAAGTTGACTACATCAACTTTCCACCATTTAGTGTCCTTATCAATAAGGGACGATACCATTGGGAAGTCACCTAAATCAGATGGCGGGGAGATCACTTTGAATGTTGATGGCGTTGTTAGCTACTTATCTTCCTAGATATGGATTTTACGACCATTCCCAACCCTTCATCTTATCCCCATCTAGATCACTTCAAGGCTATTATGAATGCTTTGCCAGGCGTAGGACGGGCTACAACCTTTTTCAGAGCTAAGAATATCGTCATGAGGAAAATACCTGGCTTTGAATACTCGGGCCATAATAGAGTTGGGGTTAGTGAGGATTTGCCAACCTTGTTTGGCCAACATGGCTAAATTGAAGGCTTGAAGGTCCCGGAAGCCCATTCTACCATGGAATTTTGACTTACACATTTTCTTCCAACTAACCTAAGCGATTTTGTGCTCTTTGTCTTTCTGACCGCACCAAAAGTTACACATCATATTTTCCAAATCAGTACACAATGTCTTAGGGAGCTAGAAGCAACTCATTGTGTAAGCTGGGACTACTTGTGCAACCGCCTTGATAAAAACCTCCCTCCCCCCGATTCAAAGAAGCTTCCCCGTCCATCCAACAAGTTTTTTTGCTACCCACTCCTTGATTTCTGCAAATACTTGGGATTTTGATTTCCCAATGATGGAAGGAAGCCCTAGGTACTTGTTGTGCCTCGAGTCCTGCATTGGGCCAAGTAAGCTCAAGATGCAGTCTTTTGTTTCTTGTGGGGTATTTGGGCTGAAGAACGCCGAAGGCTTGTCAGTATTAATTTTTTGCCCTGAAGATACTTCATAATTTTTGAGAATGTTGACAAGTTTCTGACATTCATGGGCCTTAGCTTTGCAAAAGAGAAGGTTGTCATTAGCGAAGAAGAGGTGGGTGATTTTAGGGCAACCTCGACAAATGGAGATTCCAGAGATTTGTTGATTTCGGGTTGCTTCATGGATAAGAGCCTACAAACCTTCTGCACAGAGCAAGAATAGATACGGAGAGAGGGGATCGCCCTACCTAATGCCCCTAGTTGGAGTGATGTTTCCAAAAGTCTCACCATTTATGATCAATGAGTAAGATACAAAAGAGACACAGTGTATGCTAAGATCAATCAGCTTGTTATTAAATCCCAAATTCACCATAACCCCTTTGATAAAATCCCATTCCACCCTGTCAATAGCCTTATTCATGTCAATTTTAATTGACATAAAGTTTTCTTTCCCCACATTTTTATGTTTTAGATAATGCATGAACTCAAAGGCCATTAAGACATTGTCAGTAATTAGGCACTCGGAGGTGAAGACACTTTAGTTCTCAGAAATGATGCTCAGCATGACAAATTTGAGTCTGTTGGCCAAGACTTTTGAGATGAGCTTATAAGTAATACTACATAGGCTGATAGGGCGGAATTCTGTAATTATGGTGGGGTGGTTGGTTTTTGGGATGAGGGAGATATTGGTTTTGTTGATCTTTGTCATAGGCATATTAGAATTCAACACATTCAAAACCACATTTGTAATATTAGGGCCTACAATGTTCTAGTATCTATGGAAAAAGACAATAGACATATCGTTGGGTCTGAGGGCTTTTGTTGGGTGGATCTGTTGCAACGCTTTGATTACCTCATCTCTAGTGAAAGTTTTAGTGAGCTCTGTGTTAATGTCTTCCATAACACGTCTCAGGATAAAGCTAATAACTTCATTAATTCTGGTGGGGTAGGTGGTGGTGTAGATTTTCTCAAAGTAAGCCACAGCAGTGGCTGCAATATTTTCTTTGCCTTTACACCACTGGCCATCATCATTCCAGAGCCCCATAATAGTGTTCGTTTTCCTTCTTTCAGACACCCAAGTATGGAAGAATTTGGTATTTTGGTCCCCCTCTCCGTATTAGTGAACCTTGTTGCATTGGTGCCACATGGTTTCTTCATTGTCTAGGAGATTGTTGATCTCCCTTCTAAGTTGGTTGATTTCTGCCCCAAAGTTTCCTTGGTGGTCTTGGGCAGTAAGAGAGCTGAGTGTTTTTCTTTTCTCTTGGATTTTCTTTGGAATGTTACCCACCACGCTTTGATTCCAATTGGTTAAAGCTATGGCACATCTCTAAAGGTTGGATGTAATATCTTCAGGATTGGTAGAGAGGGTGCCTGAGCTCTAAGCCGATTCAACAATTTCGACAATGTCTACCCTTATAGATTTTTTTTTTGGGGGGGGGGGGGGGGAGAGTCAGTGATTGTGAGGATGAAGTGCTTAGAGGTTGATTCGGCCAAATGGTGAACTTTTGGATCTCTAAAATGTTCTAGCCACTCAGAAGTGGCGAAGGCTTTGTTGAGGCAGAGCAATATTCTATGGCTTCCTTCTTTCATGTTGCTCCAAGTGAAGTATAGGCCATAGTATCCCAGATCTTGGAAGCCACAACTGTTTACCTCTTGACGGAAGCCCTCTGCTTTGGGGGTGATGGGCTCCTCTTGCTTTTTCATTCATGGAAAGGATTTCGTTAAAGTCACCATAGCAAAACCAAGGCAAACAATATTGATTATTGAGAAAAGAGATGAGTTTCCATGATTCTTCCCTGAGATGGTTTTTTGGGTACCCATAAAAACCAGTGTATCTCCAAGTGACACCATCCTTTGGTTCAGTGATTATGGCATCAATGTGATGATTCAAGTAGCTCTTGATTTCGAGGTTCGTATCACCGGACCACAGTAGTGTAAGGCCTCCACTTCGGCCTTTGCTAGAAACTATCAGGCCATTTAAGTAACCCAGTCTGTATTTCACTTTCTCCATTTGTTTATTTTTTTAGTTTTGTCTCCAATAGGAAGAAAATTTTGGGATTCCAGTGCCTCACGTAATCACAGAGTGCAAAAACTATCCGGGGTTCCTAATTCCCCGGTAGTTCCAACATAGTGAATTCATTACTCTTGGCAGTGATGCTTTGCAGCCATTGCCGGTCTATCAAAAGTGTTGTTTGCATCTGTGTGGGGTGTGTCATGGAGCTTCTTGTGGGGCCTTTTTTCATCTTTGTCTGAGAAATCAAGCTTGCCTGTTCTTTTGGATCCTGAGAGCCCACTAACATTTTGGGTATGTGTGTTAGGATTTTGGGCCTGTTGCCCTTGGTCTTTGGAAATTTTTTTCCAATTTCCTTTGCCTGGGCCTCGCAAGGGAAAAATTAATTCTTTTCCATCCTCCCACTTTTCCATCCTCTCACAATTTTCTATCCTCTCACTTTTCTATCTCCCTAACCAAACAAACATTTAGGATGCCATGTACCCATGTCATATATGTGTCATATTGATGTCATACTGACCATTTGATATTATAATTTTTTTGAAATTACTGGTGTCACTGTGTCCATACACGAACTCGTGTCCGTGTTTGTGCTTCCTAGCCTTTAACAAGTACAACTTTAAAAAGATCTGCAAAGGTCCTATGATGCTTTTGGTAGAGTGGAGAAAATTCTGTTTAGATTTCCAAACCAATTGAGCCTATTCACATAACCACAGGGTATGTCAACAAGTTTCTCAGTGATCATCATAGAGCGAGTAGACCTCACGAGGGGGACATTGCGTTTAAGTAGATTCTATCTAGTGGGAAGAGAATCCTTCACAGCTTACCACATAAAATGAAGAATTTTATTTTGGACCTAAATCTTCCATACACCTTTCCATAACTTCAAAGAGCTATCCAAATTTGAGGAATATCGATTAACATTGAAGGATTCTAAAGCTAGCATGCGATATGCACTCCTAACTAAACAATTACCATTTGGAGATAGAGGCCAAATTAATACATCCTTATTAGAAAAAGCACTAACATGGATTCTCTTTATAGTCTCTGCTTCCTATAGGTAGAAAGTACAAACAAGAAATTCATCATCCCAAAACTTAGAGTTGGTACAAAACAAGTCACAATTTTAAGCAGCTTTGCAATTAAAGATAACCTTGCTCCGAGAAGGTTTTTTTTTACCTAAAGGAATTTTGCCTTGCTCAAGCAATGACTAGTTGCATTTACATTCATCTTAAGTCAAATATTTCAACATCCTCAAGTTTTTTATGTTTATATTTTATAGTGGCCTCTAATTTAAATGTCATCATAGTTTTCAAGAAATCATATTTTTTCAATAAGCACATATTCACATAGCAACAATTGAACCTGATAAGGAATATTTCTACAAGGCCAAAAAGAAATCAACTCAAGTTAGTTGTCTGACTAAACCTCAGTCATCTAATAGGGTCTAGTCATCCAACACCAAGAACTCAATTGACAGGGTCAATCAAATGACCAACTAATAGACATCTTAGTCACTCAACAGCCCAAGTAAATAGACAACCTTGGACATAGTCCCGCAAATATAAAATACATCTTCCATTCCATGCCTGTGTGTATGTGGAAAGCCTAACACATGAGAGTCGTCATGTCTCCAAAGAGTTGTTACGTGCCTATGGGTTGTCAAGTACCCTACCTGACACCATGCGATATAGTCAACCTTGACAGTCATCATGTACCAAGGTGTCGTTGGGTACCCTTACTAACACAATGCGATACAATCCACCTTGACAGTTGTCACATACCAAGAGGTTGTCAGGTACCCTTCTTGACACCATACAATACAATCCACCCTGACAGTTGTCATGTACCTAGGGGTTGTCAGGTACCCTCCTAACACCTAACATGTGACATGAGAGTCACCACGTAACCATGGAGTTGACACGTACCCCCCAATTGTCAAGTAGCATTCCTGACGATTTGCAATGCAACCTACCCAACATCTACACTTTCGACATGCCATGGTAAAAGAGTGAGTAGGACTTGACAAATGGTCCTTTACACTTGGCTCCCAAACTCTTGTGTGGTTTCCACTCTAGTAACTCCATATGGAAAAAACTTGCACACCATACCCAAAGATCCTTCTACATATTCGTATCCTCCAAACATAGGAAGTTAAGCTTGAAGATCTAGGAGCATTAACTCCATATACTCCCTATAAGGGAAGAGCCTATATTCACGGGATCTTAGTCAACTCTATATCACTATATAAGCATCAATCCTCCTATTTTCCAAGGTACGTAGAATTAGGGGTGTCCAGCTAGAACGGGACCCGATCCAACCGACTAGACTCGATCGGAATCGACCCACCCGCGACCGATCCGTGAGCTCTGGTGGTCGGTGGCGGGTTGCAAATCCCAGAAACCGAGTCCGGCGGGTCGGATGGCGGGTTCTCTCTTCTAAAACCCGCCCCAACCGACCCGACCGGAACCTTGACGAAATCTGGCGAAATAAGAATTTCCCGGCGAGTTTTTGGTCAGAATACCTTAGATTTTCATGAGATTTGGGTTGGATTTGGGGAGATGTCACCGAATCTAGTGAGATCTCAGCCAGATCTGGTGGAAATCTCACCGGATCTAGCGAGATCTCACCAGATCCGGTGAGATCTCTGCCGGATCTAGATCATTTTGGCCTGAAATCAACTATTTTGGCCGGATTTTCCACCGTGGACGGTTTCGATCGAATCGACCGTGTTTCCAGCGCAAAATCGACCCCTCCGATCCAACTCTCTCGCCGGTCGGCGGCGGGTCAGAATGTTCTCCACCCGAGTTCGGCGGGTCGGTCTCGGGTTGGGCACAAACCCGACCCGGACCGACCTGTGGACACCCCTACGTAGAATTCCTAAATCTCATACTTTTGGAGTTATTGGGAATCATTCAATCACTAACTTAACCTTCATAGGGTTTTTGGCCGGCACTCCACCGGTATTGTCTATAGGTTCTTCACCTTTTATTCTTTAGGTACCCCATTGTCATTACATGTTTAGACAATCGACTCACTGATAATTTTGTGCATCATCAAAACCCATACAATACTAACTCTTTTGGTACCTCATAAGCAAACAAAAGGAAATTGCTCCAAAAAGAGAAAAAATAAACTTAACTTATATAATCTATTGTATTCTATTTCTATATTTAAAAAAAATCACTATTTAAAATAAGTTTGCAATTAAAGATAACTTTGCTTAGAGAAATGTTTTACTAAGTGGCATTTTGCCTTGCTTGAGCAATAAGTCGTTGCATTTACATTCATCCTAAGTCATTTAATTCAACATCATTGGGTTGGTTTATTCTAGTAATTTCTAATTGAAAGTGTTATCGTAATTATCAAGAACGCTTTTTTTTTTTTTTTTTTTAAGCAATTCTTCACATAGTAACAATTGAACTCATACAAATTTTAATAAAATTTTATAAGATTTACTTATTAATTAAGTACTAACTCTTTTTTAACACACACACGGGGAGAAGTTTAAAGTCTGTACTGTGTATCCAAGAGTTAGGCCTTTTTGGATATACATCACTGTCAATTTCATTAAGACATTCTCCCCTTTCCATGTGTGTATGTTAAAAATACTTAGTATTCTTTAAAAAAAAAAATACCAACTCTTTTGGTAGGTCAAAAGCAAATAAAGAGACATTAAAAAAAGAAAAAGAAAAAAAGAAGATAAAAAAAAAAAGCAACTTAACTTATAATATATTGTACCTTCTCAAAAAAAAAAAAAAAAAAAAAAAACTTATAATATATTGTTCCCTATCAAAAGTCACCATTTAAAGCAACTTTTCGGTTAAGATAACTTTGCTTAAAAAAATATTTTTCCAAAAATAATTTTTCCTTGCTTGAGTTGTGAATCTTTGCTTCACTTTCTTCCGAAGTCATATATTTCAATATATTTCAACATCAATGGGTTGATTTATTCTAGTGGCTTCCAATTAAAGGTATCATAATAATTTTCAAGAACACATATTTTTTCTATGAGATTAAATTTTATAAGGATTTGATGTAAATAATTTGATTTACACCCTCCAATAAGGATATGCCATATCATAATATTATTAAAACATAAAAATATCTGATCACACATGATAACATCTCAATAAAATACCAAATTTAAGGTTTTAAATAAAAGGCTAATGTGGTGTTATTAGGTGTAATATGATATATTGAGTTTTAAGTAAAAAGCTAATGCGATAATTTCTTATTGAATGATGTAAAATATGGGTTTTACACTCATTCCTTACAAAATTCAGATTCTTTTTCTATATGCAAATCTTTCGCATAGCAACAATTGAACCCATACAAGTTGTAACAAAATTTATAAAAATTACTTAATAATTACCTACTAACTCTTTTGGTAGTTCATAAGCAAATAAAAGGAAATCACTATTTAAAAAAAAATTAATTTATAATCGATTGCACTCTATCAAAAACCACCATTTAAAACAACCTTTGGATTAAAGATAACTTTGCTTAGAGAAATGTTTTACCAATAAGCATTTTGCCTTGCTTGAGTAATGAATTGTTGCATTCACTTTCATCCTAAGTTGTATATTTCAACATTATTGTGATGATTTATTTTAGTGACTTCCAATAAAAAATGTCATCATAATTTCAAGAACACGTGTTTTCTATGAGCAAATCTTCACACAGTAACTATTGAATCCATACTGCAGGTTCTAAAACAATTTTAGAAAAATTACTTATTATTTACCAGCTCTTCTGATAGCCATAAGCAATCCAAGGAACATTACTCAAGAAGAAGTAAAAAAAAAAAAAAAAAAAAAAAAAAAAAAAAAAAAAAAAAAAAAAATTGTAATCTATTGTACTCTATCCAAGGGGCATTTTTACCTTGCTTGAGCACTAAATTGTTGCAGAAAAAGAAAACATCATCGAGTTGATATATTCTAGTGGTTTTCAATTAGGTGTCGTCAAAAATTTCAAGTAAATATATTTTTCCTGCAAGTTATCTTATGATAAATGAATTGAACCCCATGAACTTCAATATGGCTTTTTGATAACATTTTTCTGCCAGCAATATTGGGCAAAATACTGTGCATGTTTAAACCTTATAACCCTTGTGAAAAGGCATTATTTATGAGTCCAGTTAATGTATGCCCTTAGAGCACATATTAATCATTTATTTTTGGAAACATTTATGGAGAATCGAAAAAGCTGTAAAAAAAAAGTTGGTAACTTTTTCATTTTTTCATAAAAAATTTCCTAAAATAGTTTACTAATATATGCCCTAAGAATACACGTTAATAAAACCCCTACTTAAATTGTAAATATCTTAACTTAAAAATGTCCATATTTCAAAAAGTCAAAATATGTGAGCAAATATACTTTTGACCAAATAAGTTCACTTTTTTAATAAAATTTTAAGGTTATGTATCCATTTAATTGTATATAAAGCATACAAGTTTCTAAGGTAGGAAACCAAAAAAGAAGAAGAAAAAGACTATGCCTACGAAATTTATGAGAAAACAAATGATGATAGTGATGGTGGAGTTGGTTATCCTTTTTCTAGTTGAAGTTAAAGCTAATAACTTTGCCCTTACCTTTGCACATCGCCCTTCACTTCCAATCATGCTTCCTCATTCCTCCACATATGATGAAGTTCAAGAATATTTTGTTGATTGCATTCTACACAAATTTCATAATTGTCAAAATAAAGATAACAAACATTCTGTTCAATTTTTGACATGTATGTTTAATAGTTTTGTAGAGTGCAAGGAGAAACACGAACATCATACGATGCCCAATATTAATAGGTTTCATGATGCTCAAGCATGCATAGATGCATGCCTAGAAATATCTAAATCTAGTTTTGCATCTTGTTTTGAAGATTGTTATACAGCTGATTCGATCATGCATTGAGATTTCATTATCGCATAATTCAGGTATTTTTTCCAATTTTATATTTGGTAAGTAGTTCACAAGATGTGTGTGTGATGGGGAGAGGAAGAAGAGGGGGATAGGATTGTACGCATGCACGAACAATATATCAATGAGCAGCAACTAAGATTGCCTACATGACTTTTTGGCTAACAAGTGTCGTTTCAATAACCATGGATGTGTTATTCTCATAAACAGTATAGTTGTATCAATTTTAATTGATTATATTCCACAAGTTTTTGTAAATTTTAAATTAGAAGTTTTTTCAAAAGAATTGTCTATTTTTTAATACTTAATTTTTATGTCATCAAAAACTAAGAACTTAAAATTTCTTAGGTGTAAAGAAAATTTGGGAAAATTACACTTTACCCTTTAAATTATGACACATTTTACACTTACTCCCTTGAAATATGAGAATGCATACCTTATCCCTCTGTCCTCTCCCCCCCCCCCCCTTCCCAAAATATATCCCATTTTACACTCACCTTCTAAACTATGAGAATGCACATTTAATTAAGAAGATGGTGGAAGCAACAATGGGTATATGAAACGCTTCAACTAAAAAGGAGAGAATAACGATTTACATTTGAAAGGTCAAATTCAATCACATACAAAGAATAACAAGATAAAAGAATAACGTGATTGAGAAGAGAATTTGAGTTTGTATACGTGTCAATGGGTTATGCTTTGAGAAATTTACATGTATCATCATTGTATGCGTTTATCAGTTTAGAGGATCCAACTTTTATAATATATAGTATAATAGATAAATTGATTGATAGATGGGCAAACTAATCCAACCTAGCCTGCATACACAGAGATAAGATGTCTTTAATATATTCTCTTATTGAATATATCCTTTAAAATAAAACTAAACACCAACTTGTCTTACCACAAATATTTTTTCAAAATGCTTTTTGTCAACTTTATTTTTTGAATTTATGTTTCTTATATTTTTCTTTTTTGTGGTTTCAACTTTCAGATTCAACCAAAACAATCTCAAAGTTGGTGCAAGAGCTAAAATTATGGAAATTTTCAATAAGTTTTTTTTTTTTTTTTAGATCTTGTTGTATCGATTGTATAATAATTTTATTTGGAGATGCTTAATTTCTAAATTTCAAACCATTGTATATTTGATTTTAAGTTTAGTTGGATACAGGTATTCTTGGCCCAAAACTGTTGTCATATCAATGTGAGTGACCGCAACCTCGGAAGTGCCCCTCATTTAAATTTAAAATTTTATTTTATTATTTATTTTCTAAAAAAACGTTAATTAAAAAACAAAAAAAAACGGTGACACCCTCAAATCAAAAGAGAAGAGAAAACTCACCCCCAAATCCCGACTGAGAGAGCTATCTTCGACCACTCCCTAAACCCAGAAAGAAATCGTTTTCGGGCGGCGGCTCCAAAGAGGTTTTCTCGGCGTCTCCGGCCACTACTCGGCCTGCTCCGGGCAATTCTCGGTTGGGTAAGTTCAAAAATCTTTGGATTTTTCAGTTTCAGTGTTCTTTTGGATATTAGCTTAGTTTTGGAAACCAATTCCCTTGTGATTGTGAACCAATAATATAACAGAACCCTATATTTAGTTTAACCAAAATTATTGATCTTTTTGTTCATCGTAGTAGCTTATCATATTTTTCTTGATTGAATGTTCAATATTTTTATGTGTGGTTACATTCACTCTACAGCATTTAGGGTGCCGTACCCGTGTCATACTGGTGTTATATCGGCCTTATTGCTCATGTCACTGTGCCGTACCCGTATCTGTACTTGTGTCTGTGTCCATGCTACCTAGTTTATAAGTTGATTGTCAAATGCACTATGTTAGCTTTCAATATTTGTTTAGAGAGTTCATTTAGATGCTCTATTATACTAGTGATCACAAATTCAAGTAGGTTCGAAAAACTTTTTTGTCTCTGCACCTTGTGGGCAAGATCATGTTTGTTGCATTTTATTTTTAATTAAATTTCTGGGTAAAGTATTGTTAGTGGTTTGACCACTTATAAATTAAATAATCTTCTTAATTTTACTAATATGGGGCCTTGGGCCAGACTATCATTTAGTTGAGACTGACTTGCAGTAGGATTTGAAGCTAGATGAATGAGCCACTGGAGGATTTTAATTGCAAAATGAATTTCGGGTGCAGATTGAATCGTTCACTGTATCAGGTTGAATAAGATTAGACATGCACAATTGACCTGAATATATTCATTCGCTGAGCGCGGAATATATTCAATAAAAGACATCATTTGTATGGGTCTTCTTCCTGTTTTTCTGACTCCTAAATTCTTTATTTTCACTTTTACACTTGCCCCATAACATATCATTAGTTGGATTGTCATGTAAGCAGCTATCTAAATATTATTATTTTTTAAGTGAAAGGAAATAAGATAAGGATTTTCAGATTATAATTCTCTGACAATGAGATTTTCATCAAGAATACTCTCATTTATAAGATTTGGGAAGACAAAGACCGCCAGAATTGTTACCGGCCACTAGAATCCCTAAGTGAGTGGAAAACACGGTGACAGTAAAATGGGTAGAGCTTTGTGTGTCTTTTGGCCTTTTGAGGATGGAGGTTGATGAAGGGAGAACATGTATCTAGCCAAAGAACATGCATCTCGCGGTGTTGGAGCGGTTGCCTGGTGGAGTTTGAGATATTGGCAGTGGAATATGAGAGAGAGATGGAGAGTTTTTGAGATTTTTTTTTTTTAATTTTTAATTTTTTATAAGAAGTGTTTTTGAGATTTGATTTGAGGGAGAAAGATGTAGAGTTTCTGAAATTTGATTCCAGAATGAAAGAGAAGGAGGAGGCAGGCTATTGAAATTTTCTTGGGTAAAATGGTATTTTGGAAATGTGAGATGTGTCCCATTTTAATTGGTTGGTCTCACCAAATGTTGTGCTGATGTGGAGAGAGTGTCTCATAAGATACTTTCTTGCTGAGTTGTGAGACAACATTTAATTTGCTGCATATGTGCTTCAGTCTAAATGACAGCTGATATGTTGTCTCCTTCTCAGATTCAGAGACTTGATGACACTGAATTTAGAAATCATTGGGCAAGAGCTTATATAAGGTAGCCTTTTCTTTATGCCATTTTTATAATTTAGTTGGATTGTTATTAGCCTAAACTACATTTTGAATCTCAAGATTTTTACATTTCTGATTTTGTCTACTAAATTTTTACTTTTATTTATATATAGAAATTTAGAGGGCTAATCCTTTAAAAACTTTATTGAGGTATTTTTTTTCCTTGTCTGTAGTTGTTAGTGAGCATTCCACAAATAATTTTCTTTAACAAGAAAGATGCATTTTTGGATGTTTATTTAGTCATTGTTGATATATGAGTGAGTTTCAAACCCCCCAAAGTGGTTATCTGATTCAATTATCCCAAAAAAAAAAAAAAATGATTATCTGAATCACTTTTGGTCTATGTTATTGGATAGCAATTAATCTTCATACTACGTAAATTTTGAAATTAAATTGCATATGACATTGTAGTAAATTTATCTTTATGTACTAATAACTTTTTCATGAATCATGACCTAAGCATGTGCCTTGTATGTGCCATCAATACTAGTAGAGAGAAGCAGAGATCAATCATAAACCAAAATTTTCCCCCTAAAAAAAAACTAGGCTTTTGCTGTTTCCAAATCAAATGATTTTCTTATCTCCCAAAGAAAAAGCAAAATCATATTATTTCCCCCATTCCCAAAGTGGGTATTGGCATTACTTTGTCCCTCAGTCTCAGCGTCTGCAGCTTCAGCTTCATCCATCCCCAATGAACAACAACAAAAATGTTGTTCCTATTTCGCAAATTGGGATTATGATTTGATCATTTGAGGTTTTGTTTTGGGGGATAGGTCTCAACGGTAATCAACAACAACCATCAGCATAAATTAAATGTTTACCAATGATCGGAGACAAGAAGAGCGAACTGGAAAATATGGAAGTCCAAGGCTGCAATACCTTCAAGTACACTACCTTTTATTTTAAGAATTCACTTTCTTATGCTGTCTTTCTATACCAGTTCTGTTACATATGGTTTACCAAAGTTATCTGAATATGATGATTCTTAAACTATTCTCCCCATTTTGTTGCAGGAATTGGTGAGTCAGTTTCAAAACTCTACTGATGAAGGTATTATACATCATAATCATATTCTAGATTACTGCTCCGTTTGTTTGTGATGACTTCTTGCAACCTTGGAAAACAGTTTGTGCTGTTTGGTTTGTGTTCAGATGTGCTTTTCTGATTTGCTTATTTGTTGAAACTAGGGAAAAAAAGTTTTCTCTTTTTGGTGTGGGGTGCGTCAAAATAAGCTCAAAAAGCTATTTCTTTTTACTTGTTGAACGCACTTTGCACTTGAGTGGGGGGAGTCAGTGGGCCATTTTCTTCTTCAATGTTGCATAGTGTATGAGTTATGGACAATAGTGTGGAGTTTGTTTGGTCTTATTTGGGTTATGCCACAGGGTCCTTGATTTGTTAGCAACCTGGCAAGGTACCTTTGGTAGAAACGGAAATATAGCTTTTTGGAGGGCTGTGTCACATTGCATTACGTGGTGTCTTAGGCGGGAACAGAATGCTAGATGCTTTGAGGGATGTGAATGGTCTATTATTGAGATTTAGTCTCTCTTTTTTTGTACTTTACTGGACTGGAGTCTTGCTTTTAAACCTTTTCCCTGTCCTAATTTTCTAGATATGCTTGAGCATTGTAATTTGAAAGATTGATTGTACTCTTCCCTGAGTACACCCCTAATGTACACGGGTGTTTCCTTTTTTATCAATAAAATTTTCGTTACTTATCAGAAAAAAAGAAAAAAAAGTATATACAATTTTCAAGGTACTGCCTACAATGATTGACTGCTACCTTCTAAAGCCTAGTTCTACATGCAGATAACCGGTCTAGTAAATGGGCTTTATGGATTCCATAGATCTGATATGACCAGAGCTACTGATGTAATATTTACTGCTGAGTTAAGTTGATGACTGTTGATTGTTTATATCCTTTATCACCAACTTGAATTGAATGGCTATTGCAACAATGAGTTCTAATGCTCTACTCTTGTCTCTCACAATATGAGGATTTCTCCATGTTGTTTCTAACTAAATTTTCTATTTCATGGAGTATCTTGTTTTAACCGTTGAACAATTACTACTATGGCAAGTATTGTGCTACTCATTATTGTACAAACTTTTGCCTCAACTGACTTGTGCTTATGAGTATACCAAACTTGCTGAGCAATTTTTAGCAATGGTCTTTGGCAAATGGCATCTCTTGCCTCAATAAGAGAGGAAGGAAAGTGAAGTCGTGTCTAATCCTGCAGAGGTGCTTGAATTATTTTGTTTATTAAAAAAAATTTCTGAACAATTATGTTTTGCTTTTCTAGTTATTGGTCTTTTTCTTCAGTCATTGTATTCATAGGTTGGAAGTCATGATACAAGAGCCTATTTCTCTTGAGAACGCATACTATAAGAAATTCTCTCAGCATAGTTTTGAAGCAACTCAGGGCACAAGCAAGTGATACAAAGTTTATGCTAAAACTAAGTCCTTTCATTAATTTTTAGCAATATTTTCAAAATAATTATTGTCTGATTTTGTCAGTTTCAGGCACAGGCTATAGTTAACTAAGATTTGTTCAAATGACAATTAATTCATTCATGGGCATATCCTCAACTCTGAAACTTGTAATTAACCAATTGTTATATTATTTACAGAAACAAAAGAGAAAATTGCAGCTAATTTGGCAAACTTTGCATATGACCCGTACAATTATAAATTCCTGCGCCAGGTACAGAAGCTTTTCTTATTTTTGGAGTTTTGAATTATATGGATATAAAGGAACTAGAATACTTTCATCACCATTTTCACCTCATAAAAATTTACTTACAGTTCTTAAACAGCTCAATGTTTTGGAACTTTTCCTTGACTGCATGACAGAACCCAATGAAAGGCTTGTGGAATTTGGGGTTGGTGGGATCTGCAATTCTTGCGTTGGTAAGTATAGCAATTTAACCCTCTTTGCAGATCCTAAGAAATCCTAAAAATACTTTGTTTCTATTACAAGATATAGTTATGGCTAGGCACCGGCATGTGCATTATGGAGTTTTTTTTTTTTTTAAAATTTTTTTTCCTGCAGATTTAGCGAATGCTGCAATTGTCACTCAGAGTGGTGGGATTCCTCTTACAATTCAATGTTTATCAAGCCCAGTTAGAAACACTGTAAGTACCAAGACTTGTAAAGTCATCAATGTTTTTCACTCTGATTCAACTATTTGATTCTTGGTCATCAAACTTCTTAGCACTAGCATCAGAGTGAAGGAAGAATATACTACAGATAGCCATCATTCACTAATTTTATATTCTTTTTCTTTCAATTTTAGGTGAATTACGCACTTGGAGCTCTTTATTATCTCTGTAACGCATCTAATAAGGAAGAGATTTTAAAGCCAGAAGTGGTTGATATCATCAACAGGTATGCTGCAGCCGAAGCTGTAAGTGTCAGCTTCAGTAATCTGGCCAAGGCATTTTTGGACAAACATGTCAGAGCAAGTGAGGCCTAAAGCATGCTTCTCAAGGTGGCTCATTTACAATTCGTTCCTTATCTTGGCTAGAGCTTGTGTTGGTTCCTTGTTTGTTCTAATCATTACTCAAATCCTTGTATTGGAATTCTGTCGTACGGTTTTATGATGGAATTATGTGATATTTTGGGTTACACCAATATGTAAGTCTGGGACAAAGGCTCAGGTTGTTATTGAACAGGGATAGCAGTAAAAATTTAAATGGAGACGAGGAACAAGATCCCAGTTTATTTATATTAAAGATACGTAAACTTATATAGACAAATCCACCTATATGATTCCCTAGCACATGGATTTGAGTACTGAGAATTAGAGTGGCCACTTCATGCAAAGTATACCGAAAACTTCATCCAAGACATCCCCACATGGAACTAGCACTAGCTAATGACCCTAACGTCACAATTATAACATGTAAAATTGAGCGAAATCAATTGAAAAAAAAAAAAAAAACACGAAAAAAAAAAAGGATGTTTATGCACAACGTTCTCACATGCTTTTACAAGATGAAGACAATGAATTACATAGAGATTAGCATAGTCAATCACGGAATATATTGGGGAAAAGCTGTTTGAACTTAGAAGGCCAAAATCCAATCTGTATTACTTAAAGCTGATATTGCTTTTATTCCAACCATAATGGCTACCTCATGTGATATTTGAACATTCCACGGTGCACTTGTGCGATAGTAGCAGCAGCTCGTTTTTCATCAAGCGACAATAATCTGAAGTTGTAAATTTCAAAGTCAAGAAAAAATCCCAGCTTTTCAATCTATTTTTGCGAAAGATGAGGTAGGGGATATTGATATATAGCTTTAAAGAAGATCAAGTTTTTACTTTTGCAAAAAGACGAAGACAAATTTACAATGTTGCAGGAGACCTTAATACATTTATTTGAAAATATATAAATATGAAGAAGAAACCAAGGCTATGTTTGGTTAGAGGTGAAATAGGGTGGACGGAAAATAAATGAGAGAAAATAGAAGTGGGTGTTATTTGGTAAGGAAAGAGGTGGAAGAAATTTTTTGGTAGGGCTTGGGCATTTTCCAACTAGGCCCACAAAAAATTCATTTCTCCAAATTGGAGAGAAAACAAGCATGAAAAGCTTGTTGCTTGTCCAATTACCATATTTCCACAATTTGATGAGTCTATCTCTCTCCTTGGCCTTGCTTCTCTTTTGTTTCGTTTGCACAGCCACAAGCAACCACGTGAAACAATCAAACAACATGTCTAAGGACATAATAGTAAATTTATATAAACTTCATTTTTTATACTCTCATTTTTCTCCACAACAAAACAAAAAAGATTTCTATCCCTCAACTTTTCCATCTCTCCAACCAAACACACTTTGAAGGAAAACTAAATCTTTTTTATCCTTTCACTTTTCCATCCTCCTACTATTTTTTACCCTCCCACATTTCCATCATTCTAACCAAATAAACTCTAAGCAACCATGCCTTCAATAAAAGAAGCACCACCCTAGTTTTAACTAATCAAGCTCAAGTTCAAACTTATAATGCTCCCCAGCCCCATTGGAAAGAAAACTCTAATTCCAAGAAGTTCTTCTATATAAAGTGAGTATTTTTAAGACTTAAATTCAACCCTCTATATAAAATTGTGTTAAAATTTTGAATTGGAAAATATCAGTTGACAACATAATCTAAAATATGTGTGTACCCTTGGTCCTTTGTAAGGAAAACACCAAGGGCATGTTTGGTAGACTGTAATAGACACTGTAATGTAATAGATATTTCTATGACATAACTATTCGGTTGTTTGATTATGTTTTTATTATAATGAATAATTTTTCCTTATAAATAGCTATTCTTCAAAATGAGGAATAACTATTTCTTATCAAAAGTACTAAATATCTATTCCTTCACCTTATGTAATAACTTTTTTAAATTTCCTAGAAAGCCATTAGTTGCCACATCTTCAAAAGAAAAGAAAATAAATTTTCCTTGTTGTTAATTATTAGCTCTATTTGAACACTCTAAAATAAGTATATTTTAGGAAATTTGACTTAAAAATGATTTAATTACACATTCTTTTTATACTCTACTAAATTGTAGATGCATATTCAAAATTTTATTTCTAAATGATTACCAAACTAATAAATAGTAATATTTATTACATTTCAACTTAATGTATTCTTTGTAATATTTATTCCTATTTCCATGTAATAATCATTACAGTGTACTAAACGTGCCCCAAGTTCTAAAGCTACTTGAAGATGTATGTTATAGGAAGCTCACTCAAGGAAACCACAATTCTCGCTCGAGTAAAACATTAGGGCCGCTTGCTTCATACTGTCAAGATTGATGAATTAGTTGTCTCCCTTCAAACCTACGAACTCTCCTGGCCTTAGCCTAATAAAAATAAGTCATTTACCTTGAAAATAGTCAACAAAGAAGGAAGTGATACCTCAAATGTGTTGGGCTTTATGGAGTCTAGTTGTGTTTGATTTGGTTGACGACCCAACCTAATCCGAATAATGTTGCGTGGTTTTTAATGGGAGATTTACTGAGGCTTAGTCCCTGTTGGCCCAAGTCGGATATAGAAATCGTTTTTTTGGTGATTAAGTTTTTTTGTGGTTGTCGTTCTTAAGAGACTGAAAACACTGTAGCTGCACTTTGTATTTTTCCCTGATAATAGTGAAATCCTTGCAACTCCATTGACGTAAGCAAATTGCCGAACTACGTAAATATTTTCTCGTGCGTATGATTGTTTTCTTTGGCATGTGTTTTCTCTATTTTTCTCTTGTTTCTCATAGGTTGGAAATTTCGGGTTTATTCCCTTCTACTGGTATCAGAGCCTAGGGTTAGGTTTGAGTGGGAATAATGGCAGAGGAAGTAGGAAAGACGTTTGGAATAGAAAAGTTCGATGGCGTAGACTTTGCGTATTGGAGGATACAGATTGAAGATTATCTCTATGGGAGGAAATTGCATTTGCCTTTTTTGGGGACAAAACCTGAAACTATGAAGGCTGAGGAATGTGCTCTTCTTGATAGACAAGTACTGGGAGTTATTAGGTTAACTCTGTCTAGGTCTGTTGCACACAATGTTGTAAAGGAAAAGACTACAGCAGGTCTGATGAAGGCTTTGTCTGGTACGGATGAAAAGCCGTCAGTAAACAACAAGGTGCATTTGATGAAGAAACTGTTCAATTTGAAGATGGCAGAGAATGCATCAATAGCACAATATCTGAACGAATTTAACACTATCACAAATCAATTGTCGTTTGTAGAAATTGATTTTGATGATGAGATTCCTGCTCTGATCGTCTTGACTTCTTTACCAAATAGTTGGGAGGTAATGAGGATGACAGTAAGCAATTCTACAGGAAAGAAAAAGTTTAAGTACAATGATATACGAGATTTAATTCTGGTTAAGGAGATTCACAAAAGAGATGCAGGGGAAACCTCAGGATCTAGTTCTGTCCTAAACCTTGAGACAAGAGGCAGAGGTAATGACAGAAATTCAAATCAGGGCAGATCAAAATCCAGAAATTCTAATTAGAACAAAAGTAAATCTAGATCAGACCAACAAGTACAATGCTGGAACTGTGGGAAAACATGTCACTTTCGAAGACAATGCAAAAGTCCTAAAAAGAATAGTAAAGATGATTCTGCAAATGTTGTAACAGAAGAGGTACGGGATGCATTATTTCTTGTAGTAGAAAGTCCATTTGATGATTGAGTTTTGGACTCAGGAGTTTCGTTTCATACCACTCCACACCAAGAAATCATACAAAATTATGTTGCAGGTGATTTTGGTAAGATGTATTTGGCTGATAGTTCAGCCTTGGATGTTGTAGGTATGGGAGACGTCCGAATATTGTTACCCAATGGATCTGTTTGGTTATTGGAGAAGGTTCGACATATTCCTGACCTGAGAAGGAATCTGATTTCTGTTGGACAACTTAATGATGAAGGACATGCAATACTATTTGTTAGTGGTACTTGGAAGGTTACAAAGGGAGCTAGGGTATTGGCTTGTGGAAAGAAGATTGGTACTCTATATATGACCTCAAGTCCAAGAGACACAATTGTAGTTGCTGATGCAAGTACTGATACAAGCTTATGGCACCGCAGACTTAGTCACATAAGTGAGAAAAGGACGAAGATACTGCTGTCAAAAGGAAAACTACCAGAATTGAAGTCCATTGATTTTAACATGTGTGAAAGTTGCATCTTAGGAAAGCAGAAAAAGGTGAGCTTCATGAAAACTGGCAGGACATCGAAAGCTGAAAAATTAGAATTAGTACACATTGATTTGTGGGGGCCTTCTTTGGTTGCATCCCTTGGAGGTTCAAGGTACTACATCATTTTTATTGATGACTCAAGTAGAAAGGTATGAGTTTATTTTTTGAAAAATAAATCTGATGTATTTGAAACTTTTAAGAAGTTGAAAGCCATGGTTGAGACAGAAACAGGTTTGAAAGTAAAATGTTTGAGGTCAGATAATGTAGAAGAGTATATAGATAGAGGGTTCACTGAGTATTGTGCTGCACAGGGAATTAAGATGGAGAAGACCATTCCTGGGACATCACAGAAGAATGGTGTGGCTGAGTGCATGAATAAAACTCTTAATAAGCGTGCTAGGAGTATGAGGTTGCATGCTGGACTACAAAAAACTTTCTGGACTGATGCTGTTAGCACTGCAGTTTACCTGAAAAACCGAGGATCATCAGTTTCCATGGAGTTTAGACTTCCTGAGAAGGTTTGGAGTGGTAAAGAGGTAAAGTTTTCATATTTAAAAGTTTTTGGTTATGTTTCTTATATTCATATTGATTCTGATACTCATAGTAAACTTAATGCAAAATCTAAAATATGTTTTTTTATTGGCTATGGTGATAAGAAATTTGGCTATAGGTTTTGGGATGAACAAAACAGGAAATTCATCAGAAGTAGAAATGTGATATTTAATGAACAGATTATGTATAAGGACAAGTCAACTGTAGTGCCAGATGTTACAGAGATAGATCAAAATAAATCTGAGTTTGTCAACTTAGATGAATTGACTGAAAGTACTGTCCAAAAAATGGGTGAAGAAGATAAGGAGAATGTAAATTCATAGGTAGATCAGAGTACATTTGTAGCTGAAGTCCGTAGATCTTCCAAGAACATTAGACCTCAACAGGGTTATTCACCCACTCTAAATTATCTCCTGTTGACTGATGGTGGTGAGCCAAAGTGTTATGATAAAGTCTTGCAAGATGAGAATTCAAGCAAGTGGGAGTTAGTCATGAAGAATGAGATGGATTCCTTGTTGAGGAATCAGACATGGGAACTGACTGAATTGCCAGTAGGAAAGAAGACTTCACACAACAAGTGGATATACAGAATAAAAAATGAGCATGATGTTAGCAAACGTTACAAGGCCAGATTAGTTATTAAAGGGTTCCAATAGAAGGAGCGCACTGACTACACAAAGATATTTTCTCCAGTTGTGAAGATGTCAACAATTAGACTGGTACTGGGAATGGTGGCTGTAGAAAACTTACATCTTGAGCAGTTAGATGTGAAGATAACATTCCTTCTTGGTGACTTGGAGGAAAACATTTACATGATTCAGCCAGAAGGGTTCATTGTTTAGGGATAAGAGAATCTAGTCTGCAAGCTGAGAAAGAGCTTGTATGGCCTAAAACAAGCTCCTAGACAGTGGTACAAGAAATTTGACAATTTTATGCATAGAATTGGATTCAAGAGATGTGAAGCTGATCACTATTGCTATGTTAATTTTTTTGACAATTCTTACATTATATTACTGTTGTATGTGGATGATATGCTTATTGTAGGGTCTAGCATTGAGAAGATTAATAATCTGAAAAAGCAATTGTCAAAACAGTTTGCAATGAAGGATTTGGGAGTTGCAAATTAAATTCTTGGTATGAGAATCATTAGAGACAAGGCTAATGGTACATTGAAACTTTCACAGTCAGAGTATGTGAAGAAAGCTCTCAGCAGGTTCAACACGAATGAAGCTAAACCGGTGAGCACACCCTTGGGTAGTTATTTCAAACTAAGTAAAGAATAGTCACCGAAGACAGAAGAAGAAAGGGACCATATAAGCAAGGTGCCTTATGCCTCAGCTATTGATAGCTTGATGTATGCTATGGTGTGTACAAGGCCAGACATTGCACATGCAGTGGGAGTTGTGAGCAGATTCATGAGTAGGCCTGAAAAGCAGCATTGGGAGGTAGTTAAGTGAATTCTGAGATATCTAAAGGGTTCATCAGATACATGTCTTTACTTCACAGGTGCAAGTTTGAAACCGCAGAGTTATATAGATGTTGATTTTGCTGGTGATATTGATAGTAGAAAAAGTACTACTGGGTTTGTATTTACTCTAGGTGGTACAGCTATATCATGGGTTTCAAATCTACAAAAAATTGTTATTTTGTCTACTACAAAAACTGAGTATGTTGCAGCAACTGAAGCTGGAAAGGAGATGATTTGGTTACATGATTTCTTAGATGAATTGGGTAAGAAGCAGGAGATGAGCATTCTACACAATGAAGGTCAGAGTGCAATCTTTCTTGTTAAAAATTCGGCTTTTCATTCAAAGTCGAAGCATATATAGACAAAATACCATTTTATCCGTTACCTTATTGAAGATAAGTTGGTAATACTTGAGAAGATTTGTGGATCTAAGAATCCGGCAGACATGTTGACCAACGGTGTCACTATTGAGAAGCTGAAGCTGTGTGCAGTTTCAGTTGGCCTTCTAGCTTGAGGATAGAAGGATGAGTTGTAGGGATGAAGGATTGTTTTTGGAGGATTGCGGTTGATGTTGGTGATTGAACTAGTCTCCAAGTGGGAGATTTGTTGAGTTTTGTGGAGCCTAGTTGTGTTTGATTCGGTTGACGACCCGACCCGACCCAAATAATGTTGCATGGTTTTTAATGGGAGATTTACTAAGGCTTAGTCCATGGAGCTCTAGCTTGGGCCTAGCCCATTGTGAATCCTGTGCGTAGGATATAGAAACCGTTTTTTGGTGATTAGGTTTTTTTGTGGTTGTCATTCTTGAGAGACTAAAAACAATGTAGCTGCACTTTATATTTTCCCCTAATAATAGTGAAATCCTTGCAACTCCGTAGACGAAGGCAAATTGCCAAACCACGTAAATATTGTTTTGTGCGTGTGATTGTTTTGTTTGGCATATGTTTTATATATATATATATATATATATTTTTGTTTCTCACAGGTTGGGAATTTTGGATTTATTCCCTTCAAAATGAATACTGGTTGAATGATGAGGACTTAGCCATGTTTACTAAGAAGTTTTGACAGTTTCCCAAACCTAGGAAGAAAGATAACTTTGGAGAACTACTTCTAAGCCCAAAATGATCCAGTACCAATGCTAAAAACAAAAGGGTTTATAAGGGCAATGAGAAAAATACATAGGCAATCAAATGTCATGGTGTTCTAGATTTGGACATAATTGAGCTGGTAATATGTCCAAAATTTTTAAGGACCAAAGGAAAGGCAATGAATCTGACATTGAGTGATGAGCCTGATAGTGAGAAATCAAATGATTTTCTTGACAGCTAACCTTTATTGCCTTCGTTAAAGAGTAGTAGTCAAGAGTCTAGGAAGCAGGAGACTAATAATGATGATGGACTTTAGGTAGCCTATAAATAAACTTTTTAAGGAATATACTATACAACAGAAAATCTCAAAGTTGTCTGTTAAGAAGTTGAATGACATGGAGAATGATAAGAGCATTTTAAAAATGCTAAATGCTATTTTTTTAGCATTTTTAACACCTCAAATCATAAAAACATACCTACAATAAAGATGCTAAATGCTAAAATATTTAACACTCAGCTACAGTGAGCTGTTATTGATAAAGCTCACTGTAGCTAGATTGTAATTTTTTTTTTTTTTTAAATTATCACCAGCTCTCTCTTTTCTCCCTTCTCTCTTCTCTTTCCTCTCTCACTTCTCTCTTCTCTCTCCCATGCCTTTGTTTGTTCTTGGTGGTCCGTCGATGGTTGTGGTCCAGCAGGGTGATTTGATTTTGTGGCTCTAGGTTCATGGGTCTAGGTTCTATGGTTTGATTTCATGGGTCTAGGTTATGTGTTTTGATTTCAGCGGGGTGATTTGATTTTGTAACTTGGTGGGTTCGTGGGTCTCGGATCGGTGTGGGCATTGGCATTGAGGGGAGATCGGCGTGGGTCATTGGCTAGGAGTTTGGCATGGATCATCGAGTTGATCGACGTGGGTCTCTAATCGTTGTGGTGGTTGTTGGAATTGTGGTGGCTGGTGGCTAGCAGTGGGTAGGATTTCTGGGCTGAGAAAGAGAGAGAGACAGAGAGGGAGAGAGAGACAGTGAGACCAAGAGGGGGAGGATAAAAAAAATAAAAACAAAAAAAGAATAAAAAAGAATAAATAAATAATATTTAAATGAAGTTGTAAAATAAATAGAAGTTTTGATGTTGAGTGTATTATAAAATGAGTTGTTAAATGTTATAAAATGGATTTTTGAGATACTAAATGCTAAATTTTAAAACCCTTGATGTGAATGCTCTTGGCTAAAGCTGATGTAGCAAAAAGGTTGACTAAAAAATATCAGGAGAAAATGCCTCCCTACTTGAGAAAACTAAAAGAGTAACCTGAAAACTTCAAATCTCAGCCGAAGAAAATTATATTGAAAAACTTTTAATCAATTGCTTGGTAATCAGAAGACTAGCTGTGAAAAAAATTGGGTTAAGACTTAAGATACCTAGTGACTCAGGGATCCTTTATCCTTTCTAAAAATAATGGGAGAATCAAGAATGGGTCCGAACATATTGTAATTATTTTAATGCCCAAATATGCATTGTTGTGGCAAACTCCTCCACCATCCTTAGGTGCATAGGTGATATATGGCGCACACTCCATTCACGAGTTTCATAAAGTTGATTTTTCTCATCTTGATAGATAATGGGGCAGTTTTTTTTTTTTTTTTTTTGGTCTCGCAAGCTCATGTGTTAGCAAAACATACACATTAAGTATTGACGGTTTCATTACTTGGATTTAAGAGATTTTTTATTTTTTTAGAACAAATTAACTCTTTTTCAAAATGTAATTTATGCTTTTATGTCATAATAAAGTTAACAATTTTCCTTTTAAAAAAAATCCAATTCCTAACTATTATAGGGTTGTAATATTTGGTAAAAAAAGAAAAAGAAAAAGATAACCTTTGTAAAAAAAAAACCTAAGAGCATTCGCATTAGTTTGTACAAAAATTCTTATCTTCTACTTTTCCTATTTTTACATCTTCACTTTTCAAAATTCCTTATAGACTATATATTTTACATAACATTTCATTAAAATATAATTTTTTTTAATTGTTTATTTTTCTTCACATACAACAATCATCATCAATTGTAAGTTCCAATTAGCTCAACCGGTCAAGTCTTTGATGGTTGAATAAGAGATCTAACATTCAATCATTGCTTACACCAAAAACCAATTGGTGTCTTAGTATGATAATAAAAAATATCATTAAGAGCGAACGCTATAGGTTGAAACTTTAAAAAAACAAAAAATCATCATCTATTTTTTTTTTTCATCCTTGAGATATGTAAAGAAATAATAAAAAACTAAATGCAAAATAATGAATTTAGATAACAAGATTACTGTAATAAATTTGCAAATTTACACAATCATACAATGTGGGTTATTTTTAAACAAAATCGTGTAAACATTCATTTTTCTATTATACACTCAAGTGGTCTAAGATATAGCTTTAGAAGAGCTTCTCTGAAGAAAAAAAAAAAGCTTTAGAGGACGATATATATATTTTTTATATAAAAAAAATTAAAAATTAAAAAGGGTTTTAGGGTAGGGCGTGGGTGGGTTTATTTATTTTTTTGTGAATGGGTTTTAGGGTTTGAGGGCTACACGACTCACACCTATATATGAGTATCATCAGATCAATGATCACACGACTCAACACCTATTCTCAGTTGAAGGAAGAAAGCAAAATGTCGAATTCGAACCTGCCGCCGGAACTCATCGCAGACATACTGCCACACCTTCCCGCGAAGTCTCTTTCTCGATTCAAGTGCGTCTCCAAGCCATGGTGCACTCTCATCTCTCATCCTGATTTCGTCAAAACCCATCTCCACCGCGCCCAATTCCGCCGAATCCTCCTATCCTCCGCCAACTCCTTCTACTCCATCGACCACGAAACCGACGACCTCGCAGCCGCAGTCGATCTCCACTACCCTCGCGACCAAACCCAAAACCCAAAACCTCAACCCCACGCGGTTCAGATTATCGGGTCTTGCAATGGCCTAGTCTGCATTATGACTCAACCCGACATCTTCTTCATATTCAACCCAACGACCCACCAGTCCACCCGATTACCCTACGCTTCAATCGGGTTTGGAGGCTCGTCTGCTGCCATTGGTTACGGGTTCGGTTACGCGCCCTCCATTGACGATTACAAGCTCGTCAAGGCCGCGCCCTCGCCTGCCATTGGTGTGTTTTCTCTGAGAGACGGTGACTGGAATACGAGGAGTGGCTTTCTTTACCAGGATCCGGAGAACCCAACAAGGCCTGGCCATTTTTACCGGAATCCAATTCAGGGCGAGAAGGACCCACTTCCACCTGCGACATCTCTCAATGGTTCTCTCCATTGGGTCTTCAAACTTCACAGTACTGGAGGCAAGTGCATCATTGGCGTTTTCAATTTGGAAACCGATAAGAGGGGGTTCATGCAGGTGCCCGAAACCGCCGTGTCGGGTTTTAGCACAGGGGTTGTGAATGGGAGTCTATGTTTGATGCATCGTGAGGATGGTCTAAGGCGTGGATATTTCTGGGTTATGAAGGAGTATGGAGTGGCAGAGTCTTGGACCAAGATTTTGGTTGAAGACCCGTTTCTTGTGGCAAAACCGTTGTGTTTGTGGAAGAATTCCAAGATTTTGATCGCCAAGGACAAGAAGGAGTTGGTTCTGTTTGATCCCAAGGATGGTACATGCAAGAATTTTGAAGTGGCTGGCATTCCGGATAGGTTTTATGCGGATTCATATGTGGAAAGCCTTGTGACTGTGCCAGTTATCACAAAAAAGAAAAGTAAACTTGAATCGTTTTGCTTGTGTTTCTGATTATGAGTTTGCAGTTTGAATTTGATAATATGTTATACTGTGATAATGTCTTAGAAAGCCTTGTGACCTTGCCAGTTATCGCCAAAAAGAAAAGTAATTTTGAGTAGTTTTGTTTGTGTTTCTGATTATGAGTTTGCAGTTTGAATTTGATAATGGGCCAAAATCCTAACTATGTAGTTAGTAGTTCTGTTTTCCAAACTATATTTTTTACTAGCATTTCGAGTTTAAGAGACTCGATTTAGGGTCTATAAATCGTGGCACTTTTTCCACGTGGCATCAGTGAAGAAAACCACAACAACAAAAAATGTGTTCATCAGTGAAGAAAGAAAAAAAAAAAAAAAAAACCCAAAGAAGAATATGTCTTCATCAGAGAAGGAAAAAAAAAAAAACCCAAAAATAGAAACAAGGGTCGCGGGGCGACCTGGGTCACGCGGCGGCTTGGGTCGCGTGCGGCCTGGGTCGGCTTGAGCTCCATCTCCATTTCTTCTTCTTTTCTTTTTTTTTTTCTTTCTTTCCGCGTTATTTGCTGTTTCTGCATTTTGGGTCATTAATAATATTATTTTTGGGTTAGAAATTGAGTCTTAGAGACTCGATTTTCTTGTAGATGCCACCTGGAAAAAGTGCCACATCAGATGTGAACAACTCATAAAAATTGAGTCGCAAAAACTCGATTTATACACCCTAAATCGAGTTTTTTAAACTCGAGATGCTAGTAAAAAATATAGTTTGGGAACCAGAACTACAAACTACGTAGTTAGGATTTTATGGCCATTTGGCCATTTTGGCCTTGATAATGTTGTAGTAGTTGCAGCTACTAAATTACATCAGCTTCTCTTAAACTTATTAGTAAATTTATAATTTCAGTATTTCTTGTGTTTGATATATTATTCCATTTTGGTTAAGGGGTGAACTGCTAAATATTCCACCCCCAAAACGACTGAATCAGTACGTGCCCCAATTTCATTACAATCTGCACATGCTATAATTAAAACAAGCCATTGATTCGTTGACACCACTTACAAGTATCTTGTCTTGCTCACTCACACCACTTAGATGTCTCAACTCAACCCTCAAAAAGAAACCTATTTTTTAAAAGTAATAGCTCAATACATAATACCCTAATATATTCTATAATAGGAGAATAAATACAAAAACTTTGCAAGCATGGAGAATAATTTTAAACTATAAAAACTTATAATTTAAACAATCTATTGATGACATAGCTATTGATCTTTAATTTTCTAGAAATTTTGCAAACATGAAGGATATAAAAAGAAAATGTAATCCAATGGTAGATTTGTTAAAATTCACCTCCAATAAAAAAATATTGAGTAAGGTTGTAGCCTTAGGTTATAACAAATTTTGTAGCTAAACTTTGTCCTTAATTTAATTTTAATAGTCTGTCAATTTTTATATTCTCACCGTAACTTTTAAATTTTCAAATTTGAAGTTGTTATTTCCTTATTTTATTTTATATTTTTATGATTTTAATGCTTTCCTAGTAAATTAGAGATCTTTTATGGTTCTTATTAACCAAAAGAAAAAAGAAAAAGAAAAAAAAAAGATCTTTTATGGTAAGAAAGTAAAGAAGCTACTTTTTAGAATACTTTTATTTGTAAATCAAGTTTATGAATAGTTCCCTTAAAAGTTACCATGGTTTTTTAGGAGAGTTGTGGTGTGTTTTTGTATTAGAATCCTTTTTCCTCTCCCTTGTGTGTGTTTGTTTCTTAAAAACAAAAAAAGTTTATGAATAATTTTACTCATAAAATCAAGATTATGGAGCGTTTACCCAAAATAAATAAATTTATGTAGCAATAATTTGAAAATTAAAATAAAATTTCTCTATATGTTTTTAAGCAAAATAACAAGTTAATTATAAAAAGGAGGTCAAAACGAAAGAGCCTTATGCTCTCAATTTTATGTTGTTGACGCATGTGGTTTAAGTATTGTTCATAATCCAAATTGACTCCTCTATTTTAATTTTGATAACTATAACTAACTGTTGAGGGGGAAATTGATTCCTCTAAATAAAATATGGAAAAACCAACCCAAAACTCAACGATGGGCTCTTGAGATGATGTCCAAAAGCTTTCGATGTGGTGATGAGTCTATCCAAGCAAGAAATAAAGGCTGCACTTTGACAAAATAGCATCAAAAGCCCAATAAAAACACTTCACAATAGTTAATTAGTATGTAAGATCCTGTTTTGATAATACAAGAAAAATAAATTCTCCAGCGATAGGGTGAAATTACACTTAAAGTCTCGCAGTTCAATTATTAAATAGATTTAAGAAAGTGCTTACTTCTGGAAGTCCTTGTGTGTCTTGGTCAGGGGGATTTATTGTACTTTCAATTATCATTACATCAATATGAGGGAAGAATTACACTGTTATAAATACATTATATCCTTCAATAATAAAACAAAAAGTAAAAATTAAAGATTCCATAGTGAGAAGAAAGGGATTAATTGGCATGGTGTGAAGGGAGAGAGAGATTCCAGCTCAGTTAAGTAAATGTTGAACTAAGATTCTTGGATAGCAGACTTAATTATCCTAGAATTTAGCCATAAATGAGAGATTTTCTTTTGGGGCTACTTTGCCTCTTTGGGTAATATGACACATGGTGAGTATTTGGGGTAATCTTGCATTAAATGTCAAGATTTCTGAAGCTGAGTTTAACCAATAGGATTAAGACAGGTATCAAGAAGGAATCTTAGTGCTACAACTGAGATTTAGACCCTAGGAAGTAGGATTCAACACCTCAAGCCAGATGTCAAAGTTTAAACCCATTTTAGAGGGTTCTGTTGGAGATCCCTTTATACCCTCCAAATCACATGTTCCCAAAATTTTCCTTTTAGGATTCATGGGCTTGACACATGAACCATTTCTTGAACATTTTTGACATTTATAGCATTGATTTGTTGAGATTTGGGTAACTTGGTTTTAGCTCCCTTTCCACTGGAGATATATTCTCGAGCGAAATGATGAAGTTCCATCACCCATTAGACTTCAGCTGATGTCACAACCTTTGGGCATTTGTTCACATCAGGTAGAGGGTGACAGAAAGTTGATGTGATAGCCCCTAGTTCATTCTCAAAGGCTTGATTCTATCTTGTAGGGGCCTCCAGCTAGACATTGGTCAAGGATGAACAAGATGGGGGCTGGTTGTCTATTTTAGTTCTTTGTGCTTACTAGAGTTCTTCGGATTGGGCTTGCTCACGTGGGTTGGACCCTCTGGGTTGGGTTGCGTTCATCCCCTCTTGAGCTTGTTCTCTTTTTATAGTATATTTGGACCTACAAAACGGACATCAATGACACATTGCCATGGGTTTTCATCTCTCATGGACACTTATTATTAGTAAATGTTTTGGGTTTTGATGGATATTTGGGCAATGAGTAGTAATATTTAAAATCAAATCATAAGCTTAATTACTTCAAAACACCTTTGTAAATAACATTTACTTATTTTTTTGAAATGATGAATTCCATATCCTAAGTTATGTTTATGGTTTCTGAGAATCATGTTATAATTTAAATGGTGAGCTTGTAGGATGATTAGTTACCTTGAGATTTGAAAATAAATATTATGAATGTTGTGATATAAATAGTGACCATGGGTTCTATATAAATTCCATGGGTTTATAGTGGTATAAGATAAATATCATAGTTTTAAGATAAACAACTTTCCATGAGCTCTCATAAGATGATTGCCATAGATTATAGTAATATTGAAACATTGTTCATCATTGGATTTTTTAAGGGAAATAATTATGACATAGTATTCTTGCCAAGTATTAATAATCTTGAGCTTTTAATAAAATAGTGCTAATGTAAATTAGGTTTTTAATATTACCAGTGAGAACTGGGTTTTTTGACATTACTAATGGGAACTGGGCTTTTTTATGTTGCCAGTGGGAATTGGACTTTTTATATTGTCAATGAGAACTGAGCTTTTTGATAAATAATTTTTCATGAAATTAAATCTCATCGATTTGAATTCCACTTATAAAATTGTTTTGCCACATACTTGAATTTTGGATTTTAATTATGGATTTGAATTCCATTGATAAAATTATTTTGCCATGTATTTGAATCATGAGCGTTAATTATGGATTTGAATTCCATTGATAAAATTGTTTTACCATGTATTTGAATCATGAGTTTTTCAAATATTGCTAAGCATAAAAATTCTTGGGCTTTAGAAAGAATGAGATTTTAACTTGCTTAATAAATAATTTAGGCTTTACAAAAATATTGGGTTTTATAGTGTTTTACATTTGTAGCTCAATTTTGTGATGGAAAGATGAATGGTTGTGGGCTAGCATAATAATAGTAAAAAATATTTAAGTATTCCCAATAATTTGTCAATGACGTTTAAAAAATAAATAGTTATTATTTAAATAATATTAGGTGTAAAAAAAATTACCCTATCACTAACAGGCAACAATTTTTTTTTTTTTTTTGACTGAAATGATAGAAGTATATTAAAAATAAGAAAAAGAGTACCAAGTTCATAAACCTGAGGGCTGTACAAACAGCCAAGCTCAGTGGTATGCAACCCTAAAGCTAGACATCAAAAACAAAATAAAAGAAACTAAAACAACTATAACGAAAGGCCACTGAGAGTCAGTGGGTTTGACGGGCTAAAGCTAGACGTTGGTATTCTTCAAGCAGGGACGTTGCAGCTTTAAATATGGCATTGGGCTGGGTTTGACATTGCTCAAAATGGAAGCGGTTTCTTGCGTTCCGCAGGGACCATGCAATCATTGCCCAGCTTTCCAACTCTTTGGCGGAAAGTCTCTCAATCATTGAATGTGTGAGGAAGCAGAAGCTTGGCATTACCGAACAACTCTTCTGAAGTTTACCCTGACCAAGTGCCCAAACGTTACGCGCCAAAGAACACTCCCAGAGAATATGGCATTTTGTCTCGTCACTCTGCCCACAGAAAGTACACGTCGGGTCGATCTGGACTTTGCATCACAGGAGATTGGCTCAGGTAGGTAGGATATCAGAGTAAGCTCGCCAAATGAAAATTTGAACTTTAGCAGGGGTGTTTAAGGTCCACACATTGTTCCACATGCGTTTGTCTTGGCTAGCCATAGAGTGCTCATCTGAAGGAGGTTTGCTCAAACGGAGGGCCACCTGATATGCTGTCTTGACTGAAAACGTTCTTCACTTATTTTCATTCCAACAAAGCTTGTCTCTTCTGTTAGTATTACCCAGGTTGATCTTCAGAATATCGTCCCTAGTGGAGTTGTAGAACATGGCTGGGATTTTTGCTCTATCCCATTGTCGATAATCCGCGTCAAACAAAGCACTCACCTTCATAAACCGGTCTGCTCCAGGTCAAAAACTTGGGGGGCGGAGTAGCCATTTATGGCTATCAACACCAACAGTCATTCCATCTCCAATTTGCCATACGGAGCCGTCCCTAATGAGGTTTCTAGCTTGGGGTAAACTTTGCCAAACATATGATGGATTATCCCCTAACTTCACATCCATGAGAGAGCCTGTGGGGAAATATCAAGCTTTATACACACGATAGAAAAGTGAATGCATACCATGAAGTAGACGCCAAGCTTGCTTTGCTAGCATTGCTAGGTTGAAGGCATTGATATTGCGGAAACCCATCCCTCCTCCATTTTTTAGAGTGCATAACTTACCCCAATTAATCCAATGATTTTTTTTTCTTCTTTTGTCCCCACCAATACTTGGCCAACACCAAGTTAATCCCATCACAAATGGTCTTTGGGATCTTAAAGATACTCATGGAGTAAGTGGGAATCACTTGGGCAACAATAAGGACTTCCCTCCCAGCCTTAGAGATAAACTTCTCCTTCCAGCTCATAACCCGGTTAGATATCATTTCTTGAATGTCTTTGAAAGTACTCACCCTAGACTTACCCCCAACCATTGGCAAACCCAAGTATTTTTCACAGTCCGTCATAATTTGTGCCCCCAACATGCCTTGGATTGCTGCCTTATCCTCTAGTTGTGTATTATGGCTAAAAAACAAAGATGTCTTCTGTTGATTTATAGCTTGACCGGAGGCTTCTTTGTATTGTGCAAGAATTTTTAGCAAATTTTGGCATTTTGTGGTCTTAGCTTCACATAAAAGGAGACTATCATCTGCAAAGAGTAAGTGGGATATTTGAACTCCACCTTTATAGGAGCTGATCCCATTGATCTGGTGTGTCTCTGTAGCCTTTTGCAACAATGATGATAATCCCTCAGCACATAGTAAAAAGAGATACAAGAAGAGAAGGTCACCTTGTCTAATCTCATTGGACAGAGAGATAAATAATTTTGGTTCACCATTAATGAATACTGAATAGGTTGGCGTTATGACTGATTCCATTGCTCAATTAACCCATTGCTTTGACACCCCAATCTTCAACATTATCTTTCGGAGAAAATCCCACTCCAAATGGTCATAGGCTTTGCTAATGACCAGCTTCCTAGCCATGTGACCCACTTTCCCTCTTCGCCTATTCTGCATTTGGTGTAGCATCTCATAGGCAATAGTTGTACTATCTGTAATGAGTCTATCTGGCATGAAGGCACTCTGAGAATCAGAGATGATTTGTGGGAGTAGATTTTTTATTCTATTAGCCAAGACTTTCGAGACTATCCTATATACCACATTACCCAAATTGATTGGCCTATACACTGAGATGAGTTGTGGGTTGTTCTTCTTTGGTATCAAAGCAATGTATGTATAGTTCATCTTCTTCAAGTATTTGCCAGAGTGTAACACAGAGAGCACGGCAGAGGTAACAACCATAAATTTTTTATAAAAAATGAAAAAAATTAATACTTGGCCCCAACATAATCCTTAACCCCCTTAAACAAAAAATAAAAAAATCAAATAACAACAATAAAAATTAATCCAAAAAACAACAACAAAAGTCCAACAACAACAAATGAACAAAATATTCAACAAAAATCCCTTTCAAAAAAAAAAAAAAAAAACTCCTAATTATTCAAATTTGTAACTTATTAAACTCATTCTATAAAAATAATTTATGATTTCATTTTTCCTAAAAAATGATATCAAGAGAGACATTATGGCCCTGAGTTCTCCTTAGTGGAGCCAACAACTTTGCTTTCCTCGACATTGCTATCATAGTAGCAGTGGTGGTTCTAGGAAATTTTTTTAATGTGATTATCAAGAAATTTAAATTATACAAAATTTAATAAAAAGATTACTTCATATATTGACAAAAACACACACACACACACACACACACACACACACACACACAAATACATAAAATCTTACAATTTACTTTTAGGGTGAGTTTGGTTCAGTTTTTTGTAAAAGTGCATAATGAAAAAGTGGAGTTTTCAACAAGTACATAATGAAAAAGTGCATTTTCAAAAAGCTGAATGTTTTGTAAAAGTTGTTAAAAAGTGCTTTTTGAAAAAGTTGAGTGTTTGGCTAGCACTTATAAAAGTGGCAATTTGAGGGATAAATTATCAAAAATGACAATGTATATATAAGAGCATCTCCAGCGGGTTAGATAAATTTTTGTACTGTTTGGACAATCAACAGTGACATTTATCTTTTTCCTACCCACTTTTTTAATTTTTATTTTATAATCAAATTTATTCTTTTTTAATATTTATTTATTCTTTTTCTATTCATTCTCAACAATTATATTTTTCAACAAAAATGTTATATCCACAATATTTTTTGCAATACTTTTACAAGAATCATAACAAAATCTTATATGGAAAGTTGTTAGTAGTTCTAATTTGAACCCATCACTGAAATTATATTTTTACTCACCAATATTAGCTAATTACTTAAAATTTATTGTAAAAATATTGTGGTAATATTTTTAAATTGTAATTTCTAATTCTTTGCCTTTCTTTCATCCATACGTTTCCTTTTCCTTTTTTTTTTTCCTTGCATTTTGTCCATCACACACGTATACCATTGTCCACATCCTTTCCTTTTTCTTTTTCTTTACTTCCACTTTCCAGAAGCTCCCTCATTCTTTCTTTTTCTTTTTTTTTTTTTTTTCCTTTACTTCCACTTGATTCTAGAAGCTCTCCAACTCTCTCTTTTTTTTTTTTTTCCTACTTGATTCCATAAATTCCCTAGCTCTCTTTGTGATATTTGATTCCATAATCTTGCTTGCCTTTTTGGTGTCATTATCTTCAAAGTTCAAACACACAGACACACATGGAGAGAGGAGAAATCGCCTTTCCTCCACCACACCGCCACCGCTGCTCCTCCTCCTCACTACAGAGTGCATGCAACCAGGGGTCATATCGGCTTCTATTTTTTTTTTCTTGATCATTTATTGTTGTTCTAATTTTTTTTTTCCGTTCTTGATTTGCTATTGTTGTTGTTTTGATTTTAGATTTGTTGTTTAAATTATATCAGTTTTATGAGAGCAAGAATTTTTTTGCTTTTATTGTTGTGGTTTGATTAATTTTAAGATTATGTTTTTGAGTTTGTATTTTGATTATGCTTGAGATGGGAGGCATGAGAGGAGCTTCGTGCAAAGGGAGAGCAGAGAGATGAGATGAGGGGCGTGAGGCTTCAGGCGTGAGAGAACTGGAATTTTTATGGGTATTTTCGTAATTCACCATCAGCCCAACGATAATAGTTCAAACGCGAATGCACATTTTGATTTATGGACCTCCTGCGGTCCATAAATATTGCGCGTTTTGAACGCATTTTTTGCCTGGACCCAAAACGCAACTTTTATCAAAAAGTTGCGTTTTGGGCTGAGCCAAACGCAATTTTTCTTTAACTTTTTGTAATATGGGCATTTTCAGCTCCTAAAAGTGCAAACAAACGCACACTTAGGAATGTGTTTTTTTATTTTATTTTTTATTTTGAAATCATTGTATAATAGTCTCTTTATCAATTCTAGAAACTACATCTCTTTCAAAATTTTAGTTAAATAAAATTTGTCTTGAGCCTTTTCTTTTTGTTTGTCAAGACTTGATATATTGTTAAGAGAACCAAAGTTTAAGAACAAAATCTAGCTACAAACTTAGTTATAGCCTAAAGCTACAACTTTCACTAAACAAATTAACATGGCTACGTATTTTGAAAATCTAACCATTGAATTGTATGTTCTTTATGTTCTTAAAACATATCAAATTTCATACTAATTGGATGTTATTTAATATTCAATCCATAAACTTAATTTTTATATATAATTTTAGACTACAAAAATTCAAAATTTAAACATTTAATTGATAACATAGATATTGATCTTTGATTTTCTTTAAATTTTGCAAGTATGGAAAATATTAGGAAAAAAAAAATGCAATCCAATAGTGGATTTGTCAAAATTCACATACAATAAAAAAAATTGAGTGGAATTGTTATCTTAGTCTACAAGACTACAATCAAATTTGTTTCCAAACTTTGTTCAAAGTTTAATTATGTTAGCTCTAAAAGAATTTAGGTGGTGACAATTTTTTTTTTAAGAATAAAAAAATCATGAATTTTTTAAAATTTATATATAATAATTATTTTTTTCCAAGTTAGAATGGTTATGTGGCCACCCAAGACACAATGTGAAGCGAAAGCTACCACTGTATAGTAGCTCTTCTTTTTGTTCTCATTTTATCTCTTATTAATTTCTTTTTTCCTTTTCATTTTTTTAATAGAAGGAAATATATTTGTATGTTTTTATTTTTTTTATTAATATATTTAAATTTTTTTATTAAATTTTTTATAATTTAAGTTGTAAAACTTTTATGTATTTGTCAATAACAGAATCTTCAATTAATATTTCATTTCCTTTTCTTTTCTTTTATGTAGAGTGAGTGTTTGGATCCGCATTTGTGTTTCCACGTTTATGTTTTCAGCCTCTTTTTCTTTTTCTTTTTCTTTTTTCCTCACGCATTTTCTGCTTTTTGAGAAAAAATACTGTTTATCACTATTCACAATACTATTCACGCACTGTAGCAGCACTATTTACGTACTGTTTATAGGACCCACAGCCACTTTATTCGAAAAAAAAATATTAAAAATGGGTTTTACGGTACTATTTATACATTTAAAAATTATTTTGCTATAATATTTTCAGTTTTCAATTTCAGCAAAAATAAATTGTACCCAAACGAATTGATAATCTTTTAATTTACGCTCATGGCATTTGTGGTAAGAACATAAATATACACATATTTAAAAATTATTTGTTACAATATTTTCAATTTTCAATTTTCAATTTCAATAAAAATAAATGGGACCAAAACGAACGGATAATCTTTTAATTTATGCTCGTGGCATTAGTGGTAAGAACATAAATACACATTCACACGCACGCTGCTCTGCAGCTGAAAATGTCGAACCTGCCGCGTGAACTCATCGTAGACATACTGTCCCGACTGCCGGTCAAGTCTCTCTGCCGATTCAAGTGCGTCTCCAAGCCATGGCGCACTCTCATCTCTCATCCCGATTTCGTCAAAACCCACCTCCACCGCGCCCAATTCAAGCGACTCATCTTAGCCTCCGGCAATTCTCTCTACTCCATTGACCACGAAACCTCTTTCGAAAACGACGTCGTCGCCGTCGCTCTCGATTATTTCCCTCTCGACCAAAACCACCAACTCTCGATTGCAATTATCGGTTCTTGCAACGGCCTCCTCTGCCTTAGGTCTCAACCCAACACCTTCTTCGTTTTCAACCCGGCTACCCACGAGTCTGCCCGAATACCCGATGCCCCGACTCCTTACGGGTTCGATCACGCTATTTTGGCATATGGGTTCGGTTACACTCCCTCTATCGACGATTACAAGCTCGTCAAGGCCGTCAACGCACCTCTCGTGGCTGTGTTTTCGCTGAAAACCAGCACGTGGAAATTGGTCGAGGGCTTCCACTACGAGGTATGGGAGGGCTCACTTCCATGTGGGACTCATCTCAACGGCGCTCTCCACTGGGTATTCAAGCGTCGCAGCGGAGGTGAGTGCGTCATCGCCGCCTTTGATTTAGAAACCGATACGATTCTAGAAATGCCGGTACCGGCAATTTCTGTGTCGGGTTTCAGCACTGGGTCTTTGAAAGGGTGCCTTTGTTTGATGGATCTTGTCTTTGGCCTAAGGCGTCGAGATATTTGGGTCATGAAGGAGTACGGTGTGGGAAATTCTTGGACTAAGATTTTGGTCGTGGACCCGTGTTATGAGGTGAAGCCGTTGTGTTTGTGGAAAAAATCCAAGATCTTGATGACAATCGATGGGAACGAGAACGAGAACGAGAACGGGAACGAGCTGGTTCTGTGTAATCCAAAAGATGGGACGTGCAAGAATTTTGAGGTAGTCGACATTCCGTTTTGGTTTTATGCAGATACATATGTGGAAAGCCTTGTCTCGCCCAAATTTTCTGCAATAGTTTGAAGGTGGTCTATGTTTGTTTTGTTGTGTTTTCTGATTTTGAATGTTATTAAGTATTTCTGCTGATTCTTAAGAGTTCTTTAGCTTGCTTCTTGAGATTTGGGGCTTGTTGGTGACATGTGGTTACTTCTTACATTGTAATTGTACTAATTCCACGTTCTCATTATGTTTCAATAGACTTTCAAAACTTTGGGTTCAAATACTAGAAGAAATATGTTGTAGACCATGTGTATCGTTTAAAGAAAATTCTGTATATTTACAAATACTTTTAGCAGTTCAATTAGGACCCCAGCAGCTCAATTGCATAACTTTTCTTAGCGATTCCTCGGACATTTTCGTATTATCACATTTTAGAAATAGCAGAAGAAGATGGAGCAGAGAGCCTCTTGGCCTGAGAATATGATCTGAAACTCTTCTTGGGATGTTGTTACAGTGACCTTAGTGTATTGCTCCACCTGCAAATCCCTTGGTTTTTCATTGCCTCCACTGCTCCAAGGCTTGCTGCCACTGTCCAATCTCTGCTTGTTGAACTCATATTTCTTCCCGACTTTGAATTAGAAACTAATTGCATAAATTGGAAATGAGAAGTTAGAACTTAGAAGCCTGAAAGAGAACAGCTTTGAAGGTGTTGAATTGTCAAATAGCACTTTCTTATGTAATGAGGGAGATATGGCAAAGTGTGGAAAGAGGTATGACTTATGAGGACGGAGGCAAAGTCTACTCTCACAAGCCTCCAGAACATGCCTAATCAAATCTATAGCTGCATGTGTATACTTCATGTCCTCCCCGGGGTATCCAAATACAGTTTGTTCAAAGATAGATGCACTCCTTAGAGAATTTTGGTGGGGAAAAAGGGGCAGCAACAGGACAATATAATATACTTTATATCCAAAGGCATGGGATACCATTTGCCAAACAACTACAGGTGAACTTGGCCTTCAAAGAATGAAAGATGTAAACATAGCCTTGCTTACTAAATTAGGATGGAGTGTTCTTGTACAAGAAGAAAAAACTTTGGGTGAAATTTCTCAATGCGAAATACTTGCGGGGTAAATCTATATGGAAAGCAATATATGGAACTTAGCTTCTTGGGCACGAAGATCGATTTTAAACACTAAAGAGCTACTTCTCAATGGATTTTGCCATGTAATCAAAGCCTTGCATGTGATGTAACTTGGATGAACACGAACAGTTTGATGGAATCGCATAAAATGCCTGACCGTATAAAAATTGTGGACCAAATTAATTGTGTTTACAGGAATCCCCAAGAAGCATGGGAATACGTAGCCCAAGAAAGTAAGCATATTTACAGCTGGAATCCCCATCCTCACCTGTATGTGAAGTTGAATTTGATGCAGCAATTGAAAAGACAAGGCCAGCCTAGCTGTGGTGGGTAGGGACCACACTGAATTATTAGAATGCACTGATCCATTGATAGCTGAAGCAAGAGCAGCACCTTTGCCAGCAAGTAAAGCAAAATCAAAATAAATAGTTTTTCAATCAAATTCATTATCGAAATTCACAGTTCATTACCTGAAATCCAACTTTGCCCAGAGAAAGAGAGTGACTATTTCTATAATTAAAAAAAAAAAATCAAGCCACAAGAAAAGGCACACTTTTCTCTCCCTCTTAATTCTTGAAGAAATCAAACTTTTTATTTTTTATTTTTTTATTTTGGCATGTTGCTCACCTTGGTGTTCTTTATTTGATAAAATCTAATTTAAGATTGACTATGTTATAAGAAAGCTTAAGGAAATTCGTCATATTATCAATTTAAAAGTGTTAGGGGATTTATTTTTTGTTTATGTTACTCACACCTTGGCGTTCTTTATTTGATAAAATCTTATTTAAGATTGACTATGTTATAGAAAAGATTAAGTAGTTATATTATTAATTGAAAAGTGTTAGGAGAATTTAAATTCAAAACTTAATAACATCTGAGGTTGCGAGGTCTTCAGTCCGCTCAGGGATACCTCTCAATGAAGCTGTTCAATGGATATTCAAGCTTTGTGGTGGAGGTGAGTTTGTCATTGGTGCTACAGATTTAGAAACTGACACATTTAGGGACAACATGCCCGTTCCTGAAACCACCTTTGTTCGATGGATCTTGTGGAGGGTACAAGGCGTCGACCTTTTGGTAATGAAGGAGTACGGAGTGGGAGAGTAGTGGACTAAGATTTTAGTCGAAGATCCGTGTTATGTTATGTGGTCAGGCTGGTGTGTTTGTGACTATGTGGCAGAATTCCAAGATTTTGATGGAAACAAATTAGAAGGAGCCGGTTCTGTGTAATCCTAAGAATGGGACGTGCATGAATTTTGAGGTGGATGGCATTCAGGAGATGTTTTATGCAGATACAAATGTGTAGAAAGCCTTGTCTCGCCTAATTTTCAGCAATAGTTGAAGGTTGTCTTTGTTGTTTTCTTGTGTTTTCTGATTGTGATCTACCACTTTTAATGCAATCGAATGTAATAAGGAATTTCTGCTTTCGCTTTCTTAGTTCTCTAGCTTGCATTGTTGTGATTAGGGTGTTGGTAATTTACTTCTTGCATTGTAGTTGTACTAATGCCACATTCTCCTTTGTCTTTGCACTTTCTGGCAGAATTGACCTCAGTTTGAAAAAATGTCCAAGATCATTTCGATAGATTTCCAAAACTTCTGAGTTTAAATACTACTTTTAGTAGAACACTGTAACAATATTAGGGTTTTTTGAGCGAAATTGTTACAACTCCGTGGATGTAGGAAAATTGTCGAACCACGTAAGTATTGTCTTGCATGTGATTTTTTTTTTTCTCTATTTTTGCAACTCACAGATTTGGGAATTTCGTACATATTCTCATCATAAAGTAGAAGATATATGTCGTAGGCCGTGTATTTAAATAAAAAAAATATTGCAGTATATTTACAAACAATACTAGGAGCGCCTCAATTAGGACCCCAGCAGCTCAAATACATTACTTTTCTCAGTGACTCCTCTGACTCTTTCGTATTATCACATTTATACTTCTTAGATATAGCAGAAGAAGACGGAGTAGAGAGCTTCTTGGCCTGAGAATATGATCCCACACTGTTCTTGGCATGCTGTTGCAGTGACCCTAGTGCATTGCCCCACCTGCAAATCCCTTGGTCTTTCATTGCCTCCACTGTCCAAGCTCTGCTTGTTGAACTCATATTTCTTCCTGACTTTGAATTGGAAACTAAGTGAACAAATTGGAAATGGGAAGTTAGAACCTTTTTTTTGTTTTGTTTTTTTTTTTGTTTTTATAGGGAAAGAGGGGATATTTAGCTTTGATGGTGTTGAAGTGTCGAAGAGATCTTTCCTATATAATGAGAGAGATGGGGATGTGCGGAAAGAGATGTGGTGCAAGACTAAAGGCAAAACCAACAGCAGTTTGGAAGGGACCCCTGGTTTTCTAATATCAAAACCAATAATTACCGTGGCAGCTGAATTGCTCTGCCTTTGAACCTAGCCAGAGAGAGAAAGCGAAAGATAGAGACTAGCCAAGAAACACACAAGCCAACTTGGGGAATTTGTGGTTTTATAAGATAAGAAAAGAAAGGAAAAAAAAAAAAAAAAATTGAAAGCACAAGTGGGTTGTGATTAGATGATAAGCACAAGCAGAATTTGGTTATATGCAGAAGCACAAAACTGAAGATGCTATATGTCAGAAGCTAATAGTGACAGGGGAATAAAACTGACTATTGAGGATGTATCAATCGGATTCAATCTTGTACAAACACGTGGAGGAGTTTATGGATTTTATCCTGACCAAAAAATGTTCAATGTTTGGTTAGGAAAAATTGATAAAGCAAAGAATAAGCAGTATAAAGAATAAAATCGAGGTTTAGTTTAATTTGTGATATTTTTTTTTTGATAATTTATGGTTATAAAAAAAGAAGAGTGGGTATTCAAACCATTTTTCTCCCTGTAAAGAAAAAAAGACAATGCAACACCGCTAATTTCATAATAGAAACAAGTTGTACCAAATTATATATTCTCTCTCTAAATTTATATATATTTATGCTCATGTTAAGTCATATCAACAATCATGTTATTTTCTCTTTTTATTAGTCTTTTAACGATTCCACAACTTCCACTTCAGCTTTCATAACCTCCCTAACTCTCTCTCTCTCTCTCTCTCCATTGTTTTCAACTTCTCATGTATGCTTTTTATTGCCTCAGACTCTTCCTATCCTCCTTTCTTGCCCTTTCCTCTCCTCATTGAACCCAACCATTTTATACCTACTCAATTGCCACCACCACCTTTATAAAAGCAAAGAAATAATATATAAACCATTAGCCGTATGGTCTCTTTTAACTAGAAGATGAATAGTTTTGGATTTAGCTCCTACCAAAAAAAAAAAAAAAAAAAACTCATTTTAGAGCAATAATCCTGTATTCTTGAGTGGAGATATCGCTCTATTCCTTATAAAACTATATGGTATATCAAGTGTATTTTATATATTGGAGTATTATAAGTTTTTATTTTATGTATCTTTTACAACGAATTGTTGCCAAGGCAAAATGGTTTGATCTTTGTTCCAATACTAAAGGTAATCCCAATATTTGCAATTCTATGTTTCCATGTGTTTAATAAAATGACTATAAGAAGAATTTAAAAAAATCAAAGATGGTCATGTTTGTGTAGAAGAACAAATAGGAAAAATGAATGTTGAAGATACTATTATGTTAGTAAACTTCATTCATAAATAGGTTTTCAACACAACGAAAAATTCCTAATTTTGATAGTAAAAATAATATTGTGCAACAATAATTTTGATACATTATCCTCTTCTCCATTAACATGTTCTAGCAATTGAATATTTTTTCCCCTTTACCACCTAGATTTCAAAAGTTGAAATAATGAACAAAGATTTGCATAACATATACTTCATATTGGGATGCATCATACCAAAAAATATAAGACACATACAATAGTTTTGATACATTATCCTCTTCCCCATTAACAGGTTCTAGTAGTTGTAGATTTTTCCCCCTTTACAACCTAGATTTCAAAATTTGAAATAATAAAAACAAAGATTTGCATAATGTATGCTTCATATTGGGATGCATCGCACCAAAAAATGATAAGACATATAATATACTTATATAACAAATAATCTTTATTTTCATTATCCACATCATCTTTTCCAAAATTGAATAAACTATCTAAAAATTTTCTAACTCTAATACTAATAATAATAATCAAAGTCCTATCTAAGATGGTTCATTGAATATAGAACTGATTAAACACTATAATAATAACTCTTTGTTTGCTTAGATAATATAAACATATGAGTATATGAGTATGTTATATATTGTTTTAATTACTTTAAATTACAATCAATTGTCTCCTCCTCCATTATATTAGAAAAAAAGTTTAGGCTTTAATTAATTTTTTTATTACTTAATATCAATAAGTCACAATAATCATTCAAATAATAGTTACATTCTTACTCATATATATATATGAACAGATCAACAGACCATAACATGGAGTCCAAAAGTATGAGAGTAATATTCAACCGCACAAAAATTTACACGAATATTTGTCTTCTTTTTATTTTTCTACTTCTTTCTTTATTCTTGTTGTTATTGTGTCAATTTAAATTCATTGTTATTGTAAAACCATGTTTACTCTACACTATTTAATTATGAACTTTCTAGGGTATGTCATATATTTGATGTTTGATTTAAATGATTTCTTGACAAAATTTTGTTTGAATAATTTAATAAGTTATGTTATATATATATTTGGTTATTTGTTTTTGCAATTGTAGTTTCTTATGTGGTAGGAATTTCCTTTTGGCTGTTCACAAAATGATTCTTAACAAATCTTTCTTATAGATTTTTACTTTAAAATAAGTACCATATAATGATTATTAATGATATTCTCATGCATCACATGGTTTTGCGGTAAGTTACGATATAAAATTAAATTCTATTTGAAGCTAGAATGTATGGTGTACAGACTATATTATGGAGTGAATGAATAATGCAATACTTCAGAAGTCATAAAGGGTTTAAATATAGAGGACATGCCAGTTAACCTAGTTATAGTACAATATCAATATAATTATGTAATAATTGTATAAATACAATACATAATTAAAAAGAAAGAAAAAGAAGAAGTATAATACAGCATAAAAAATGTGAAGATGTCTGCGAGTTGAACATGGATGCAACAAGTTATATATAGTTGAAAGGAGGTTTGAAGAAGATGATAACAAACAAGGTAATGATCAATCTTGATATGCTTGATCCATTTGTGGATGACTCAATGAAACCCATCTATATCTATATATTACTAAAAGCTGAAGCGTAACGTTTAATGCTGTTGCTCTCACGTTGTGCCACATCAGCTGCCACGTTATTTTTTATAAAAAAAAAAATATAATTTTTCCTTCAATTTTAAAATGGTTTTTATAATTTTCAACCCTATAAATCCCAGCCCTATAAATACAGCCCACTACTTATTTATTTACTTCCACTATCACTCTATAATAAATTTGTATAATTAATCCAGCCTACCTCTTATTTATTTAGTTCCACTATCAAACCCAACCCAAAGTCTTTTCAGTTTAGCCTAAAGGAAAAAATTAGGAAAAAAAACAAAGTGACCAAATAGAAAGGTGGAACTCTTTTTTGTGTGAAAAAAAAAAAAAAAAAAAAAAAAAAAAAAAAAAAAAAAAACGTTGAAGCCTTCTTGCGTGGGAAAATAGAGAGTTTGAAAGCTACCCACCTTCCTGCTCTACCGTTTCGCAATAACGATTGCCTATCTAATTTCCTTCCTTCTTTTATTCCTTTCCACACGGTGAATAAATATTAACAGAAGTTGCCTGCTTTGGTTGAGGTATCTCTACATCTCAATTCTTTTTTTTGGGTGCAAAACTTTTATGCTCTGTTTATATTAATATGAGACCCTTTTTTGTGTGTGTGTGTGTGTGTGTGTTTGTGTTTATATTAGACAAGCATCCTTGGCATGCTATTGATGTGTTTGTGAGATTGTCTGAATGTCGTTTCAATAGTGCTATAATTTTACAACCAAAAAAACTATTTTATTTTACCTTGGTTTATTTGGAAATATCTCAGGTCTCATTTTTTTAATGTGTTGTGGCTTATTGGAAGAAGGTAAGACTCTGAAGTAGTGAAGTATAAGTGTTGGTGGCACGTCTCAAATCACCTTCCAACGTATTTCAACATATAAGACTCCATTTCTTTAATTAATTAGATTGTACTTCTCATTTATGCGTAGTTTTAGAATCAAAGCAAATTTTTTTTGGTGTTTCAATTTTTGTGGTAAGATTTCTGCATAATTCTACATAATTTAATTGCATAATCCTTGGCAGCCAAAAAAATTATTTTATTTTACCATTGTATACTACATTATTTAGATTGATATCGACTTCCCACAATTGATATTAGATCGTACTTCAATTTCATGATTGTATAACATGGATTGGGTTTTAGAATCAAAGCAAATTGTTTTTGGTGTTTCAATTTTTGCAGAAAGTTTTCTGCATAATTCCGCATAATTTTACTACATAATCCTTGGCATGCCATCAATATGTTTGTGAGATTGTCTGAGTGTCGTTTCAAAAATAGAAGGAGTTGTTTATGTTGCTCATAATTGCTACCAAATGCCAGTCTTCAAAACATGGTTATATACATAATACTTTTCAAAGGTTGATAGGAACTCTTTTTATTATTAGTTTTTTTTAAAGACGATTACAGAGTAATCTAATGTTTAATTTTATTTATTTATTTCCTTATGAATGATAAATAGGAAGTTACTAAGTTGTGTAACATAAAAAATAAACAAATAAATGAATGCAGTTACATCATGTGTCCGGTTGAGAAGATAGAGCCCGGTCCAAAATCATATGTTTTAATTCCACATCCTCCTTTTATGTATTTTAATATTAAGGGAACATCATCCTTATCATGTATACTTATAAAAAAAAAAAAGTTGAGATTTTAATATGTTTTTCAGGTTTAATTTTTGTTTCGCTTTTAAATATATTAGTGGACATATTGGAGAGTGGATTATGGTTTGGGGTTGTACGCAATGAGGACCAGTTCTACTTGCCAATGAAAGTAAGAAAGAATCAGAGTCATCAACAAAAAATCATAACGTGGAAATTCTAAGCGGGTTTGATGTCCTTAATTTTGTCATCATTGTCAATGTTTTTGGTGACTGTTTTGGTTGTTTGTGGTGATTTTTTTTTCCATATAATTTGGTTTTTGTTTTAGTTTTTGATGTCCTTAATCCAATAGTTTTTATTTTTTTATTATATATATTTTTATATGGATGATCAAATTTATGATTTTTAGAGACTTTTCTGGGTTTTGCATATTGAATTATCTTCTCACAATTTTAATTGAGCATCTATTTGGGTGTTGAGGAAAAAAAAGTGAAGCAAAAGTAAATGGAAGCACAATCAATTGTGAAGGTGCTTTTTAGATACCTTTGTGAATTATGAATTTTACTTTGTTAATTTTCCAATTGTGGATTACTTTGTAGGTTTTTGTAGGTATTCTTTTTAGAGAGATTTAACAAAGCAATGAACTATAGCTTTGTTTTTTTTTTTTTGTTTTTTGTTTTTCTCTAATAAATGTATTTTTTATGTTATTTCTTCTAAGATGTTTCTATGGTATTCTATTCTATTTCACTTGTGTTGGTTATTTCAATCTAACATATTTGGGAACTCTCATATCATCATTCATTTTGGAAGAAAACTGTAATAACATCTTTTGTTGCAGATGCTTTCATTTTTTTTTTCCATGTTTGTAGTTGTACGTCATTAAGCAAGGGTTACAGATGATTCTTTATTCATTGTTTATTTTTTTTCCTTATTTTTTTTGTTGGTAGTAAGCTTAATTTAATTACTGCATTTGAAGTTTTTTTTTTCTCCTTTGTCCTTTCTTATTATTATTATTATTATTATTATTTCTCCAAAAGAATATACTACTATATATGTAGTATGTTAGTTGGAGAAGTTCAATATTATGTTATGCTTGGTTAAATGAGATTTTTACTTTTTTTTTTTTTTGGGGTTTCAATTTTTATAACTTTTAGCTGTAAGTTCCTCAAGGCTTGAGTTTCTTAGGGATTTTGTGCACGATAAATCTCTCTCTTCCCCTTAAATTTGCTTTTTATTTTTTTTTTATAGAGTTTACCCAAAAAGTTATTTATTTATTTTTTTTTTAAGTGAAAGAATTTTGATTTTGTAAATTTTTAAATTTTGAGCAAGTTATTGGGGTTTTAGTACATAAATTTTGCAGTTAGAATATTGTTTCAAATTCGGAGAATTTTGGGGAGTGTAATAGTGTGAAAATTTTATAAACTTTTGCTGTCTAGGAAGCCAACTTGAGTCTAACAAGAAAGCCATGAACAACTTAAGTCCAACATGAAGGCCATGAACATCCAGGTAGTTTGTTGGCATGTTTTTGCTTCAATTCTTTTCCTTCCACTGATATAGCTTTGTCGTTTGATTTGTTAGTTAAAATTGAAAAAACAAAATTTTCTTATTCTAGATGAAATTGTTTATGGGTTTTTATTCTATGTATAGTTTTCAATGTAACTAACATCAATTCAATACACAAACATGAAGGTGGAAATGAGAGTTCTTGATGCTCTTTTCTAAAGCTCTCTCTGATCTATTAATTTCTGTTGCTTACTATTTCAATGTTAAGGATTCACTGACAAACTTATTTTGTATTTGTACTATTGTTTTACTTGTGGGGAAAATTTGATGAGTTATCTATGCTTGTGATTTGTAGTTTGTATTGATTCGCTGGATGTGAATGGTGATGTAGGGGGACTTAGACGAAGATGATGAGCTACTTGTTTTCTATCTCAAGGTTTCTGTTTTTACTTTATAATAAGCTGTAAATGCGTAGTAGTTTCTTTGAAATCTTATCTAGATTTTATTTATAGTCATAGGTTCAACATAATATATTCAAAGAAACTCCTACTAATTTTTTTTTCCTAAGTTATTGAATCAAACATGCATCCAAAATTTGTTTTAAATGGAAATAATTCAACTGATGATTATTGTAAAGTGGTGGGTTGTGCTAGTAGTATTAGGCTGCTTCTTGCCGCACTAGGCCCAAGTTTTTTGGATAAGGGAGTTGGGATCGGTCCAACTGCAACTCAATTTGGTCCGGTATGTGTGTAAACTATGCCTGGTTTGCCAAGAATGTGTTTGCGGCAGACAGAGCTGTTTCAAGTAAGTTGTGGCAGACAGACATAATAACAAAACAAAAAAGATAAAATATCTGGCTACTTAGTAAGAAATGACCAAATGATCCCAAGGCACAATCACAGTAATAATAATTACTTTTACAAAAAAAAAGAAAAGAACAAAAGGGAGCAAATAGTAATATATATGGGTTAATCAGAAGATGAAGAAATCAACTTAAATTTGGTCCACAGGAGCAAAACCAGAGAGGAAAGAACGTTCCTTCTCAACGCAATTAATCTCTCAGGAAAATCCTACCATGGAGATTAACTACCCTGAGGAAAATGGACCTGAATGGTTGATGTACAATGGCTCCTTTTGGTTTTTGACAAAGAGCAGGATTTCGTGAGGGAGAGAGGGAATCAATCTACCGGTGCATGCCTGCCATTCTATTTCTCTCTCTATTTTCTTCTGGTTGTTTTCTTTCTTTCCCTCCCACTTGTTTCTTTTCTATTTGTTGGTATCTCTTTTCGAATTCCTATTTCTTAGTTATGGTTCCCGTTGTTGCTCTGTTTTTTGTCCACGGCAAGGTTCTCATTTGATAGTGCCTGCCGTGATCGGATTTTATTGTTTTAGCCCTTAACCTCCTTTGTTTGGTCTGGGTGTACTGGCCGATCACCACTGGTCCATCTGTGTGTCACCCCCCCATTACCAGATAAAGAAGGGTATTTTGTTTGTTTATCTGCCGTGGCACCCTTTCCTGCTATGGTTTGAGTCCTTTCTCTCTCCTTATCCCTCATGGCATGTACCTAGTGGTTCTAACTCAGCTTGCTTCTTTTGGGTAGTATGTCATCCCAGTTAGACACTTCCCCGAAAGAATTTGAGCCGGAACCTCAAAAATAGATTTTTCCCCTCTCTCCACCACCAAACCACGCCCTTTGAATCTTTGACCCACAACCTCACCATGCCCTGTATTGGCTGGGTACAGGCTGGTGGTGTCTGGGCCTTGCGCGTGCCTCCTTTCCATGTGTGTACAAAATCTGCCTACTAGTCGTTCGCCTACCATAGTCTGGAGGCTTGCCTGCATAGTCTGCTGTCTGTTCCTTTTGACTTTTTATGTGAGCTGCTTTTCGATTTCTCGCTCCCCTGACGAACTGGGCTTTATTTGATACCGGGTCTTACATTTCTTTCGGCCCATTTCTTGATTACCCTCATTTCCTGCTATATTATTCTGTCACTCCTACTGTAATGACTCAATCTTGCTAAGCCTTTTTAGGCCAGCCGTTTACTCTTTCCCCCAATGGCTTAGTGTGGCCATTGGTTTTCCTACTTATGGGCTCCTATGTCCCTTTTGTCTTCCTCTTGGGCATCCTTGGCCCACTTGCTTTCTTTAGGATTCCTTGGCCCTTTTACTAATTCTGCATTCTCATGGGCTTTTACTAACTTCATTGGACTTCCTTGGTCCAATTATCTTATTCTCTTCCTTGGGGTTCATGGGCCTGCCATTAACCCCTTACTTTCTTTGTTTGCATTACTTTGGGCCTGTGGTGGCCCTTTCTCACTTTTCTTCATCATAGATTGCCCATGGGTATGTTATTTCTTTTTTTCCGGGCTTCTTCAAGCCCACTTACCTCTTCAAGGCCCATCTGTTTATTTTATGGGCCTGTGATCCATTATTCCTGCCGCTTGGGCCTAATGGTTTTTCCATCTATTTGCCAATTCTTTGTTGCCCTTGTCGTTGGGCTTTCTTCTTCCTACTTGGATTCTCACAAATGACCCTTAACAATTATTTACCTTTTTTTTTTTCTAGACTAGAGACGAATGTTTACATTGAATTGTGTACCTGATGATGCACTCCTACACATAGATAGCATGGAAGAAAACCATAAATTGGAGTTCTATGGAGTTCTTGAGAACTTGCCTCAAGTTATGGTTAGGAGTTCTATGATGATTGTATGTAACTTATTATAAAACATGGTGGAAAAATTGAATCTAAAGGAAAGAGGAAACGTATTGGCTGAGAGCAAGCGTCACAAATGTCTCAAAGGCTGTTAGCGCATGTGGACAAGTTTGGGGTTTGATGGTGCCATAGAAGTTTCAGTGGAAGTCTTCTCTTAGTTGCTAAGCTGTTATCTATGTAAATTAGGCTACTTATTGAAAAAGAAAATTGTAAAGTAGGCCAGATATTGAAACGTCTTTTATATTATGCTTTCAAATACAATTTTTATTCAACTTTGATGTTGATTTTTATTCCCTTTTAGATTTTATAGAGTAGGAACACGGAATTTGTATTTTAATTTTTTGTGTTTTCTGTATGCATATCCACACTCCCGCACACAATATATACACTATCAACTTTTATAGTTGCATGGCTAGATAGTTTAGCAAATACCTGTTAGTCTTAAATGGGGTTTTGCATTTTAATAAATCTAATGAATTCAAAGTGGAAATTTGTTAAATAGCACCGATTGTGTTTTCAACCAATTAAATTTTCAAGAAACATTTGATATTTTTTTAATGAATTAGTTTATATAACATGCCTCATTAAATAGATCAATCACCAAATATTTAGAAACAAATTATAAGTAGCATGTAACTTTGCAATAGGAACTAAAGATTAGACTTGCATATCTCTTTTCCAACTACAAAATGTACCAATAATGAGAAACACTATTTGAAAGGAGATTTAATTGGAAAATAATTGTGCTTGCTGAAGGAGGAGTAAAGATTCATAAGATTAAAATTGTAAGTCTGGAATGGAGAGGTTATGATATGGACACCTGTTTATAAAATTTCCTCATCCTATTTATAATACTCATCTCTATCTTTAAACGAATAGATCTTTTTCTATTATTAATATTTATTTAAAAAGACTTGCAACAGCTTAATTACAGTCCTCTAAAGTTTTCACCTAGCATGACACTAACTTCAAATTTATAAAATCCTTTCTATCTAATTTTAAGTTAATTAAATTTTACTAACTTGGGAAGACGGTTGATCAGCTCCGGACTAACTACAAGGCCTATTATAGTTGTATCCTTTCCACATCTAATTCCAAGACAATAACTTCTATCATCATGAATCCTACAATATATTGTTTATACATATATAATGCAGCTTAAGTAGTAAAAGATGATTTGAAATAACCGGTGGATAACATGAACACCCTATCAATAATGAGGACTATTTTAGCAAAGCATTTCATTTTACTATAAAAATTACCACGCGCAACGCACGGGTCAGCGACTAATTCACAAATAAAAGGTGACAATTCTCATGAAATGCCTATCTGCTTGTCATTGTGAAACTCATTCACTGCTCTACAGAAACCCTCTCTACATTTCCTGTTTATACCTTCTTTTCTCAGTAGAAAGGGAAATTGCAAACTTTTTAAAGACATGAAATCTTCTTGAAGTGGATATTATAAAAGAGTATTAAAACATACGATGAGCCACTTATATTAATTCAAAATTGGCAATATATTTACAAGAAGTGTAGGGGATCAGTTAGGACCCCAACAACTCAGGTACATCACTTTTCTCAAAGACTCTTCAGATTGCTTCAGCTTGTCGTTTGTCACTTTACTAGATATAGCCGAAGAAGACTGAGCTGAGAGTTTCATGGCTTCATAGTAGGATCTGATATTGTTCTTGGCATTCTGTTGATGTGACCTTAGAGGATAGTTCCACCGGCAAATTCCTTGGTCTTTCAATGCCTCCACTGCACCAACGCTTGCTGCCACTGCCCAAGAAGCTCTGCTTGATGCACACATAGTTCTTTCTTACTTTAAGTTGGAACTGAAACAAATGGGAATTGGGAAGTTGGATTTGACAGATGTAAAAGAGATTTTGGGCTTTGATGGTGTCCAAGGTAAGGAAGGGGCCCTATATATAAAGTGTGAAGATAGTGGCAACTAGCAAGTGAGAAGAAATGGAATGCAAAACTAGAGGCCATTTTGCTAACAGTTTGGCAGAAAACCCTTGAGTCTTCCAAAACCATTTACATTTGCTTAACCCATACGAGGACATTCAGAAGAGACAGAACCAATAAGAAACCAAATTATAGACGTGTGAGCGTGACTAAATGGATAAAGAAAATATAGGTGGGGTTGATAGCATTTGTTTTATGCGCATCCCCAGTGGGTCTAATAGTATGCACACCAAAAAAATCATATCTTATCTTATTTCTTTGAGTCATGGTGGGTCCAAAGTAAGGAGAGTGGCAAATTTACTCAAGGGTGTGAAAATTATTGTGACGAATCTAATTTTTTTTCAATCCAATCCGACCCGATACAGTGAATTGGTCTTTCATGAGTTGGTCTTTTCAATTTTTTTTTTTTTTTTTAAAAACCTCGTCTTAGTTCGAGTTCTAATTGACAAATTTTTAACCTATGCGTCCCAACCCAACCAACCCATGTTATTAATAGTTTGAAAATTATAGGTATTTTAAAAGTGTTAGCTTAATTTTTTAAGAATTTTTTTGAAGCAATTTTTTTTTTTAGGTTTTTGAAACCTAGATTAAATTTGTTTGTTTGATTCATTTTGTTGTTTGAGATAAACTGCTGAAATTGCAACCATCTATGTAAACTATGTAAATTTGTAAACCTAGGTCTAAATCAAGGAAGTCAATACCGTACTGGAAGTTGTACCGGTTGAGCTAGCGGTACGATATATTTCGAATACCGATCAATATCGGTGTACCGTTTCAGGTTTACGGCTATTTTATATAATACTTTCATGTAAATAAGTCCTTCAAGATAATATATAAAGAATATCTGAAGTTCACAACTCATTAGATATAAAATCTTAGTGAGCAGTGAGCACGTCACTAATCACTAGCCCTTCAGGTCAAGTCTTAGACCTGGCTTCTTAAGTTTAAAAATAATTTAAACAAATGATGAGAAAAGACTTGTCTTTTAAATTTGAAAATAATTAAAACAAATAAAGAGACAACTCATTCCCACTGTCACATTTCCCAAGCAATCTAAACCTGGTAAGTGATAATTTCTTCTAGTCTTTAATTAGCTTTTCTTCTTCCCAACATATGCTTCTCTGTCTTCAACTCATTCTTCTCATTTTTCAGTCTCAATGTATGCTTCTCAGTCTCCATCTCCTTTTTCTCACTTTTCAGTCTCTACTACACTTTGTCTTCCCCAGTTTTTCAAACACAGAGTAAAGCAACAAATTATTTCTCTCTCACAGCTTCAGCCTTCACTTGCTCTACCTCTTTCTCTCCCTTTCTCACTTTTTCTCATCTTCTTCTTCCTTTTCTTTTTCTTTTTTCTTCTTGTTTGTACCAGTCCAAAACATCTTTACTGGTCGAAACAGCCGGATTTCACCGGTACGGCCGATATTTTTTTCGGTACGAAACAAGAGGTGTACCTGTATTGGTGCACTGACCGGTATGGTACGGAATTGACTTCCTTGATCTAAATACTTGAATGAAAGCTCAATTTAAATTATGCTTGATAAAATTGCACAAACCCAAGACCCTAACCAAGTCAATCATTACAGGTTGGATTGAGTTTGTTTGTTTGTTTGTTTGTTTTTTTTTTTTTTTTTTTTTTTTTTGAGACAAAGATAGAAATTTTATTTGATAAAATATGCAAAGAGTACATAAGAACCCTGCAAACAAAACAGGGGAACCTTGACCTTTGACCCTCTACTAATAGTAAAACAATTATGCAGGACAACAAACTATTTCTGCATAGACCACACCATTACATCAGAACATTACATAGACAAACAGGGGTATTTGACCCTCTGCTAACAGCAAAACAATAATGCAGAATTATGCAAAAACAACTTTTGCAGAATTCAAAAACAGTACATAGAAACCTATAAAACAAGCAGAGGAGTCAGACAACTATTACAACATTACAGGACCTATACTGCAGAAGCAACAAATATGTAGAAAAACAAAATAGTTTCTGCAGAAACAAATAATTAAGCATGATAGAAAAGCAGAAAATAATCCATCTCCAGTTCGTCCAAATGGATAGTCCAGAGCCTACAGTGTAGGTTGATCCAAGAGTCAACCCAGAAGAAGGAAAAACGTTCATGGACAATAGCACCACTCTATAATTTGAGTCTCCCATGGACGACATGCTCGTCCATGAAGGTCGTCCATGAACAATCATCGACTATCCTTGGATGACCAAACCGTCCTACACCAGACAGACGAAAGCGCAACACTTAGAACTTTCGACTAAACCCGCAATTATCTCAACAGATCCTTCAAATAAGTTAACTTCCGTTAGCGGTTACAGTATTGTAGCCGTTGAGGAAGTTAACTCTGGACTTGTTGGCTTCCACAAATCCTGGGGAGGTTATTGGACAAATAACCGTCCCAAGCTCCCTATATAAAGGACCGGTCTGAACCCGACAGTGGTAAGATTTTTCTGAGACAATTTTCCCAAATACTTGGAACTTCCTTCTCTGCGAGACTAACTTCTCCATCGGAGGGGGTTCGACCGGTCTTCTCCGGTCTCCTCTTTGATTGTGTTTTGTTCCTTGTAGGCCTTTAACCGTTTCGATAGCCCACCGAAGCCAGGCCATCCACCTTACTGATTCGGAGCGATATCAGTTGGTGTCGTCTGTGGGAACGAGATTGTTTTGCGACTTTCTTTTTTGCGACAAAGGGTTAGGATGGTTAGGACCAGGTTGAGGGCTACTAGCCCTGGCCATCAGGGAAGCAGAGGTGCTTCAAGTGATCCCCAGCATGATCGCCAATCTGCACCAGTCATGCAGACGTCGTCCATTCAGCATGTGCAATTCATGGCGGTTGCAATGGCGGAATTGACTCGCCAAAACCAGGAGTTAAGAATGGAGATCAATCAGAGAAGACAAACATGTGAGGAACACGAAGGAGGAGGACAGGCACAAGAACATGGTGGCAAAGAGAATACTGAGATTGGAAGTCAGTTTAGAAGCACCACTTCACGGGCGGTGCCACACTTGAAAGAGGAGATGGACCAAATGAAGAAAGTCATGGAGGAAATGAAAGAGAACATGAGGAGGACGAATCCTATAGAAGATTTGGTCCACAGAACTGACTCTCCTTTTACGGCTTCCATCAACGGCCACCCTCTACCATTAAAGTTCAAACTGCCATCCCTGGACTCGTATGATGGGACGCGTGACCCATTTGATCACATTGCAACATTCAAGACAACGATGCACTTTCAAGGGGTCCCTGATGAAATCATGTGTCGAGCCTTCCCTACTACCCTTAAAGGCCCAGCACGAGTTTGGTTCAGTAAAATACCCCCAAGTTTCGTAAGTTCTTTCGAAGAGTTAAGCAAATTATTTGTTAACAATTTCATCAGGGGACAGAGACACAAGCGTTCTTCGTCCAGCTTGCTTACCATAGAACAAGGGGAAAACGAAAGCCTGCGATCATTCATCACTCGTTTCAACAGAGAAGCCCTTAGTGTGGACGAGGTAGATGACAAACTTCTATTGGCAGCCTTCCATAACGGGATCAACTCTGACCTATTTATCCACAAGCTATATGAGAAGGAGCCTCAAACCATGGCTGAGCTCGTCCATTCGGCTCAGAACTTCATGAATGCAAAAGATGCGATCATAGCCAAGAAGAGAAAAAGAGCTGAAAGGATGGAAGCGCACCCAACTCGACACTCAGAACAAGCCCCTCGTCCAAAGAAGGGACGGACGGAAGATAAGAAGGAACGAGATAACCAGAAGATAGGTCCCTTGGGAAGAAGCCAGAATTATACGCCCCTGAACGCTCCACTTGATCAGGTGCTCATGCAAATCAAAGACGATCCTTCTTTAAAATGGCCAGAGAAGATGAAGGGGGATCCCAATAAGCGCAATAAGAACAAATATTGTCGCTTTCACAGGGACCATGGGCATGACATAGATGAGTGTTATGACTTGAAACAGCAAATTGAGAACCTTATCAGACAAGGAAAGTTGAGGCACTTCATTGGAAGGGATCATAAAGATGAGAAGTTGAAAGGCAAAATGGAGGAATCATCCCAGCCCCCACTAGGAGAGATAAAGATTATCGTCGGAGGGAACTCGATGGGGCAATCTTCCAAGTCGAAGAAGACGTATCTCAAAGTAGTACAAAACGTCCAACTCTTTGGATGATCACCGAGGACGAGATCAATGGACGAGCCAACCATTTCCTTCACCGACGAAGATGTTGAAAGGATCCATCACCCGCATGACGATGCGATCGTCATTACACTGCTTATTGCAGATTATACAACCAGGAGAGTGTTAGTTGACAATGGAAGTTCAGCAGACATATTGTACTACCCTGCCTTCCAACAGATAAGGCTTGGACGGGATCAACTTCGTCCAGTTTGTTCACCACTGATAGGATTCAGAGGAATGAAGGTGCAGCCCGTGGGTAACATTACATTATCAGTTGTGGTAGGGTCATACCCGCAACAAATAACTAGGGAAGTCAATTTCCTCGTGGTAGACTGTACCTCTTCGTACAATGCCATTATTGGAAGACCAACTCTTAATAGTTGGAAGGCGATAACCTCTACCTACCATCTATCAGTCAAATTCCCTACGGAGTACGGGATAGGGCAAGCACAAGGAAATTAGTTGGCAACTAGAGAATGCTACTTAGCCATGATGGCTTTGGACGAACAGGTGCAGACAATGAGCATTGAGGAAAGAAGAGTTGTTGCAGAGCCCACGGAAGTATTGGAAAATGTTCTTTTGCAAGAAGATGATCCCGAGAAATTTACCAGAATTGGAACGGGTATGAAGGAGAAGGCAAGAAAAGACCTCATTCAGTTCCTGAGAAAAAGTATCGACGTTTTTGCATGGAGTTATGACGACATGCCAAGAATCAACCCAAGTGTGATCATTCATCGATTGAATGTGTACCCCTTTTTTAAGCCTGTTCGTCAAAAGAAGAGGGTATTCGCTCCCGAGAGGGACAAGGCGATCAAGGAAGAGGTTCAGAAACTGACTACGGCACAGTTCATTAAGGAAGTCTATTACCCGGATTGGTTAGCCAATGTGATGATGGTGAAGAAAGCAAATGGAAAGTGGAGAATGTGCGTAGACTTCACTAACTTGAACAAAGCATGTCCCAAGGATAGTTATCCTCTGCCACACATTGATCAATTGGTGGACTCTACTGCTGGCCATCAGTTGCTGAGTTTCATGGATGCCTTCTCAGGATATAATCAGATCAAGATGGATGAAGCTGATTAGGAAAAAACTTCCTTCATTACCAGCCAAGGCTTGTTTTGCTACAAAGTGATGCCCTTCGGTTTAAAGAACGCAGGGGCAACTTATCAAAGGTTGGTAAATCACATGTTTCGTCCACAGATAGGACGAAATGTGGAGGTTTATGTCGACGACATGCTTGTGAAGAGCATAGACGAGGGAAGCCATCTAGATGACCTATAAGAAACCTTTGAAACACTTCGGCGATATAAGATGAAGTTGAACCCAAGCAAGTGTGCATTCGGAGTATCGTCGGGAAAGTTTCTGGGGTTCATGGTCTCACAAAGAGGAATCGAGGCGAATCTAGACAAGATCCAAGCTATATTGGACATGGAGCCCCGAAGAGTATCAAGGAAGTCCAATCCCTTACAAGACGAGTTGCCGCTTTGAACAGGTTTGTTTCGAAAGCCACAGACAAATGTTTACCTTTCTTTAAAGTCCTTAGAAAGGCATTTGAATGGATGGACGAATGTCAAAGGGCCTTCTAAGACCCGAAGGACTATCTCACAACTGCCCCATTATTAAGTCCATCCGTGCAAGGAGAAGAACTGTACCTATACTTAGCGGTGTCCCCACACGCCGTAAGTTCAGCTTTAATCAGAGAAGAGGGGAAAGTACAAAAACCGGTGTACTACACTAGTCGGGCACTCAAAGGAGCAGGGGGAAGGTATCCACTTATAGAGAAATTGGCTTTTGCACTGATAACGGCTTCTAGGAAGTTAAGACATTACTTCCAAGTTCATGTCATCAATGTCATGACGGACCATCCGCTTAAGAAGGCAATGAACAAGCTGGAAGCCGCAGGACGGCTGATTCAGTGGGCAGTGGAACTTAGTGAATTCGACATTCGGTACCAACCAAGAAATGCAATAAAGGCTCAAGCCCTAGCAAATTTCATCGCAGATTTCATCGCAGAGTTCACTCCGAGTTACGAGGATCTGGGGGAAGGAGAGTACAATAACAAATGGGTCGTCCATGTAGATGGATCGTCTACATTGTATGCTGGAGGAATAGGAGTTGTTTTGCAGTCGCCGGAAAGAGACAAATTAAAGTACAAGGCCCGTTTGCAATACCAGACTACTAACAATGAAGTGGAGTATGAAGCCCTTTTAAAGGGGTTGGAGTTGGCCAGGTCCATAGAAGCAGACTCAATACTTGTTTTGGGAGACTCTCAATTGGTCATAGGCCAAGTAAATGGGACATGCGAAGCCAAGGAAGACAGAATGAAGAAATATCTAAGGAAGGTAGTATGCCTTGTAAAGAAATTAAAAAAAAAAAACAGATTTTGTTCAAATCCCAAGGGAAGAGAATGTGGAAGCAGATACTCTAGCGAAGGAAGCGTCTGCGAATGAAGCGTTGGACGAGTTGGATGAAGTACACTACATGCCGAGTATAAACCTTCCAGAAATGATGCAGATAGAGGGTGACGGCAATTGGATGACCCCAATAGTGTCGTACTTGAAGGACGGAAGGCTTCCAAAAGAGAAGGACGAGGCTAGGAAGCTCAGGGTCAGATCAGCCAGGTACGTACTCATGGACGAAGTGTTATACAAAAGAGGTTTTTCTCAACCTCTCTTAAGATGTTTGGCTCCAAACGAAGCAAATTACATGTTGAGGGAGGTTCATGAAGGAGCATGTGGAAACCATTCGGGAGCTATATCACTCGTCCATAAAGTCATTCGTAGCGGATTCTATTGGCCGACCATCCTAGCTGATGCCAAGGCATATGTCAAAGTATGTGATCAATGTCAACGCTTTAGCAACATTCCCAGACAGCCAGTAGAGTATCTCACGCCAATGATGGCCCCTTGACCGTTCGCGTAATGGGGACTGGACATTTTGGGGCCCTTTTAAACTGGAACTCAGCAAATGAAGTTTCTGGTGGTAGGAATAGATTACTTCACAAAATGGGTGGAAGCCGAACCCTTAGCAAAAATTACGCAGCAAAATGTCAAGAACTTTGTTTGGAAGAACATTGTATGCAGATTCGGGGTACCTAGAGTACTAGTGTCTGACAATGGACGACATTTTGACAATACACCTTTCAGGGAATTTTGTGAACAACTTGGAATAAAGAACCATTACTCCTCACCCTCCCACCCACAGGCCAATGGCTAGGCAGAAGTAGCGAACTGATCCTTGTTGAAGATCATCAAGACTCGGCTCGAAGGGGCAAAGGGAGTATGGCCGGATGAGTTACCAAGTGTTTTATGGGCTTATAGAACAACAGCAAGAACTCCAACAGGGGAAACTCCTTTTAAACTAGCCTATGGAAGTGAGGCAGTTATACCGGCAGAAGTACACATGACGAGCCACAGGGTGAGGAAGTATCAAGCTGAAGAAAATGAAGAACAGCTCCGTCTTAACCTTGACCTTATGGACGAGGTCAGGATGGATGCAGAACAGAGGACAGTGAGGTACAAAAATCTCATGGCAAGGCAATATGACGCCATGGTGAAGCCTAGGCGTTTCAACATCGGGGATCTTGTCCTGAAGAGGGTTACCTTGGCAACAAGAAACCCGGCCCAGGAGAAACTTGGGCCAAATTGGGAAGGACCTTATAGGGTTATCAACTGCAAGAGGTAAGGATCCTATTATTTGGAGGCTTTGGATAGGCGGAGGCTAGAACACCCTTGGAATGTTGAGCACCTAAGGAAATACCATCAATAAGTGTTGACTCTTGACAGAAGTGTACTTGGACGAGATACCTAGACGAGCAGAAGTGTTTACTACTATTGTGTGTTTTAAGTATTTTAATAATCCCCTAGAAAGTACATTAGTGTTTTCACTTTTGTGCTATTCATGGACGAGTTGGTTTGTATTTTTAATTCAATAAGGCACTAGCTCACGAGCGTGTGCCATGCCTGTGGACGAATGTTTACATAAGTTTGGATTTTCAAATATATATATATATATATATATATATATTGTGTTTTCAAGTATATTATTGGAATCCTTTGTATGTCCATTCAGATTGATCCACAAAAAAGAAAGATAAGCATGGACAAAATCCTTGGACGCAAGGATACATCGTCCATAAGCTTTCCTTTATATTATTGGAATCCTTTGTATGTCCATTCAGATTGATCCACAAAAAAGAAAGATAAGCATGGACAAAATCCTTGGACGCAAGGATTATCGTCCATAAGCTTTCCTCCAAAGGAAAAATGAAACAAGGTACATCCGTCCAAAGCATGAGACGAGATGAAACCTAAGCTAAAAATGAAGCTAGGTCCATCCGTCCAAAGCATAAGACGAGACGAAACCTAAGCTAAAAATGAAGCTAAGGTCCATCTGTCCAAACCATAAGACAAGATGAAACCTAAGTTAAGGATATATCCGTCTAAAGCTCAAGACGAGATGAAATCCGAGAAGTGTCCGTCCGAGACACGGACGAGCAAAGACCTCAAAACTAGCTTAACAATCCATTGCATTGGACGAGAAATCGCTGGGAAGTCTAATCATCAAGGATGACAAAATGATCGTCCATAATTTTGAATGATGAAAAAATCTAATAAAAAAAGAAGTCATTCATAGACGAGCTATACATAAGCTTAAAAGAATCATTTTACTCTATCTTGGTGATGTAATAAAAAATTCACCCCCGTATTCAAGACGAGGCGAACTGAATTCCTAGGTGGACGAACCACATAGTCTCAAATGATATAGCTTATGAAAATAAAAATTTCATACATAAAGCTGGAAGTGTATATATTCAAACACAATGGAAGATGAAAATAGAAGTATTCATTTTTTCATGAAATTTAAAGAAGGGTGGACGACCCACGTCCAAAAACCCCTTAAGTTGTGAAAATGAAACTGTATATAAAACTCGTCCACAATCTTAGACGAGAAAATTGTACTTATATGAACTGGAATAAAAAAAAAAAAAGAGAGAGAAGAAACAAAGCCCAAAACAACGAGCACTTCCAGATAAAAGTAAAACAAATTTTCAAGGAAATTGCAAATCATTTGGGCAAACTAGCCTTGGGGTCGTCCTGAGTGACTTCAGTATTAGCGTCGTCCATTATGTTGACGTCCTCGGAACTCGTCTGCAACAAGGAACTCTCTGTAGCAAGGGGAAGCTTGAAGGAGTTGAAGTCCAAATCAGGATATGCCTCCTTAGCATCAGCACGGAAGTCTTCATAGCCAGCTGCATAATGACTGTCTAAACGATTCTTATACTCATCAGACTTCTTAAAGGCCGCAATAGCTTCTTCACGTGCCTTCTCCAAGGACGAGGTAAGCTCTGAAACTTGTCCTTCGAGATGGACGATGCGGGTATCCTTCTCTAAGTTGTCAGTTTTGAGCTCTTCCACTTCGTTCTTCAGCTTCGTCTCGCTTCCCTGCAGATGATTAAAATCCTCAGTCAACCTCATGACCTCCCCTTTCTTGAGCAAAACCTCATGGCTTAGCTCCTTAGCCTTATCCTTGGCCGTCTTAGCATCTGAAGCAAGCTCCTTGGCTTGACAGGTTGCTGTATAAAACTTTGACATAGCCTGCATTTAGATGAAAAGGAGTTAGACATTTCATTCAAGATAAAATGTTTACACACAAGGACGAGGAAGAAACTTACCTTGAAAAGGTCATGGATGCCAGAGCGTTCAAAATCCTTCACTAACATGTTGTAACATTCGTTAACTTCACGCTCAGTGATGATCCCTTTGAACGTCCTCCATGCGTAACCCTCGTCCAGAAGCAAATTAGGTGGACGATTAGAGGACTCAGAAGGGCTAGGCTTATGAGAAGCTTTGGGAGGAGGGGGAGGATCAGACTGGACAGGATGAACTGTTTGGACGGGCTCCACGTCCACCACAGGTTCGTCCAAGTTCACTGTTGGTGGTACGAACTTGGGAACCTTTGGAAGGGAAGTCTTACTTGACTTTTGCTTCTTGTGGCCATGACGACTGGGGAGGTCGTCCAGATCCACAGCACTTGAAATTGGCTTAGACTTCCTCTTCCTAGCCTGGACGAAAGCCACTTTGGCAGTAGGGGCAGCAACATCCTCGTCCCCGCTAGTCACTGTTTTCTCTTTATTTTCCCTCATCGTACTTATCCCTATGACGAGGAAAATTAATTAATTAAAAAAGAAAAAGAAAAGAAAGGAGAGCTAAAGTAATAAAATATAATGGACAACACTTACTTCGACGAGTCAACTCTTCGTGACTTAAGTTCTCAACAGTAGGAACTGGACCAAGTCCCCAAGTTGCTAGACAACTAAGGGTAACTAAGTCGTGGAAAGTCCTTCCTGGAAAGGTGCGAACCACTTCTATCCGGTCCAAGAAAAACTTATCCAAGTGTGGACGAACAATAGCTGCATCACCAAGAGAAAGGGTTAGACAATTGACAGATATAAAAAAATTTTAAAGGACAAACGGGATAAAATGGAAAGAAAAACATACCCTTAGGACGAAGACGACCTAGAGGGCTGGTAAAAGATGGGAAGAGGGGATTACCCACATCAGCCGGGTCCCCAGCCCAATTTCCAGAAATAATAAAAAATTCTTTTTTCCAAAGCCGGTCAGACGAACTACGGCCATTTATTAAGCTGTAATATGAACCTCTGGACGAGAACTGGTAGAAACCAACAGATTTTTTGATCTATGAGGGCTTATAACAGTAAAGGAACTCGTCCACTGTAATTGGACAGTCCCCTTCCAATGCCTCACGCCATAATACTTGCATGACAACTATCGTCCTCCAACCATTGGGGTTGAGCTGGTTAGGTCCAATACCCAACCTTTGGAAGAGGTCTCTACAGAAAGAATTTAGGGGAAACCTAAGACTAGCTAAAAGGTAAGAAGCGTATACCCCTAAGCCAGAGGAAGGAGAACAACACCATTCTCCGGCCTTGGGTAGACAAGGGTTAAGCTCTTTAGGGATTTGATATCTATCTACAAGAGTTTTTAACTTAGCACCGTCTAAGGTGGATGCTACCTCTGGGGCACAACTATAGATAACATCTTCTTCGTCCTCTTCCTCGTCTTGAGGGGGACTAGATGGCTGTCTGGACGAACTAGCCCCAGATGCAGAAGCCGCCCAACGTCGTTGTTCCTGAAATTCCTCTAAGGGAATGCTAGGAACCCCAGACGAGTAATGCTCGTTTGAGGAATCATTACAGGACGAGCTATCTACACTACCCTCACTCCCAGAAGAACCGTCTTGGTACTCGTTTATCTCTCTCTCTAAACTACTAGACGAAGACATGGCTGAAATGTAGAGAGGACTTAAAATGAGAGCCTAAAAAAGAAAGAGGAAATACCTGATGAAACTAGGACGAGAGCTAGACGAGGATCTTGGACGAGTTGGCAGAAGAGAGAATGAGGAAAAAAGTAAGAGGCATGAAAGAGAATGCACTATTTATAGGCCCCAGCAACAGGATCAACAAAACAACACTCGCCACTCAGAGATTGACACGTGGCGATTCCTTTGGGAAACGAGATCGACACGATTGGCCAACCAACAGTTTTGCAACACGTGGCATACGAAAAAGTGAAATTTTGTTAAAATCACGACAATGTCCTAGACGACCCTTTGAACAAAGGGGCAACTGATAGAGAAGCAGAAAATAATCCATCTCCAGCTCGTCCAAATGGATCGTCCAAAGCCTACAATGCAGGTTGATCCAAGAGTCAACCCAGAAGAAGGAAAAACGTTCATGGACAATAGCACCACTCTATAATTTGAGTCTCCCATGGACGACATGCTCGTCCATGAGGGTCGTCCATGAACAATCATCGGCTATCCTTGGACGACCAAACCGTCCTACACCAGACGGACGAAAGCGCAACACTTAGAACTTTCGACTAAACCCGCAATTATCTCAACAGATCCTTCAAATAAGTTAACTTCCGTTAGCGGTTACAGTTTTGTAGCCATTGAGGAAGTTAACTCCGGACTTGTTGGCTTCCACAAATCCTGGGGAGGTTATTGGATAAATAACCGTCCCAAGCTCCCTATATAAAGGACTGGTCTGAACCCGACAGCGGTAAGATTTTTCTGAGACAATTTTCCCAAATACTTGGAACTTCCTTCTCTGTGAGACTAACTTCTCCATCGAAGGGGGTTCGACTGGTCTTCTCCGGTCTCCTCTTTGATTGTGTTTTGTTCCTTGTAGGCCTTCAACTGTTTCGATAGCCCACCGAAGCCAGGCCATCCACCTTACTGATTCGGAGCGATATCAAAGCAGAAAAATAACACTATGTAGAAACACATCAGATAAGAAAAAACTATCAAATCACATTCAATTGCTTGATTGAGTAGCTACCAAATGTTGATACTCCTGCAAAAAACCAAGTGCTCCATCAAGAATGGACTTGGGTTGAATTTGGATATGTTCAAAATTATATTTATTTCGAGCATTCCAAATTGCCCAAGCTGTCACCGTCCATCGTTCCAACTCCAGTTTAGAAAGTTTGTCCATCAACCACCTAAAAAGCATGAATATATCTTGAGCATCATTTGAACATTTTGAAGCTTTCCTCTGCAAAGGGCCCATACATTTTGTGCAAAAGGACATTCCCAAAGCAAGTGGGTAGCGGACTCCAAGTGTTGGCAAGAGAATTCACATCTTGGATCAATGTTAATCTTTCAGCGATACAGATTATCCCGAGTCAGCAAAACATTTGAACATGCCCTCCATACAAACATTCTTACTTTAGGCGGTACATTTAAGCTCACAACTTCCCCCAAATTTTTCGTTCTGCCATTAAACCAGAATGCTTAACTCGTTGCTGCCGCCCCATACGAAGTGCAACTTGATATGTTGTTTTAATAGAGAAGCTTTGAGACCTATTTTCCTTCCAAACCAGTTTATCTCGTGAGGATAGCCTTGACAGTGGCAGCTGCAGAATTTCCATGCGTGTCTTATGAGCAAAAAGATCAAACACCTTGTCCCTATCCCATTGTCCAATGGCATCATGAATCAAGTCCTTCACCAACAAATTAGGCTAAACTTCTCCCAAAAAAATTAGTTTATGTGTCAACCATTTATGAGTTGAAACATTAATATATGTTCCATCCCCAACCTGCCACTTTGAACCTTCCTTAATTAGATCTCTAGCTCCTAGAAGACTTCTCCACACATATGAAGGATTGCTACCAACCTCTACATCCATAAAGGAACAATTTGGAAAATATCTTGATTTATATACTCGATAGAATAGAGAATGAGTATTAGGAATCAACCTCCCAGCTTGTTTGGCTAACGTAGCCATATTAATAGCTTGTATATCTCTAAACCCCATACCACCTCTATCCTTTCTAGTACAAAGTTTTTTTCCAATTGATCTAATGAATTTTCTTTTCATCATTTGATTGACCCCACCAATATTTAGCCACTATAGAATTAATGGCATCACATAAAGCCCTTGGGATTTTAAAAATACCCATAAAGTAGGTAGGAATGGCTTGAGCTACCGTTTTGATTAGGATCCCTCACCCCGCTTTAAAAATATATTTCTCCTTCCACCCCAGTACTCTATTAGTAATTTTTTCCCGTAGATCTTTAAAAGTATTTACCTTTGATTTTCCCCTAACCATTGGCAAACCAAGATATTTTCACATTCCTCCATAATTCTTTCACCCAACAAAGCTTGTATATCCTGTTTTACCTCCAATCTGGTGTTTTTGCTAAAAAAGATAGAAACCTTCTGTCTATTAATAGCTTAGCCTAATGCCATCTCATAGCACTCAAGAAAATGCATTAGATGATGACATTCTTCCATAGTAGCTTGACAAAAAAATAAAGCTATCATCTGCAAAAAGCTATTTGTACATGATAAAATTCCATGAATGCTCTATGATGCCACTGCCTTCCGAATCAAAGATGAGAGTCCCTTTGCACATAAAAGGAACAAGTATGGGGATAGTGGATCTCCTTGCCTTATACCCCTAGAAGGGGTAACAAATCCCTTAGGCTCTCCATTAACAATCACAGAATAAGAAGTAGTAGTCACTTTTTCCATTGCTAATTGCACCCATTGAGCATCAATACCCAATTAAAGCATAATATGTCATAAGAATTCCCATTCAACCCGATCATAAACCTTTCTAATATCAAGTTTAATTGCCATCTACCCATCTTCCCTTTTCTTTATTCCTCATCTTGTGTAATACTTCAAATGCTACAGTAATATTATCAGTTATTAACCAGTTAGGAACAAAAGCACTTTGTGAGTCTGATATTACATTGGGCAAGATAAGTTTTAGCTGATTGGCTAAGACTTTTGAGACAATTCTAGATGCAACATTGCTAAACTAATAGGTCGATAGTCAAAGACATTTTTTGGATCATCCTTCTTGGGTATTAGTGTAATTCATCTTATGGAGAATATGACCCGAATTCAAAATAGACAACATTGCATCAATTACATCATTGCCTACAATGTGCTAATATTTTTGGGAAAAGAATGGAGACATTCCATTTGGCCTAGGTGATTTGGATGGGTGCATGTGAAAAAGAGCTCGCTTTACCTTATCAAGTGTATATGGTTGAAGTAGTGTTTGGTTGATGAAAATACTTTGTGTTCTTATTCCCTGTAGGTAACCAAATTGATCTAGATCTCTGCCTCCAAAATAATTCCTCCTGTAATAATAAAGCATTTATCTCATCCTTCACTTTTTGGATCACTTCAAGATTATCTGCATTATTCATCAATGTAAGATTCTCTAACTCCAATTTTTTCTCTTCTATCTTTATCTTCGAGTTTCCCAATTGTCTACTCCATCCCACCAAAGACATACAACACTTTTTAATTTTTTCAAATAATCTGTACATTGGGCTACCTGTGGTTATTGCACCATTCCAAGCTTCATGAATAATTCCCTCGCATTCTGGATGCGTTGCCCACTTTTCTTCAAATTTCTTGGGTATATTTTCCTGCGTGTCCCTTGTGTATCAACATTGGTTGTGAGCATTATTGGGTCATGGTCAGAATATGATGCTTAAAGGTGCGTAACCTTGTTGTGTGGAAACAAAGCCTTCCATTCGATTATAGCACATGCTATATCTAGCCTCCCTTGAACAAAAGCTTCTCCCGGACATCCATTCCTCCATGTGAATATATTCCCATAGAAGCCAAGATCAACTAAGCCACAATGCAGTAAAGCAATCCTGGATTTCTCCATTAATCGGTTTGGCTTTGGTATTCTCCCTTGTTTCTCAGCAGAGGTTAAAATCTCATTATAATCACCAATATGTAGCCATGGTAATGAACTTCTACAATGCAGATTTCTTAAATATCCCTAAGATTCATGTTACGATGTTCCTCCAGTTTGCCATAAAAGCTAGTAATTCTCCATGGTGAATTCGGATCAATCATAACACGTGCATCAATATGATTGAGGGAATATGTCTGAACATGTAGATCAACTTCTTGCTTCCATAACATGGCTAAACCACTGGCTCTACGAATACATGGGACTGCAAGCATCGATTGATACTGTAGTTTAGCTTGAATTCTTCTCATCTCATCTACTATTTGTTTTGTTTCCATGAGAAACAAAATTTTGTGAGCTTTTTCCCTCACTAAATGAAAGAACAGTGACTGCACAGAGGTTCCCAAGCCCCCGACAGTTTTAGCTTAAGATATTAATTGTGCTTAGCGGAGCTGAATCTCAGCCTCCGCCGTTGTGCATGTTGAAGAATCATTTGCAAACCTTTGCACGTTTCTTGTCTTCATTGGGTTCCAAATTTTTTCTACGCTTATTTCCCACCCCACTGGTAGCATGCTTCGTTTCTACCTTAGACGTAACATTAGGATTTTTAAGTTTTCTCCACTTATGTATTTGTGGCTTACCTTGTTGTTGTTTATCACGTGACAGGGAGTTTAATTCCAACTCATCAAGGGCTTCACTAGCAGGAGGCATATTTTCATCCAAACTTTGCTTCTCATACAAGATAGGTACACTAATCAGGCTGTCTCCAATAATTTCGGGGTCCTTCTCTATCCCACTTTCACAATTTAAATCCATGGCATCACGGTTTAAAAAACTACCATCTGATGGATTAGGAAATTGGGCTTCAATCTTGCACATACACGTGAAAGCAGTAACATGTTGTTCAATATTCTCTATAACCGTTGCATGGTCATCAGTGTTATCTTGTGAGGTCCCTGGTTCTGAATTATGAGGTGGTTGTGGCGACAGATTGGTATATTGGTTGCCATCATTCTCCTCCATGTTTCTCCTTAGTGGGCTAGGTGGTCTGTTTCTATTATTATTAACATTCGATTTACGATAACCTGCTCTTAGCCAATCACCATACGGACTATCTCTACCATCCTTGATCTTTTCCTTCATGCAAGCCTTTGATTCATGTCCTAAAAATCCACAATTGAAGTAGAGCCCTAAAAGGCATTCATACCGAAAGGCAACCCATACTCGATCCCCTTCTGGACTAATGACTAGTGCACCTCTCTGGATTGGTTTATCCAAAGGCATCTCAACCTGGATTCGGAGGAAACAGGCTTGGTCAAATGTTATGGCCTTGCAGTCAACAGCAACAACTCGACCAATTCCACTACCGATATCTTTACCCGTCTCTTCATTTATAAGATCGAAAGGAAGTCCCCATACTTGCACCCATATAGGAATGTGTAAGAAATTAACAGAGAAAGCCATCACCCCCTTTTCCCATCACCAGAGTAGTAAGAGGTGGTTATCAAAACTCCATGGACCATTTTTCATAACCCATACTAGTTGGCTTTCCAAAGAGAATTTGAACTGAATAAGCCCCTCTCCCACATCAGTAATCTTCAAGTGTTGACCAAATTTCAATACACCCCTTAAAAGATTTTTTGCCGCCTGAAAGTTGATGGGTTTTGCTGTGTTGAAACGACCAATGAGAATGAGAGACCATTCCTCAAGAATTTTCTCACGATGATTTGAATGGACAGTAATAGCCTCACCTTCTTCCTCCGTCAAATTAAACATTTGTAGACGTTCAATGAAATCCGAGTCCATGATGGACTTAGAAAAGACACAAGATTGTCAAGAACAATAAAGGGCGGTAACAAAGAAAAGAATAACTAGAGAAACAAAAGAACGAGACAAGAAGAGGGAATTCACAGTGAAAAGATAAACAAGAAAATTAGAAGGAATTAACAATGGACGAGCAAGAAAACTAGGAGCAATTTACAGTGGAAAGATAACTAGCAGAAATTAACCGTGAATTAACAGTGGACATTACAAGTACGAAATGACAGAATAAACAAAGTAAACAATGCGGAACCCCAAACCTAACCATATGGAAGTCTCATCATGGTGGGGTAAAGAAAACTACTAGGCAGTTGAGATAATCTCACCTTCAGTGAGAGGAAACGCTCCTAGCCAAAGGAGAGAAAATTTGGAAACATTTTTTGAATTGGTTTTGAAACTATGATGGTTAGAGCTAGATTGGGGATTTTCCAACCCAAGGTGGCAAGGATGGGTTGAAAAGTACTACAAACCCAACCAAATTTAACCCATACACAGCCCTATAGTGGTGTAGCTAAAAACATTTTTCATAAAGACCAAGCTATATCTCCACCAAAAAGTAATAAAATAAAATAAAAAAATTCAAAGACTATTGATCATAATATATATATAGTCAAATTTATAAACTATAAACTATCTTTTAAATTATATTAATCACAATAAATAGTATGACCCAAGAGGGAGCAGTCCCACCTTTTGGCTCATAATATCTTTTAACAATCCTTCCATAGCTTCACAAAATCCCCTTCAACGTTTCTTGCTTACACATTTCCCCCACGGTTACAGGCAAGGAAATTGCACTTCAAAGAAACATTTTGAACACGTACAAGAGATCTTCTAGAAACTGATATTCTAAATTTCTAAATAAAATTTATATGAATACTAAAAATACTCATACTGGTGTCCAAAATCAACCATGAGTAAAATGAAATAGGTAGGGATGAAAGAGAACAATTTGGGATGAACTAATTTATATTATCATTCAAAATTGGCAATATATTTACAAGAAGTGTAGGGGGGATCTAAGGACCCCAACAACTCAAGTACATGACTTTTCTCAAAGACTCTTCAGATTGCTTCAGCTTCTCATGATTCACTTTACTAGATATAGCCGAAGAAGACTGAACTGCAAGTTTCTTGGCCTGATAGTATGATCTGATATTGTTCTTGGCATGCTGTTGAAGTGACCTTAGAGGATAATTCCATCGGCAAATCCCTTGGTCTTTCAAGGCCTCCATCGCACCAATACTTGCTGCCACTATCAAAGAAGCTCTGTTTGTTGCACACATTCTTTTCTTTCTTGCTTTAAATTGGAACTGAAACAAATTGAAATTGAGATGTTAGGAAGATGTAAAAGAGATTTTTGGTTGTGTTTTGTGGTGTCCGATGTGAGGATGGGCTCTTATATAACGTGTGAAGTGAGTGGGGAGATGAAATGGAGTGCAAAACTAAGATGGTTTTGCCAGCAGTTTCGGAGAAAACCCTGGTATTTGGACTCCAAAACCATTTGCTTAGCTCATAGTCACTCAGAAGTGACAAAATAATAGAGTAGGAACCAACTAAGACACAAGTGGGACTAATGGATAAAGAAATGATAGGTGGGGTTGCTATTATTTGTTTTATTATGAAGAAGGCTTAAAGGGGCTTGCTTTCAAGTTTTAACCTTATCCCACCAATTCGATAAATTTCGATCTAATCGAATCCAACCCACACTTGGGTTAATTTTTCATGGGTAGAGTTTTTTGAGATAAAAGATAGGAATTGTATTGATATAACCAAACAGTATACAAACAAAAAGTATTACCCTGTTCCAACATAGACAGAACAGGGGATGGAAAAAACTATTACAAGGACACTAGACTCATCCGATGCTTGTGTGCTAAAGCCCAGCCAATCCGAGAGGCGTGGACGCTTAGTTTAAGAAAAACAGGAACAAAAAGTTGAAAATATTTTCTTTTTAGAAAAATAGTTTGACCTAAAATGAATTTACAATCGAAAAATATTTTCCGTCAAACCAAACACAACCTAAAAGAAAGAAAGAGCCAGTACTTCACTTGGTTGGATGTTGGAGATTAGAGAAAAGATAGAAGAAGAATAAGAAATTGTGGTTCAAGGCGTCAGCAGCTTAGCTTGAGCGGTTGAGCCATTGAGGCATGCACAGGTTGTAGCATGAGCAAGTTGTCGGTTAAGGTACAGAGAGAGAGAGAGAGAGACGACAACGACGACAATGCAACATAAACATAAGGTGAAGTCGAGGTGAAACAAAGGCGAAGGTAAGGCAAGAACACTAAGAGGAAAATGATATAACATCCTTTATTTCTAAACTCTCATAAAAGTTAAATGTTGAAGCTAAGCTAAAACATATGACCTAATATATTGCTAAGAGAGTGAATAATATTGTGGAAAGGGGGCTCATTTATAGAGCCTAGTTAACCTAATAGTAATAAAATAATAATACCGGTACAACGAGGTAGTGTGATAGAGGGATTTGTTCCCTATTCATTGGGATCCCCTCTCCTTTTTTAATGGTTTCCTTTTTATTAAGGCTATGTTTGGTTGGAGGGATTATAGGGAGGATGGAAAATAATGGGTGGAAAATGGTGTGGAAAACAGTGTTTTCCACTGTTTGGGAAGCAAAGGAAAACAGAGAGGATGGAAAATCCGGGAGAAAATTTTCCTCCCGGACCCACCAATTTTTTTCCTCCCAAATCGGGAGGAAAACTGTGGAGAGAAAGCTGCTCTTTACCGTGAAATTACACAAATGCCCTCTCCACCTACCCTCCTCACAAACACAACGGTTGTCTTGGAATCAAGTAAAAAAAAAAAAAAAAAACCAGAGACCGAGAGCTGGAGAAAAAAAAAAGAGAGAAAGCACTTCTTGAATGAGGGAGAAAAAGAAAGAAAAGAAGGGGGAGATAAAGAGATAAGGAAAAACGTGTATGGAGGAAGAAGAAGAAGAAAAAAAAAAAAAAAAACCAGAGGGAGCGAGCTGGAGAAGATGAAGGGAGAATGAGAGTGTTGGAACGTGTGTGGAGAAAAAGAAAAAGAAGGGGCGGGGATAGAGATAACGAGTGTGGTGGAGGAGATAGCATAAAAAAAGAAAAAAAATAAAAAGAAAAACGTATGGCTGTAATGAAAAGATTGAAAAGAGAAATAATATAAAAAATAAAAAATCCTAATTGAGAAATGTTACTACAATATTTTCATAATAAATTTTAAGTAACAGATTGTTATTAGTTAATATTGGTGAGCAAAAAAATAATTTCTGTGGTGGGTTCAAATTAGAACTAGTAACAACTTTTCACATAAATTTTATTGTGAAAATATTGCAAAAAATGTTGTGGACGTAATGCTTCTTATTAAAAATATAATAGTTGGTAAATTTTATATTATTTAATGAGTATAAATAAATCTATTTTTTACCAATTATGTAAGAAGGGTTTAATAGTCAATTTATATAAACTACTTTTTCTATCCTCTCACTTTTCTTTTCAACCAAACAAAAAAGTTTTCCATCCTCCCACTTTTCCATCCCTCCAACCAAACACACATGAGGGAAAACTAAATATTTTCCATCCTCCCACTTTTCCATCCTCCCACAATTTTTCATCCTTCCACTTTTCCACTCCTCCAACCAAACAGACCCTAAGAGTGGTTGACCTTCTTTAGATATTTGTCTCTTCCCATCATTGGAGGAAGTGCTCAATGAACTTCCGGCTGTCTTGACATTATTTAAGTGTCATTCAACCATTAATACATATGATATTGTGGGTGCAAGGCATTCTGCAATGCAAAGGTGATGGGTACTTCCTTAGGAAGTTTCCCACCCTCTCTCCACCCATACTGGCTACTGTTGCTTCCCTCAATTCATGCTGCCTAGGAATGGCAATGGATTGGGTTCGGGTCGGGTTTTTCCATACCCGTACCTAACCCACGGGCCAGAACCCATGGCTCGAACCCAACCCGTTTATTAAATGAATTTTTTTACCGGGGCCCAAACCCGCCCAACTAGGCCACTTCAGTGCCCAATCTTCAACCCCTAACAGTGGCCCAATCTGTGGCCCAATCAATTAAAAAAAATTGTTTTCCTAAGAAAAAAGAATCACAGCAATGCAACACAAACAACAAATCCAAATGAATCTCAAATCAAATTCACGATAACCATTCAAATTTCCTATTCACAGAAACCAAATACATTTGAAATCAAACTATTCACAGAAACCAAATACATTTGAAATCAAAATCTAAAACAAGTACATGCAAGGAACATCAAATCTTAACAACAAAATCTAAATCCCTAAACCCACAGGTTAAACAAAGAGAATCTAAATCCCCTAACCCACTAATCAAATAAAGAAAAAAATGGAAGAAGAACATCAAAAACCATTGCCGTAAATCATTGTGGTTGTTCGTCTTCGTCTTCGTGGGTGAGATCGCAGAGGCTTTACGGCGAGAATCTTAGATTTTCGTATTCGTCTTCTTTGGCAAAGAAAGTGAGACCGAGAGGCTGAGAGCATGAGAGAGGTGTGGCTAACAGTTGGTGGCTGACGGCGTGAGACATGAGAGGAGAGTGAGTGAGAGTGGGAGAGGAGAGTGAGTCAGAGTGGTGAGTTGAAGAGAAAGAGATGAGAAGCGGCTAAAGTCTGAAGAGATTGTGAGGGTAAGGTATTTTAGGGTTTTATCAATATATATATATAAGAGGATATTTTAGTAACTATACATATATATATATATATATATTTAATCGGGTTCGGGTTTGGGCCGGGTTTTTGTAAAAACCCAGACCCGACCTGGACCTGCTTTGGGTTATTTTTTAAAACCCAAACTTGACCCTATTTTTAATCGAACCGGGTACAACCCGGTCCATTAGGGTTGGACCGGGTTGGGTACTCGCGGGTCGAATAGAAATTGCCATCCCTAATGCTGAAAGCCAAGGGCGGGTCCCTCTCATTCACCTTAGGAGGTCCACATTTGAGGCACTTCCTTAGGCTGTTATGGGCCCTTGTCCAAGCCCCTCTTCATATCTCCCATCCTAAGGCCTATCTGTTGGGCTCGTATGCTCCTTAGACACAACCCAGTAGAGGTGCTATTCTTTGATGCCCCCCCCCCCCAGGTGTTGATGTGCTACCTAACTCCATCCAAAGAATGGTTTAGAGCATTCACATCAGCTCTTGGATAATTGTGTATAAATGTGTAAAATACACATTTTGACCGTTTTTACACATTTTGAAGCAAAAAACACACTACATCAGTCCAGCTAAAATCATGCATAATCATCTAAAATTTTCAACGAGCTACAGTACCCGTGTAAATTTACACGGGCACTGTAGCATGTGTATTTAGTTTTTTATTAATTTCCGTTGGCACCAATTTTTCTCTCTCTTCTCCATGCACAACGACCTCAACGGAAAAACAAACAAACCCAAACGGAAAAAAAAAAAAAAAAAAAAAAAAAAAAAAAAAACCAAAAACGGAAAAACAAAAAAGAGACAGATCGGTGCTTATCGGAACGATCGGAGCTCGTGGGTCTCACTTAGTCGGAGCTCGTGGGTATGGGTCTTGCCTGATCGGAGCTAGGAAGATACAATAATTGATCGGTGCTTGTGGATCGGAGCTAGGGAGATCTTGGTCAAATCTGATCTAGTCGGATCTGATCGGTGCTTGTGGATCGGAGCTAGGGTGATCGGTGCTTGCCTGATCGGAGCTGTGGATCGGAGCTATGGATCAGAGCTAGGGAGATCGGTATAGAGATGATCGGAGCTAGGGAGTTGTGGATCGGAGCTATGGATCGGTATAGACCGAGAGGGAGAGTTGATTCAGAGAGAGAGAGAGAGCTTTAACAGAAAAAATGAGAAAGAAAAATGGTTCACAGAGAGAGCGAGAGAAAGCTTTAACAGAAAAAATGAGAAAGAAAAATGGGTTGGGTCCAGAGAGAGAGAGAGCTTTAATAGAAAAAATGAGAAAGAAAAATGGGTTAGGTTCACAGAGAGAGAGAGCTTTATCAGATAAAAATGAGAAAGAAAATGGGTTCAGAGAGAGAGAGAGAGAGAGAGCTTTATTAGGTAAATGAGAGAACGCACGCGGGTTGTTGAGGAAATAATAAAAAAATTGAGAATATCGATTATTTTATTAAAAGAGGTGTTAAAATAGATGAACTGATATGGGTATTTTGTAAAAGTGAAGGTGTAAAATAGAAAAAGTAGGTTTTTAGTGTAAAAATGGATGTGTAAAATGCATGGACTGATGTGGTTGCTCTTAGTACTTATTTTTCTCCTATATGAGTAACATGACTTTATAATTGTGTAATATTATTTATTATATTTTTTATGTTGTAGTAAATTCTTAATTAAAAGATTTAAATCAATGGTTTAGTAAACATATGGTAGAATTGCTTAATTGCTTACTCTTAACTTTGAATTCTAGAGAGGCACATGAATCTTATTAGAATTGATATATATATATATATATATATTTTCAGTTAACAAGTTTTATTTGCAAGAATTCATAAATTATGAAAAAAACTAGAATTGAAAATAAAACTTCACCATTATGAGCACAGTGTAGTTCGAAATCTGCAATTCAAAAAAAAAAAAAATTAAGTACTTTTTAAATCATGCCAATAGCTACTAGTGAATCAAAAATCAATAAATTATTACGCTCTGTTTGTTTCAACATTTATGTTTTTTGGAAAATTGTTCATTTTCCAAATAGTATTTTTTTAGAAAACTATCTAATTTTCCAGTATTTGGTAACGAGCTTGAAAATGAGCTTGAGAATGTTTTCTAATGTTTGGTATGCATTTTTTTAAAAATATTTCTTGTATAATTTAAAATATATCTATTATGTAAACCAACTAATGTAATCATTATAAATAAAAAACCAAGAATGAATTTGTTTTTTATGCTAAAATTTTGACAATAGATATAGTCGAAATTAATTAGTTGTCAAATTTTCATGATCTCTACCACTCATCTTGCTAATATATATGGACAGTAATGTACGTACACAAACACACATACATATATATCAACCATTTGTCTCTCTCTAATATATATATATATATATATATATATAAATATATAAACTTGATAGGGGAATACATTTTCAATAAGTATAAATAACAATAACTTTTAATTGTCTATTCCTTTTGTTGCTATACTAATTGTCTACTATAGTCAATCACAAGTTTTCAATATTAGTCTAAATTATGTATTTACATAATGTATTTGCATAATATATCATCACTACATAGTATCTGCCAACAAATGCAATTCCCCTAAACAATTATCATTCATTATATAACAATATTATTAGTCTACGGTAAAGATTATCCCATGTAAAAGCAATTTAGAGCAATATAGGTACTATGTTTAAAATTTTCATCTTTTACTTTATTCATTCTTTCTTCTTCTTCTTCTTTTATTTTTTATTTTTATTTTTTTGCACTTTATGTACAAAAAAGAAGTAATTTCTGCTTGGAATCCATCAAACAAAAAATTTCTTAGAGAAAAAAGAAAATCAAGCTTGAAATTCAAAGCAAAGAATTGGGATTTTGGTAGAGAGGAATGCAATAATTACCGCTACAAATTTGTTCTCCTTTGCAAGTTAGAGCTATTGACTGATCGATGAAGAAAAAAAACATAATCAGAGAATTGTGTTACAGAGGGGAAGAGAAACATTGAGAAAAGAGAGAAGAAAGGCAGTTAGAGAAAGAGAGATCTATGGAAAGAGGAGAGACCAGAGTTAGTGACAGTGAGGGTGTGAGGAGAGAAAAAGCAAAAGAAAGAGAGAAAAAGTGAGAAAACTTACCATGAGAGAGAGAGAGAAAGTACCAAAAAATTATGTTTCCCACGGCTACAGACAAATATAATATTTATAGGAGATGCAACGCGTGAGAGAGAGATTGTTTTCCAAAAATTTTTTTTGTAAAACAACTTATAGAAAATAAGCCTTATTTTTATTAGGGTTTTTCGTTGACCAAAGATAGTTTTCCATTGACCAATTTTTTTTTTGTGCTACCAAACACTGAAAAATGCAGAAAACTATCTTTACAAAAAGTTTTCCAGCGAAACAAACAAAGTGTTAATATATTTTCAAAGTGGTTGTATTAGTACCTACTCTCCTAATTTCTATTGCAAATATGGAAAGAACATTTTCACTTATGAATGTTAGGGTCATATTTTCAATGTTTTTGGCAAATTCTTTGACAAACGTACTTTACTTGTAATTTGGTAGATCTAAGTTGAATTTAACGTATCAAGAAATCTGTTGTTCAAACATATCAAGTGGTATCATTAAAGACATAAAGTTTGATCCAAGAAATAAGTGAAAAAATGTGTTTCATTCATAGTTTTAAAAAAGGGACTAGATCGGCCAATTCAACTGAGAATCGAACAGTAATCCGATTTGGTTATGCTTAAAAACTGAAAATGTAAGAAAAACCGGATTTAACCGGTAACCATCGGTTCAACTAGGAAAACTAGAAATCGGAATGGTTGAACCGGTTTTGTAAAATTGATGAAAGAGATCTAAAATGGAGTTTTATTTTGCAGAAAAATCTCTTTTTTTTTCTTAGATCAGCCGGTCTAAGTGGGTAAGGACATATTTTTTACTAAAAAAAATTTCTTTTTTCTCAGATTTGCTAGGCTTGAAAGAGTGAGAAAATTATTGAATGCTCATGCTTGTTGTTGAAACCAACCTCTTGGACTAGTATGAGGTATCCACAACTCTTCAGTGAGACAAAATGAGAGGATTTGATGGAGATCTAACTTCCACACAGATGGAGGTACTAGAGGTCAAAACACTGAGAATTGAAAAAATAAAAGTTCTTGACAGTAAAAAAAAATCATTAAAGAAGGTTATAGGTGTGTGGCTAGGAGTGAGATGGTGGGAAAGTGGATTGGTCATAATAAATGGTAAGTCAATGAGTTATCTAGTCACTTGACTTTGGGGGGTTTTTTTAATTTTTTTTTAATAGATAAATAGTTAAAGTTAGACTATTATTTATAAAAATAAATATATGAAACCTAAATAGTAGATTATTCCCTTTTTGTCAATAATTACTGGCTAGAAAAAAAAAAGGAAGTATGCAAAAAAAGAAAAAAAATTATATTTTATATTTTCTTAAAATAAGTTATTAAAATTCAAAATTCATATAAAAATTATTTAATTATTTAAATTATATTAATTATGACATCATCAGTTTGACCATCGATTTGACTCCGGTCGGACCATAAAACCGGTAATCAGTCCCTTTTCCGATTCTTTGTCCATTCCAGTTTTTAAAACTATGGTTTCATTAAAGCTTGACACTAACTACTATCGAAGATTAATGAAAAAGCTCAACACAAGCTCAATTTATCAAGAATTATGATTTCATAATTCTCAGATCTAAAATTCAGCCCATGATGACTTAAATGATTAGGGTCTCTTTTTCTACAACCCTAGTCATATATAAGGCTTATTTTAAAAGTCATCAAGTAAGGAAACAATGACCTAGAACTCATATACTTTGTGTGAAGTTACAGCATTTGTACGCCTTAGGGTTTTGTAACCAAGTGCTTCTTGGTCTTCATCGTTTATGAAGTGAAGAACTTTACAGTCATCAATAATCAATCAAGTTGCGGGAGTCAGTCATGTATTAGGATCCATGCAAAGGAGTTAGTCACAGATTGGAGATTTGTGCAAAGCAAAGACATCTGCTACATAATCAAGTTCAATTGGGTATTGAAGCAAACATTCAATTGTAGGTTGATACTTTGGGATAGGCCAGGGTTAGGGGTATGCATGGGTCGAGTTGGGTTAGGTTAATAGAATTTTTTGACCTAACCCACCATGGTGGGTTAAAAAAAAAAATCCAAACCATCACAAGGGTTCAACCTAACCTAACCCAACTCACATGGATCGGGTTGAGTTGGGTTGAATCCATGGGTTGGACAATTTTTATTACTATTACTATTATTATTAATTGAGTAAAAAAATATATCTCATTTGCAATCTAAGTTGATAAACAAAATATACATAAACTAGTATTCTAACTCAGTTATAAACAAAATATATCCAACTGAGTTGAGAAACAAAATATACATGAACTAGTATCCCAACTCAGTTATAAACAAATAAGAGTGGAGTGAGAGAGTGGGAATGGGAGGCAGTAGAGAGAGAAATAAGATTGCGAAGTAATTGAGTTTTATATAGGAAGAGTTGAATAAGGGAAAAAATTAAATAAAAAATTATTAATTATATAATATAGTTATATATATTAAATATAAATAATTTAAAATTTAAATATATAGGTGAGTTGGGTCGGGTTAGGCGGGTTGTGATTGTTATGATCCAAACCTAACCTAGCCCACTATTAAAAAAAAATTCATAACCTAACCCAACCCATTCACCCCTAATAACCAACCCAATCCAGCGAGTTAGGTTGGGTCGGGTTGGTTGTGGTGGGTTGGATGCACAACCCTAGTAAGGGTAGTGGTAAAATTTCTCATACTTGTAACCACTTGATTTAGGGATGTCCAAACCCGACCCACACTCGCTGAACCGACCAAACCGCCTGATCTTCACCCGATTTCAGCCCAAACCAACACACCTGTGGGTCGGTTACGGGTTTCTGTGCCCAAGACCCAATGCTGGCGAGTCAAGTGGCAGGTTTACTTCTCCAAAACCCGAGCCCCCTGACCCGACCGATGTTATATACAAATCTAGCCAACTCCGGCAAGATCAAGCTTAGATTTGAGGAGATCTAGCAAGAACTCGACAGTATTTGGTAAGATCGAGCTTAGATTCGAGGAGAACTGACCAAATCCCAGCAATGTTCAGCGAAAAAAATGTAGAATCAGGCGAGAAAATGCAAAATCCGGCGAATATTTCCAAAACCCGATGAACTTTTCCAGATTCTGGTGAGTTTTCCCAAATTTCGACACGCTTTTTTTTTTCTTCAGATTTTGATGCTTTCTTAATTCCGGCGACCCACCTGGCTTGAACGATGCTCACCCTCACCTGAAACCGACTCAACCAATTTTTCCAGCAGTCGATTTCGGGTTCCTCCGCCCTCCATCTGACGCCGGCGGGTTGAGTCCGGGTTGGGTCCAAAACCGATCCGACCCGACCTGTGGACAGCCCTAGCTTGATTATTGATTAGTGGATTATTGGAAATGGTGACCTTAAATTCACCTGGTGGGGTTTTTGCTTTGCAAGAGGTTTTCTCCATTTATCAACAAATCACTGAGTTATTTATTTTTCACTGCATATTAATTATTTCGTGATTTGTTGATACCTCCATGATTTGCATGTAATTTGACCTAATTAATCAACTTAAATAGTTGAATTAATTCACCGGGGTCAATCTTTTTTAACTCAACAATGAATATTATCAAAACTAACTTTATCAACAAAATGAAAGACAATATTTTAACAAACTCATTGATTCTGTACACCAAAAGAGAAATTGCAAAATTTAGTACAAGGTTAATATATCAGAAATTATTCAAATTTGAAATGTATTAAGAAACAATTATTTGCATTTTTATTTTCTTTATATTTTATTAATACTAAATAGATATATGATATTATCTTTATTTTTTATGTATTAATTTAGTTTTGAATCTTAATATATTTCTTACTTGAAATATCAAAAAAATTTGTTCTTGTTTTGACCCGCTTAAAAGAAAATTTTCTAATTCCATCAATAGGATGGCCCCCAATTTTTTTTTAAAAATGATTCCTTCCTCAACTAAAAAAATAAAAATTGGCGTAAATGCACTTTTAGTCCCTACATTTTGAGTTTTTTCCATTTTGGTCCCTACATTTTCATTTTACCACTTTTAGTTCTTAAACCAATTAACGCGTGACATTTAAGTCCTTACCGTCACCCAACTAACAGAAAATGTTGACGTGACTGATGGCACAGTAAAATAATAATTAAAAAAAAATCTATTTTAGCATTAAAAAATTGCCACGTCAGAATTTAAATTAAAAAAAAATTAATTTATTAATTTTAACTAAATGAAAAAAATTAAAAACAAAAAATCAAGCCCAATACAGATCAAAACACCACAATCCCAGATCACAACTCTCTGAAACTCTCCTATCTCAACTCAACGGTGCTTGTGGGTTTCTTTTTCTTTTTTGTTTTCTTCTTTCTTTTTCTTTTTCTTCCCCAGATCGGTCTCTCAGTTTCTCCGCCTCCATTCTTTCCTTTTCTTCTTTGTTTCTTCTTCTTTTTCTTCTTTCTCCCTCTATCTTGGTGCTTAGCCTTCTTGAACTCTCTTTATCTCTTGATTTTGCTCAAACCCAAACCCAAACCCATATGCCTCAAGCTCCATTCTCAAATCAATGGGTCTCTCTCTTTGGCATTTTTTTTTGTGGGTTTTTGTGCATATGGTGTTGCCGACTTGCCGTGGTGAGGTGGAGGGCGTGGGTTTGTAGGGATCGGCATGGTGGAGGTCTAAGTTTGTGGATCGGCGTGGTGGAGGGTGTGGGTTTGTGGTGATCGGCGTCTGTGGTGAAGTTTTGGTGATGGCACAGATCAGAGTTTGGGTCAGTCGGTGATAGGTTGCATGATTGTTCGATGGCTGGATCGGTAATGGTTAGTGGCTAGATTGAAGTTTGGTGGTGGGTTTCGGTGATGGCACAGATCGGAGTTTGGTGGTGGGATTCGTTCATAGATTGGAGTTTGGTGATGGGTTTCATTCTCAAATCGAAGAGGAATGGCGCTTGGACTAGTTGAGTTTTTTTTTTTTTTTTTTTTTTTTTTTTAATCAGATTTGGGTGGGGTAGTTTACTCCGATGGGTTTGTGTGGGTAGTGGATGGGTTTATTGTTTTGGAATTATGGTGGATAGTTGATGGTGTTGTGGCAGATTCCGATGGATTTGTGGTAGTGATTTAAGGGCAGTCACCGGTCAGGAAAAAGAAAATTATGTGTTTAGGTTTGTGTTCTTGAGTTCTTTGATCTAGGTTGGAGTTCTTGTTTTCATCATGTTATTCCCCAGTTTTTTTTTTTTTTTTTTAATTTAGTTAAAATTAATAAATTAATTTTTTTTTTTAATTTAGATGTTGATGTGGCAATTTTTTAATGCTAAAATAGATTTTTTTTAATTATTATTTTATTGTGCCGTCAATCATGTCAGCATTTTCTGTTAGTTGGGTGACGATAAGGACTTAAAGATCACACGTTAATTGGTTTAGATACTAAAAGTGGTAAAATGAAAATCTAAGAACCAAAATAGAAAAAAGTCAAAATGTATTAACTAAAAGTGCATTTACGCCGTAAAAATTTTATACTCGTGCCTTTGGCCCCAAAATTTTATGACCTCCTTTCTTTCAAAAAAATCTGTTGAATTCTCTAAATTCTTTTAATATTCAATAGGTTCTAATCTTGAAGAAGGCAAATACAAAATACCCATGTACTAATAGATAAACCCACCCCAGCAACAAATTCTGGCTCCTTACTGATGACGCACAAGGTGGCAATTTTCATAAAATTAATGCTTATCTGTTTCCTGTCATTGTAGAACTCATCCAAAACTCTAAAGAAACCTCTCCCTTCACATTTTCTGATTGCAATTTATTTTCACCGGTAGAAATCAAAGAAAGATTTTAATCACGTTTCTTGAAACAGATACTTTAAAATGGCTAAATAAAAATCATTTGAATCTTTCTCAGTTCAGCTTTATCCTGTTCAAATTCGACCAAATTCAATTCATTCTATAACCCAAACTTCAATTTAAAAACACAGTGAGGAACATGTCACAAATACAAAAATTATAGCAATTCTTGGCAAAAATTACCATAAAAGTTGAATACTACAAAAGTTCCAACTGGTGTACAAAATTGAAATGAAATTAGTAGGGATAAGGATAACGGACAAAAATTTGGGATGAAGCAATTTATATTGATTCAAAACTTGGCCATATATTTACAAGAAGTGTAGGGGGGATCAGTTAGGACCCCAACAACTCAAATACATGACTTTTCTCAAAGACTCTTCACTCTGCTTTAGCTTCTCGTTGTTCACTTTACTAGATATAGCCGAGGAAGACTGAGCTGAGAGTTTCTTGGCTTGATAGTATGATCTGATATTGTTCTTCGCATGCTGGTGAAGTGACCTTAGAGGATAGTTCCATCTGCAAACACCTTGGTCTTTCAAGGCCTCAACTGCACCAATACTAGCTGCCACCATCCACGAAGCTTTACTTGTTGCACTCATACTGCTTTCTTGCTCTAAATTGGATCCGAAATAAATGGGAATTTGGAAGTTCGGAAGATGTAAAATAGACTTTGGATTTCGAATTCTGATGGTGCCCAATGTAAGGAAATGGATCTTATATAATGTGTGAAGATAGTGGCCGGTGAGAAGATTTTGGGAGCAAAACTATAGGCAGTTTTGCCAGCAGTTTGGGAGAAAACCCTGGTATTTGGACTCCAAAACCATTTGCTCAGCTCATACGGTCACTCAGAATAGACAAAATAATAGAGAAGGAACCAACTAAGACAAGTGGGTATGACTAATGGATAAAGAAATGATAGGTGGGGTTACTATTATTTGTTTTATTATGAAGCAGACTCAAGGGTCTTGCTTTCAAGTTTTACTTTTAACCTTTAACCCACCTATTCGATCTAATCGAATCCAACCTACAGTCGGGTTAATTTTTCATGGGTTGAGTTGAATTGATAGTAACTCTTTGAGTAAATTATAAATTACAACCTTAAAGTTTAGGGTGTAAAATTTAATCAACCCAAAACTTCAAGGGTGTAATTTACAATTAATCTTAAATCTTTTGAAGCTTGAGTTTAGGTTGGCAGAATTTTATCCAAAGTAATCTAAAGGGACCGAAACCATACTATTAATAGTTTAAATATTGTTGCAAAAAAAAAAAATAGTTTAAATATTATATGCTTTTTAAATTTATGGGTAAAATATTATTTTAGTTCCTTAACTTTACTAAAATTCATTTGTTGTCCCTAAACTTTAACAAATTTTTTTTCCCTTAACGATAGAAAAGTTTTTTTTCATTTCTAAACTATTGAAAATAATTTACTTTCGTCCTTAAACTTAAAAAAATAAAGAATAAATAAAATTCATCCCTAAAATATTGAAAAATTCTTTTTTTTTTTCATCCCTACTTTTGTCTCTAAACTATTGAAAAAAACTGTTTACAAAGTTTAAGGATGACAATAGAACTTTTCAAAATTTAGGAATGAAAAACAAATTTTTGGTAAAATTTAAAGACCAAAATATTATTTTACCCTAAATTTATTGTACTTTACTTTAGGGTTGTTTAAATTTGTAGTTTTCATTTACTTTGGTATTTTGAAATTTGTAGCTGAATGAAAACCACTCTTCTATTTTAGTGTGCCTTTGGCATTGATTATTTTTTCCAACATATTTTTACTACTATTCATAAGTCCCACTGCATTTTTTGGTATGATTCATGGGTCTTACTGAAATATTTCAGCTAATTTTTACCTTTATTCACAGTACTTTTAGCAAAAAGTTTTCAGTTTCAGTTAAATAAGTTGTTCCCAAACGGACATTTATTAGGCCTAAGAAAAATGTCACAATTAAAAATCACACAACCTAACCTGATCACTACATGTTGTGTAGGGTTGGGGATTTACAAACTCAAAGAGTTTGGATTAGGTTGAAAAGTACCATTAATCCAATGCCCATAGGATCAATGCACGCCCATAATGTAAGAGAGGATATATTATGAGACCACCCTTTAATTAAGGCCATGCTTTGCTTTTTTGTTAGTAATAAAGGGAGGTCTTGGAACATATAGATGCATGACTTTTTAAAAAACAAATTGATTCCATCATTGTAAATGAAAATTTTTAATCCTTATTATAAAAAATGTTCAACATTTTGTTAGGAAAAAAGTTAGTGAAACCTAGTATAAACTATAAAATCTAGAGGTCAATTTTAATGTTGTTATAGTAAAAGCTTGTGTCAAATATCTCTATTCCTTGGGTCTATTTGAGTTAACTATTTGTAAAAGCACATCTTTTATAATAACTAGTCGCTAACCCGTGCGATGCACGGGAAAGCTATTGTGTACGAAGATTTAAACAATTCTTTGTTTTTTCATCTTTGATTCAACATTAGGATTCCTATCCTTGATATGAAACATTAAATTACGAAATGGAAAATATAAATCAAACTTAAATTAAAATATCCAATAAATGCTAAAATATCAATTTCCAATAAATTGAAAGACAACTTTAAAGTACTTTTTGTATCTTCTTCCATTGTTGTTCTTACATTCATTTGAAGTACCACTAATATAAGCTTGTCAATAAAATACGTTGAGAAATGTATTACGAAATGCAGAAGTTAGATATCAAGTTTGTAATTTTACTATATTAAAAAAAAATGCACTTCTCAATCTAATTTTTTTTGTCAGTTTCTATAATAGAGTCAAAAACTTTCTTAACTATGTAGAATTCCTTCTAATATTGAGATTATATTCATTTAATTATATTTGGAAAAAAAATGTTTTTCCATTCAGCTTCCATCAACTTCCATATACTTAAGAATCCCATCATGTGCTTTACTTCCTCGGAGCCTGATCTCAGTGATCTGCTTGGGCTTCTGCTTCTCTGCAGCTTGTTGGGTTGCAATCTTCGGTCTTTCCTTAAGCCTCTTGAGTTTGATACGATCCTTTCACATTCGTCTTTCCAATTCTTTTGCTTCAATCTCTTCATCACTCGCTTACCCTTCTTAGGAATGATACCATAGACAAAGCTGTGAGCTTTGCAAACTTCCATCAGCTTCAACATATACTTGAGAATCTCATCTTGTGTTCTACTTCCTCCGAGCCTAATCTCAATGGTCTACTTGGGCTTCTACTTCTTTGCAGCTTGTTGGGCTACAATCTTCGGTCTTTCCTTAAGCCTCTTGAGTTTGATATGATCCTTCCACATTCGCCTTATCCGCTATGTTGTCACACTTTAATTAAGTCATCAACTTCTAAATCCAAACTGTTGCCTAATGTGTCACCAACCAGCATAAGGTGGTTCATTGAATCAAATTACAACAACCCTCTAGTTGATGAGAAAAGCGCTTGGAAAAAAAAAAACAAAAAAACAAAATCTTTAATCTTACTACTTATTTTGTTTCAGTCCCCAAGCTATACAGCCACTCTAAGACTAAAATGAAAAGTTGTACCAGGCTCCCTAATAGCACAAGGTTCTGTTACATTGAACATCAAAATCAATCCACAGTCAAAAACCCAAATTAATTTTCTATTCCTACCTTACCTCAAATACCAAACAAAACATAATTATTGCTGAAAGCTAATGAATTCACAAATATTGTGCCAAATAGCCCCTTTTCTTTATTCAATCAAACCCATCTTCTCGATGACCCGAAACCTATAAAAATCCCTAAAAAATCTTAGATTACAACAATTCAAATATTAATATACAAGACCCAGCATCCTATAATAGATTTATAAACAAACCCACATCTCAAAAAAAAAAAATATATATATATATATATATATAAAACCCCAATTCTCAGAATTTCCAAAAACTGAATCTTTTAAACAGATAGAAATGAATCAAACTCAAATTCTATAAAATTATTAAATTACATGTAAAATAGGTCCACAACAGAATCAATTCAAAGGACTAGATTAAGTTATACAACAATTTCAGTAGCCATAAAACACAAATGACAGCAAAAGTTGTACTCTTACACTACATGTTCGTTGAAATCGCACAAGATAAGACCTAAACCAAATACTTACACACAAAAATGACAGAAAATACTTACACATACCTACACACATAGTCGTTGAAATCACACAGGAGAAGAACAAACCCAAAAATCTAGGCTCACATGATGCATGCACACATGATGCATGCAACATAAATAAACTCAACATCTTTAAATTAATCCCTATCTAACAAAAAAAAAAAAAACACTGGCGCAAGCCAAACAACCAAACAGCAGAGTAAGCTATGCATCATTCTGTATAGCATATTGCAACTTTAGCTACAACCTGCAACCTTCATATACAGCACAAAGACTGATACTGTTACAGCAAAGGAGAACCCAAATTATAGCAAAATCACTTGTACAAAACCATATAGATGAATCCAGTCCATTCCATTACTTGGACTTAAGGGATATTAGAAATGAGACTCCAATTCTTGCATAAGACTCTATCAAGAATTGAGTCATCATAAATGGGGCCACTCTCCACTCTATTAAGTAGAGTAGATGGAAAAATGAAATGGTAAAACAGTGGAATTAGAGACATTTTTTTTTTTTTTTTTGGCTTTTGATAAACGGAATTACAGACATTACTTATCATGCGAAATGAACAAATCCAAGACGGGAAAAGGAAAAAAGAATAAGATACTTCCTACTTAACTTAGTCAAGGCAGCTAGGATAGGGAAAAGTTTGTTTTCTTTATAATAACAAAATCCTTGCCCTGCAGAATTTTAAGCAGACTTTGGTGTTCTTTTATTATACATTCTTTATACCAAGAATAGCTTATTGCATCAAGAATTTGTAAAAAAAGATTTTTTGTAGTCTATGAAACTTAGACTGTATGAGGTGTTTTTGAGTGTTTGAGTTTGGGCAAATGAAAATTTTACAGATCTAAAAAATTATGCATATGTTTCCTAAAACTTCCTAAGGATCTAAGTAGACCCTTAATATTTTCCAAGATTGTTTCACATAAATTCTCCCAATAATCTAAGCTAGAAAAATATATCATTGCATTAGTCTTGCATTGTGTTATGCTGAGAAAGAAAATAATGACTTGAGCTGAAGGAGAAATTTAAATACCTAAACTTGTTTGCAGGTAAAAAAATTTCTTACCTCTCCCCAACTAGATAATCATCAAATAACCCTACAGGAACATTCAAAATTTGGGAATTACACTTGGAAATAACACAAGGAAAAAAAAATCTATAAAAGAAAAGAGACTAGAAGATGGACTAACCACATTGTTTTTGTATTACCATTGCGCAAACAAATCTGGAGCTTCTCTTATTTGGTTTGTCATCACATGCAGCTCTTGAATTTTGATCATTTGTAGCTGAAGAGAACAGAACATCCCATTTTATTGTTGCTTCTTAAAGTATAACTAGAAATTTAAGAGAGAGAAAAAAAAAACTGTAAGGGAATTTGGCAACCTTTGATAATTGTTTGGTTGATTCAATATGAGAAAACTTACGGCTGGGATCTGTCTTGGACCAATTTGCGTAGCTGGGGATGAATTTTAATAGCGTCATTACCAAAACATCGAATATGGGAAATTTTGGACCACTCTAATTCACTTTATATTAATTTGGAGCAACCCCTCATAACATATGGGAAATAAGTCTACATGAACTATTTAGCCTCTCTCATTAAACAATATCTACATGACTACATAAACCCATATATGACCCACAACACAAAAGAGTTAGAACTCCAATTAAAACACCCAGTGGCGTATCCCTAGCAAGAGTAAACCCATATGTTAACCAAACCAAATTGTTGAGGTATCCACACAACAGCACTACACGAAGAAATCAGAATCACACTGACCCATATACGACCCACAATATAAAAGAGGTAGAGCTCCAATTAAAAAACATAGCAATCAAAAATTCAACATCCTTAAAAAAATCAAATACAAAGAAAAATCAACATAACAATCATCCATATCATAGCATGAAAGAGGCAGTAACAAATTTTTTAAAGAAAAAAAAATCAATCAAAATAATCTAATCCTTACATTGAATAATTATGCGGGGCAGTCACAAGAATAGAGCACAAATACCCGAATTGAATCATCCACTTTTTGTCAGTATTAATATATTGTGAGGAGAGAAAGAGACAAAGGAGGGAAGATAGAGAGACTGTTGTTCTAGCTGGCGTTAGCAAAAGCTGAAGGGTTGCCGTTGAGGAATTGAAACCGCCGAAAAATTAACACGGATGAAGGGTTGCCGTTTAAAAGGTGGGGAGACAGAAATCGTGAAACACAGTAAACTGAAAGGTGAGGAGACAGAAGGGCATTTGAAACCGTGACACAAGCTGGGGCTTGGGCTTGGGCTTGAGCTTTATTGTGGAATTAAAGCTATAAAGTTTGGGCTTTATAGTGGAGATAAGGTGGAGAATTATTTTCATTTTTTTAGTATTTTAAAATTTAGGAAAATTATTTTAAAATTATAGAAGAAATTCAAGAAAAAAGATGGTAATGACATGGCTGCTAACATGGCTCAATGTGAGCGTAGCAACATTAATTGCTACGTTTCAACTTTTAGTATTATATTGATATTGATAATAATAATAATAATAATAAAAGCAATGTTACATTTTGCATTTTGCATTTTGCATTTTTGGAAATGCGATTTTTAATATTACATATAATTGTTTATTTAAACTTTAAACTCATGGAAATGTGGTATTTTTGTCAAATGAGTATTTGGAGAATGCTTGTCTAAAACCATTCTTTCAGGTGCAAATTACCAAAAAGGACTTACAACACCAATATTTGGTCGTAACCAATCTAAGACTAAATATTGATTTTCTATCGTTTGTCTCAAAAAAAGACTAAGTATTGATTTTAAATAATTAAAATTAAAAAGGCTATACAGGGAGGGTGAAGACACCAAACCTCCTTGTAAAGTATTTGAGAATTTTGACTACACAATTAAGAGGGAAAAAAAAAAAAAAAGAATTGTTTGGTACTTGTTTTTCTCCCATGAGTAAGATGATTTTATAATTTTGTATTATTATAGTAAATTCTCAATTACAAGATTTAAATCATCAGTTTAGTAAACATATTAGTGAAATTGCTTATTCTTAACTCAACTTTGAATTCTCAAAAGGCACATGAATCTTAGTAGAGTTGGTAATATTTTTTAACAGTTAACAACTTTTATTTGCAAGAATTCACAAATTATTAAAAAAAAAAAAAAAAAAACTAGTGTTGAAAATGAAACTTCACCATGTAATTGAACATTTGCACTTCAAAAAATATTTGTTAAATACTTTTTATTCATGCCATTGCCAATGGCTGTTATGAAATTGAAAATCAATAAATTATTAATATATTTTCAAAGTGGTTGTACTAGTACTCACTCTTCCAATTTCTATTACAAATATGGAACAAACATTTCACTAATGAATATTATCAAAACCAAAATTTTCAATAAAATGGAAGACGATATTTTCAAGAACTGGTTGATTTTGTATATCAAATAAGAAGCTATTGCAAAATTTAGTACAAAGTTAATCATATATGATTTTGAGAATTTAAAAGAATTTCCAATTTCAATTTAATATATCAGAAATAATGATCAGTAAGAAATTTCTTAAGAAACAATTATTTATGTTTTTATTTTGTTTATATTTCGTTAATACTAAATAGATAATTTCGTCTTGAATTTTAATGTATTTCTTACTAATCAAAAAAAAAAAAAAAAAATTGTTCTTGTGTTGATATTCTCAAAGACAAATTTCTGGTTCCATCCTAAAATGCCCCCCCCCCCCCTACTTTTTTTAAATGATTTTTTTTTTTCCTTAAGTAGAAAAAATTAAAAGTTTTATGTTCTGGCCTTTGGCCCTCAAAATTTTACGAGCCCCTTTCTTTCAAAACGGAAAATGTGTTGAATTTTCTAAATTATACTAATATTCAATAGGTTCTAACCCTCAAGAAAGCAAATGCAATACCCTTATATTAATATCTAACCCTCCTAAGCAACAAATTCTGGCTCCATCCTTACGGTTGACGAACAAGGTAGCAATTTTCATAAAATGCTTATCCGCTTCTTGTCATTGTATAACTCATCCAAAACTCTACCAAACTATACATGGCAAAACAAGTCAGAATTTCCTGGCCCGGTCCAACTTGACCTGACCCGACCCGTGACCTGAACCATTTTAAAAAAAATTGGAAAAAAATATAATAAAATTAAGACAAAATTGGTTTAATTGTGAGTTTTAAGGAAACAATTGAGACCATTACATAATTGCATGCAAATGAATTGAAAAATGAATGGTTGAGACATTTTGTAATGAGTAAAGATTTTTAAATATCAAATAACAAAGTACATGCCAAGATAATTTGGTCACAATAGAGTTAAAAACATATATTTAAAATTATAGACATGTATGAGAAACATTCATAAATGTAAAAAGAGTGAGGCCAATGTATCAATGAAATTAGCATAAATTATGAATGCTTAGGTCTATTTTTTTAACAATTCATGTCCAAAATAAATGGCTTTTCAAAATAAATTATGATATTTTCAAGAGTGTGTGTTGCTTAATAATGACATGATATTCATAAAAGAGACAATGTATAAATAAGTAAACAAACTTTAATGTATATTCTCAAATTGAAAGAGGGTGTCAACTACAATTGATAATAGATTATAAAATTAGTTTTCCAGATCATAAATTTCATATATATTTTTATTCCTTGTCAAATTAGTTATCCAATAAGGCATTTGTAATTTTTTTTTTTTTAAATGTTTTGGGATGTTGACATTGTGTAGAAATGAAACTTGTGTATTTGTTTTACTTATCCTTTGTGCTATTTTGTTTTGGTTAGTAATGTTGGGATTGGTATAATTTTAAAATTATTGAACAAGTATTAAGTGAGAAATTCAAAGTAATGCATTTTACATTAAGTAATTTGCTGCTTGCCTTTCCAAACGCCAAATATATATTGTTTTCTTAAAAAAAATTCATGTGAAAAATACGAGTCAACCCAATTGACCCAACGCATTTTCTAACCCGCATAAAATAACTCATTTTAACCTACAACCCATTTATCCGCAACCCAACCCGCCCATTTGCCACATCTAACCAAAACCCCCCTTTACATTTTCTAATTGCAACTTATTTTCTCCAGTAGAGAGGGAAATTGCACTTTAAAGAAAGATTTTAATCATGTTCCTTGAAACAATTACTCTAAGAACATTCATATTGGTGGAGCCATAAATTTAGCAATATGGCTTCACAAAAAGCTACTTTATCTATTTTACCTTCTTACTTTACAATTCATCCAACATCAATAAATCTATATTTTTAACTATTTGATTAAAATAATATAAAAAATTCATTAAAAAGCAATGTAAACACAACTAAAAAATATTTTTTAACTAAAAAGTAGAACACAACAATTTAATATTTTATTTTATTTTATTATTTGCATATGAGCTGCCGTGCACAACTAATTTTAGCTGTGTACAGTAGCTATGAAGCCAAAAAAAAAATATAAATTTGGCTCTACCAATATAACTTTTTAACACCACCAATCTTAGTGCCCCTGATAAATAAAAATCATTTGAATATTTCTCAGTTCTGCTTTATCCTGTTCAAATTCGGCCAAATATAACATCAAAAAATAATAATAAAAATCCTCCAAATTCAATTCATTCTATAACCCAAACATGCCTATATAAAAGAAGATAAGAATCAAAGAGGAACATATCACAAAAGAAGAATACTCTAAAAAACTAAACGCTCTCTCCCAAGTAGGAGTCTTTTCTCTTGAAATTTCTCGAGCACTCTCTCTACCTAGATAGTAGATATCCTTTCTCTGGCAAATGTTAGGTTCTCTTTTCTAATCTCAACTAAAGGTAATCATCCTAGGAAGTCAATCGGCCGTGGAGGAAGATCTAATCGAAGAACTCAAGCACATGAAGCTAACAAAAGAATAAGAAACACAGATTGCGGTATCAAGGGAAGGCAGAAGGGAGCTGATCGAAGAGTGCGAACTGAGTTTGGTAGGAAGATTACTGTCAGACAGAAAGCAAAATCTGAGAGCTTTGAAGAGCACGCTGCGATCGGCATGGAAAACAAAGTCAGATTTGAGGATTGTGGATGTAAGGAATGATACTTACCAGTTCAAATTTTCAAGCGAATATCAGATGAGATGGGTTGAAACTAATGGTCCATGGAATTTTGAGAACAATCTCTTGCTTCTCAAAAGGTGGGAAAAGGGGATGACAGCAAATAACATCTCCTTTACCCATTCCCCATTTTGGCTACAAATTTGGGGCTTGCCATTCAATATGATGTCGAAAAGAATTGGAAGGGACATTGGCAATAGCATTCGAATTTTTATGGCTATGGATTCGAAATTAGGGTCTTCAAATCAAGCGAAATTCATGAGGATCCGTGTGAACATCCCACTGGATAAGCCACTAAGGCAGTGCGGTGTTGTGGCTAGCCCGGAAGGGGAGAAATTTCAAGTCTATTTCCACTATGAAAAACTTCCTGTATTTTGTTTTCTCTGTGGAGTAATGGGACATGATGATCGGCATTGTACGTGCTTGGAAAGGCAAATGGAAGAACTTCCTTAGTATGGTGATTGGTTGAGAGCTTAGGGAGGAAGTAAGATGGGCAGTCAAAAGAAGGATCAGACGAAGACAATGGTAACACAAAGCATAATTCAAAATCTGGCGGCGATAGGACAAAATGCATCATCGGAGAGGGTAGGAAAGGGAGAACAAGATGCAGTAAGGAGGAGCCAGGAAACAAGCGGGAATCTCAAGAAGTAAAAGGTCAGTAGAAACTCTGCTATTATGTCAGATAGTGATAGTGATTTGTCAAATTCTTTATTTCAAATTCAAATTCAAAATAGCCAAATTGGAGAAATAAAAGTAGGAAGGGTGGGCCTAGGAAAAGAAAAGGCAGGTAAACAAATGTCTGGGCCAAATGGAAGTATTGACCAAGAGCAGTCAATCAGTAGTAATATTTGGGAACCATCAGTGGGCCAAGAGTACATAAAAACTGCAAAAACTGAGGAAGTAACTAGCCCAATAAAAGCCCAAAAAGATCCAGTTGGAGAACAGAGAAATAATAAAGAGATAGAAAAAGCCCAAGGTAGAAAAGGAAGGTGGAAGAAGCTAGCCCGGGGTCAGACAGTAAGCAATGAAACAGCAATGGAATTCAATGATAGTACAGTGGGGATAAAGCGTAGTCTCTGGGCAGAGGAAGAAGAGGAGGAAGGCATGTAGAAGAAGGCACGTGCAGGTGAGTTAATTTCTCTTAACTTAACGATGGTGGCTGCTAGGCAGCACCGCTGAGAGCCATGAATTCCTTAAGCTGGAACTGCCGTGGAATTGGGAATCCCCAGACAGTTCGAGCGTTGCGCGATTTAGTGCAACAATGAAATCCCAAAATTGTCTTCCTTATGGAGACAAAAGCAAGTGTTAGAAGGATGACAAAAGTAAAAGAAAGGATTGGTTTCCCAAATGGTTTAGTTGTCCCTAGTGAAGGTAAAAGTGGTGGAATTTCCCTATTGTGGATCAGAGATATGGAGGTTGAAATTAAAAGCTTTTCGAGATTCCATATTGATGTGATTGTAACTAATCATTCCTTGGACCTCAAATGGAGACTTACGGGGTTTTATGGGAATCCTGATACAAACTTGAGAAGAAAGTCCTAGAATCTCCTTAGAATGTTGAATTCTCAATACCAGATGCCATGGATGTGTATGGGAGATTATAATAAAATCCTGTCAGCAACTGAGAAATGTGGAGGAACAAAAAGATCTCAAAACTAGATGGAGAGCTTCAAAAATGTAATTAATGAATGTGGTTTTCAAGATATGGGGTATGTGGGACCTAGTTTCACTTGGTGCAATCAAAGATCTGATGGGGAGAGAATTCATCTTAGATTGGACAGGATGTTGGCTACAGCTGATTGGATGGAGCTATATTGTACTTCAAAGGTATTCCACATAGTGGAATCGACTTCGGACCACTGTGCTCTCTTACTGACTGACAAACAAGCCTCACCCAACCGTGGAAAGAGATGATTCCATTTTGAGGTAGCTTGGATCAAATATGAAAAATGTAGAGAAATCATTCAGGAGGTATGGAAGAACCATTTTGGGCTGCAATCTTCAAGTGGGCTAGTAGAAGGTTTAAAAGACTGCGCAACTAGATTAGTAAGATGGAATAGTTCTGATCTAGGCCATATTCCATGGAAAATTCAAGAAAAAAGAAGGAGCCTTCAAGCTATAATCTAGGCTGATCTGGATAGGAACAATGGGGAAGAAATTGACAGGATTAGCAAGGAAACTAATGAGCTCTTCGACGTGGAAGAAATGAAATGGCATCAAAGATCAAGGGTTCAGTGGTATCAAAAAGGGGATAGGAATACCCAATTCTTCCACTACAAAGCATCCTAGCGCAAGAAGAAGAATGCAATTAATGGGCTATGGGACAAAGAAGGAAAATGGTGTGAAGGAACGGGGGACATTGCTAATGTAGCTACTGACTATTTCTGGGAGTTATTCACAACTTCATCCCAACTAGAGATAATGAGGTGGCAGAACTGATACCAAGGAAAATCACTAAAGAGATGAATGCACACCTTACAAAAGAATTCCACAAGGAGGAAATTTTCCAAGCTATCCACAGTATGCATCCGACAAAAGCCCCAGGTCCCGACAGTATGCTTGCTATCTTTTATAAAAAATATTGGGATATAATTGGTGATGATGTGTCTGAAATAATCCTTAATATTCTTAATTCAAATGCACCAATGGCAGATTTGAATAAAATGAATATAGCCCTCATCCCCAAAATAAAAAACCTAACCAAAATGACCTATCAGCCTATGCAATGTTTCTTATAAGATATCCAAGGTTCTTGCTAATAGGCTTAAACCTATTCTATCCACCATTATTTCTAAAAATCAAAGTGCGTTTGTTCCTGGCAGACTTATAACTGATAATGTTCTTGTAGCTTTTGAAATTATGCACTATTTAAAGAAAAGAAAGGGGGGGGTGGGGGGAAGGACAGCTATATGGCAGTAAAACTCGACATGAGCAAAGCTTATGATCGGGTTGAGTGGGGTTTTTTAGAAAAAATAATGAAAAAAATGGGCTTTGATGATAAATGGATTAATCTAATTATGAAGTGTATATCTACTGTCTTTTATGTTGTACTTATCAATGGGGAAGCTCATGGATGTATAACCCCTACAAGGGGTTTGCGTCAAGGAGACCCCATCTCTCCATACTTATTCCTCCTTTGTTCTGAAGGTTTTATAGGATTGATAATGGAGGTAGCTAGGAACAAAAAGCTCTCTGGAATCTCAATATGCAGAGGCAGCCCAAGAATAACCCATTTGTTGTTTGCTGATGACAGCATTTTGTACTGCAAAGCATCAAGAATGGAAAGTAGGGAGCTTGTAAGCATCCTTCAGAGGTATGAAGAGGCGTCAGGTCAAAAGATAAACACAGACAAATCATCTGTCTTTTTTAGTCAAGATGCAGATGAAGGAACAAGAAGTGAAGTGAAGGAAATTCTTGGCCCAATGCTTGATGCCCATCCGAAAAAATACCTGGGGCTTCCATCCTTAATTGGTAGATCAAAGAAACAAATTTTCAATGAAGTAAAGGAGAGGGTGGGGAAGAAGCTAATGGGATGGAAAGAAAAAATGCTATCCATAGGTGGAAGGGAGATTCTAATAAAAGCAGTAGCCCAGGCAATATCAACATATACAATGGGATTTTTTTGCTCCCAAAAGGGTTATGTGAAGACATTGAAAGAATGATGAGAAATTTTTTGTGGGGACAAAGGCAGCAAGAGTCTAAGATTGCATGGGTTGGATGGTCTAAGATGTGTAAATCAAAATGGGAAGGTGGTATGGATTTTAGAGATCTTCATGCTTTCAACTTGGCGATGTTGGCAAAACAAGGGTGGCGAATGTTAGTAGATCCATGCTCACTGATGGCTCGTTTGTACAAAGCAAAGTACTTCCCTAACAGTGATGTCCTAAGTGCAAAAATAGGGAGCAACCCATCCTATGCTTGGAGAAGCATACATCAAAGTCTAGAAGTATTGAGACAAGGTACAAGGTGGAGAGTTGGAAACGGGAAGTTGATTCATATCTAGGATGACAAGTGGCTGCCAACTCTTTCAATATACAAGGTTGTTTCCCCACCAAAAGATTTTGGAGATTTTCCTATGGTATCTGCACTTACAGATACGGATACAAAACGATGGAGGAGGGATAGACTGGAAAATATTCTCCTGCCTTTTGAGGTGGAAACAATACTTAACATCCCTATTAGTTATCATCTTCCCGAGGACTCTATAATCTGGTTGGGTAATAAGAAAGGGTCATTTTTAGTGAAAAGTGCTTATTACGTGGCTAAAAGGATCCTAGAAAAAGAAGACCATGGTGAATCTTCTCTGGGTGATGTGTGTGCTTCGCTATGGAAGAGGATGTGGCACTTGAATATTCCGGGAAAAATTAGAATATTTGCTTGGAGGTTATGTATGAATGCAATTCCCACATTGACCAATTTGTTCAAAAAAGGAATCCAAATGGATGTCACGTGCCCCATTTGTAAAAAAGATCCTGAAACAGTTGAGCATGCCATTATAAGTGTTTCTGCTAAGGCAGTGTGAGCTAAATGGATTGACTGCCCTATCAGAATTCTTGATTGCAGTCTGGATGTTACTGATTTGGCTCTCAACTTGATGAACCAGGGAACTCAAAGTGACCTGGAGAAATTTTTTGGGGTGGCCTAGTCAATTTGGTATAATAGGAACCAGGTGGTGAATGAGAATGGTGGTGTTGTTGCTGAACTTGTTTGGGGATTGGCTATCCGTTTGATAGAAGACTTCAAGGAGGCAAATATTCAAATAATAGAGAAAAAAGGGACAAAGGATAGGGCCTGGAAACCTCCTCCTAAAGATGTTTATCTTATAAATGTGGATGGGGCAATACCAGCTAAGGAAGGGAACTCTGGAATTGGAGTCATAATTAGAGATTGGAATAATCAAGTTGTTGCAGCTTTGAGTAAGCCCCTTTCGGGTAGATTTGCAGTGGAAGAGACTGAGGCAATTGCTATGGAGCAGGGCATTGTTCTCGCTAAGGAGTTGGGATTAAATCAAATCATCTTGGAAGGAGATTCAATGCAAACTGTTCAAGCAATATGCAACAAAGATGTGTGGGGAGTTGCAGGCCATATAATTCATGGCATTTTGGAAGGAATGAATGGTTTTATTTATGCAGAAGCTAGATACATTTGCAGGAATAGCAACAAAATAGCCCATGAGCTAGCTCAACAGGACAAAAGATCAGGAGAGGAATGTAAGTGGTTTGATGAGGTCCCTGAGAATCTAGCAAGTTTGTGTAGGCTAGATGGGATCTAATGTTTTATGTATGTCTTTCTTTCCTTTTCTTTTGGCTTTGCTGTCTGTGGTCTCTGTTGGTGCTGTGTCCTGCTATTGTCTTGTGGTGTTTTCTGCTCTGTACCTATTCTGTCTTTGATTAATGAAATTTTCAGTTTCAAAAAAAGAAAAAAAAAAAAGAGGAACATGTCACGCATATACAAATATTAGCAATTATAGCCAAAAATGACTACAAAAGTTGAATACTGGAAAGCTCCGACTGCTGTCTTAAATCGACCATTAGTAAAATGAAATTGGTAGGGATAAGGATAACAGACAAAAATTTGGGATGAAGCAATTTATATTCATTCAAAACGTGGCCACATATTCACAAGAAGTGTAGGGGGGATCAGTTAGGACCCCAACAACTCAAATACATGACTTTTCTCAAAGACTCTTCACTCTGCTTTAGCTTCTCGTTGTTCACTTTACTAGATATAGCCGAGGAAGACTGAGCTGCGAGTTTCTTGGCTTGATAGTATGATCTGATATTGTTCTTCGCATGCTGGTGAAGTGACCTTAGAGGATAGTTCCATCTGCAAACACCTTGGTCTTTCAAGGCCTCAACTGCACCAATACTAGCTGCCACCATCCAAGAAGCTTTACTTGTTGCACTCATATTGCTTTCTTGCTCTAAATTGGATCTGAAATAAATGGGAATTTGGAAGTTCGGAAGATGTAAAATAGACTTTGGGTTTCGAATTTTGATGGTGCCCAATGTAAGGAAATGGATCTTATATAATGTGTGAAGATAGTGGCCGGTGAGAAGATTTTGGGAGCAAAACTATAGGCAGTTTTGCCAGCAGTTTGGGAGAAAACCCTGGTATTTGGACTCCAAAACCATTTGCTCAGCTCATACGGTCACTCAGGACAGACAAAATAATGGAGAAGGAACCAACTAAGACAAGTGGGTATGACAAATGGATAAAAGAAATGATAGGTGGGGTTGCTATTACTTGTTTTACATATGAAGCAGACTTCAAGGGGCTTGCTTTCAAGTTTTACTTTTAACCTTTAACCCACCAATTCGATCTAATCGAATCCAACCTACACTCGGGTTAATTTTTCATGGGTTGAGTAGAATTGGGAGTAAATCTTTTGAAGCTTGAGTTTAGGTTGGCAGAATTTTAGCCAAACTAATCTAAAAGGGTCCAAACCAGACTGTTAATAATTTAAATACAGGCATGACTTAGGTACAGTTCTTTTCTTAAAATTTTACTATGTAGATTTTTTCTCATAAGATGGAAGTGTATTTTTTAGTTAAGTAACCACATAATTAAATCCTAAGAGGGGACCTAAGGAATAACACCCAAAGTACCGTACCTAAATTTTGTCCTTTAAATATTATATGCTTTTTAAATTTATGGGTAAAATACTATTTTGGTTTTTAACTTTACTAAAAGTTCATTTATCATTCTTAAACTTTAACAAATTTTTTTTCTCTTAACAATAGAAAAGTTTGTTTTTCATTTCTAAACTATTGAAAATATTTTACTTTCATCATTAAACTTTAAAAAATTCATTTTTCATCTCTAAACTATTGAAAAAATCTTTTCATTTCTTTTTCATCCCTACTTTTGTCTCTAAACTATTGAAAAAAAACTGTTTACAAAGTTTAAGGATGGCAAGAGAACTTTTCAAAGTTTAGAAATGAGAAATAAACTTTTGGTAAAATTTAAAGACCAAAATAGTATTTTACCCTAAATTTATTGTACTTTACTTTAGGGTTGTTTAAATTTGTAGTTTTGATTTACTTTAGTATTTTGAAGTTAGTAGCTGAATGAAATCCACCCTTCTGTTTTATTAGGCCTAAGAAAATTGTCACAGTTAAAAATCACACAACCTAACCCGATCACTACATGTTGTGTAGGGTTGGGGATTTACAAACTCAAAGAGTTTGAATTAGGTTGAAGAGTACCATAAACCCAATGCCCATATGATCAATGCACACCCATAATATAGGAGAGGATATATTATGAGACCACCCTTTGATTAAGGCCATGTTTTGCCATTTTTGTTAGTATTAAAGGGAGGTCTTGGAACATATAGATGCATGGCTTTTAAAAAAGCAAATCGATTCCATCATTTGTATTTGAAAATTTTTAATCCTGATTATAAAAAAATGTTCAACATTTTGCTAGGAAAAAAATTAGTGAAACCTAGTGTAAACTATAAAATCTAGAGGTCAATTTTAATGTTGTGATAGTAAAAGGTTGTGTCAAATATCTCTGATGCTGGGGTCTGTTTGAGTTAACTATTTGTAAAAGCACATCAATATGATCAAATATACTGTTTTAGAAAGCCAAAGGTCTGAAGTTTTGAAACTATCATTGGAAGAGAGAGAGGTTGGCGTTAGCTAGCTGAAGGGCTAAAGTTTTGAAACCGTGGAACACAGGTAGAGCAAAAGGAGGGGATATAGAAAGGGTTGGTGTTATAGAGTAAAGGCGATTAAGAATGGGTTTGGGCGTTATGGTGGACAGCATTTTGATAGTCCTCTGTTAGAATGTGGGGAAGGGGAAGGAACACGGTTTGTGTGAGAAATCTGCTGTTAGAAGGTGGGGAAGTGGAAGGAACGCTTTTTGCGTGAGAAACAAAAGGAAGGAAATCCAAGAAATTTTAACCGTGATTTTCTAAGGGTTTTCGGTTGAGAAGGCTTAGGTTTGGGCTTTTATGTTAGAAATAAATTTAGAAAAAGTGGGCTGCTGGAATTAAATTTATAGGAAGTGGGCTTTATGATAGACATAGGCTGGAAATAATTGTAGTTTTATTAGTATTTTAAAATTGATAAAAACTATTTTAAAATTGTAGGATAAATTTAGGAAAGAAGATGGGAATGACATGGCTGCTGACGTGGCTCAATGTGAGCGTAGCAACATTAAATGCTACGCTTCAGCTTTTAGTAATATATTGACTAGGTGAGAGCTATTGAAGAGGGGGCAGATTTCAAAGAAACAGACATCCTCGGCAATTAAGATGGAGTGCTGATATGCTCCCATGTGTAACACTGGATCTCAATAATAGAACAAATATTGCAAACTTCAGTCAGTTTGCTGATCGAAAAAGAACTTATGAGGTCCAAGGTGTGACTATGACTGGGTGTATGTCTCTCAATTTCTGGCTTAATATTACTGCACATCTATTTTATTAAGTCCTTTTTTATATGAAAACTGGGGTATAAATCTATTCAATTATTTTAAAGTTTTCTCTTTCTTCTTTTCCCCTTTGGTTTCAGGTTACTATGGTGAGAATTACAAAAAGAGTCATTAATACTTTACTTTGCCAGAATATATTTTAGCAAGGTGGTTAGAAATTTACGATTAGTATGTCTTGATTATGTTCAATTCAGTTTTATGTTACATCAAGGCATTTGTTATTTGCAGCTTGGGAAAAATGGCATTCTAAGTGTGGATGCACGTCCCTTAGATGCCATAAATGTGGCAAATAGATGCAAGGTATATATTTTCCATAGATTAGCATTGAATTTGGTACAGGTCAATTTTGCACAATAATGAAATTCAGACTTTCAAGTTCAAGACAGTTGAAGTTACCTTGATGTGAATGGAGTTTCCAATTGGTGGTTTTTAAAAAAAAATAAATAAATAAATTTAATAGGCTATTGTTTGGGTGTGTGTGTGTGTGTGTGTCATGAAATCTGACAGGGACTGCACAACAATGCCACCCCCTTATCCCTCTTGACGTCCTTTGAGACTTCAACAGATCTAATAACATTCCTTGGTTATGTATGAATGTTTCTTTAAAGCTTCTATAATCAATTTAAAATTTGCTTTGTGCAGGCACCAATATTTGTAAGTAGACAAATTGTCTTGGAAGATGCTGTTAAAATCGGTTATGGGATGGGCAGAAAACGTGATACTAAATCTACTTATGATGTGTCCCTTGACAGGTATTGTGCACATAGTTTTTTTTTTTTTTGAGAAATATTGTGCACATAGTTGGGGGCCTTATATTTACTATCATCTGTTATTGTTGTATCTGGTAGCATAAGTTGTTTCTTCTCCAGTGCTGCAGATGGTCTAGATATACTGTCGGACCTGCTTGCTTTTTTATCTATTTATTTAAATGTTAAAATTTGTATAATGGGTTTTATTTATTTTGATCATTATGATATTTGCAGGTGAATATCTTTGCAGTTCTTGCAGTCGCTAATTTTTTTTCCCTCTCCATCGCAACATGAAGTTTGTGAGTTTTTTCCTGCATAATTAACATATATGAACATAGCTAGCTATGTACCTATTTCTCTGTTTATATGATTGAATTCCTGTTTCGGGTGATTCAATTAATTTTGTATTTTTTTTTCAGACATGTTTTGAGAAAAGATGCGGGTTTTATCTTTTCACTGTGTCATATAGTCCATATACCTAGGTTTAGGAACATATTGTGTGTATCATTGAAATTCTGCAGACATGTTTGCGCAAAGGTGGGGGGTTTTCTATTTCCCACCATGTCTCATAGTTATTGTATATAGATTTTTTAGGATGTCACTCGATTGTCCCATGGACCTTTCGGCTTTTGCAATCTTCTTTCCTAATTAGGTGGGTGTAAAAGTTTCCCACTTTCAAGAATGTACTTCTTTGGGTTCGGAATTTTTTGCTAGAAAAAAAAACACAAAAAATCAACAAGCCCCTTGATGCAAATAATTTGATTTATGCAATTCCTTGGTACAAAACTGTTAATAACTTGCACCTGTGGAATGTCTTTATTAATTTATGCAGTTCCTTGGCACAAATTTAAATTCACAACTGATGTCTATTACTTATAATTCAATGTAAGGATTAGATTAATAGTATTGGTTCTTTTGATTGCTGGTTTTTTCCCCTCTTTTATTACTACCTCTTTTGTGTTGTGGGTCTTATATGGGTCTGTTCATTTTTAAGTATTTGGCTTAGGATAGACAATACTTGAAGTAATTGTTATTTTTTATATATTACACGTCATTACATAATATTTATATTCTCACGCATCGCGTGGGTCTGCGGCTAGTCTTTTATAATAACTAGGCGCATACCCGCGTTTTGCGCATGATAAATTTGTTTATGATAGTGTTATTATTATATATTATTAATTATTAACTTTTTTCTATGTATTGCTACTCAAGCTGCATTATATATGTGTTGAATTTTCTAAATTATACTAATATTCAATAGGTTCTAACCCTCAAGAAAGCAAATGCAATACCCTTGTATTAACATCTAACCCTCCAAGCAACAAATTCTGGCTCCATCCTTGCCGTTGAGGGACAAGGCCGGGTGACAATTTTCTTAAAATGCTTATTATCCACTTCTTGTCATTGTAGAATTCATCCAAAATCTACCCAAAAATAAATACCTTTACATTTTCGTATTGCAATTTATGTTCTCCGGTGGAAAGGGAAATTGTACTTCAAAGAAAGATTTTAATCACGCTTCTTGAAACAGATACTATAAAAGGGGTAAATAAAAATCATTTGAATATTTCTCAGTTCTGCTTTATCCTGTTCAAATTCGACCAACATGTCACGAATATACAAATATTAGCAATTATAGCCAAAAATGACTATAGCAGTTGAATACTGAAAAGCTCCGACTGCTGTCTTAAATCGACCATTAGTAAAATGAAACTGATAGGGATAAGGATAACAGACAAAAATATGGGATGAAGCAATTTATATTCATTCAAACTTGGCCACATATGTACAAGAAGTGTAGGGGGGGATCAGTTAGGACCCCAACAACTCAAATACATGACTTTTCTCAAAGACTCTTCACTCTGCTTTAGCTTCTCGTTGTTCACTTTACTAGATATAGCCGAGGAAGACTGAGCTGCGAGTTTCTTGGCTTGATAGTATGATCTGATATTGTTCTTCGCATGCTGGTGAAGTGACCTTAGAGGATAGTTCCATCTACAAACACCTTGGTCTTTCAAGGCCTCAACTGCACCAATACTAGCTGCCACCATCCAAGAAGCTTTACTTGTTGCACTCATACTTCTTTCTTGCTCTAAATTGGAACTGAAACAAATGGAAATTTGGAAGTTCGGATTATGAAAAATAGATTTTGGGTTTTGAATTTTGAATTTTGATGGTGCTCAATGTATGGGAAGGGATCTTATATAATGTGTGAAGATAGTGGCAGGTGAGAAGATTTTGGGTGCAAAACTATAGGTAGTTTTGCCAGCAGTTTGGGAGAAAACCCTGGTATTTGGACACCAAAACCATTTGCTTTGCTCATAGGCTGTGCCTTTGAATTTGGAGTTTTGGACACTAGAAAGAGACAGAAGCACTAATAAAGAAATAAATTAAAGAGACATGAGGGCATGACTAATGGATAAAGAAAAGGTTGGTGGGGTTGCTAGCCCTGTTTGTCTTTGTCAAGTAATAAAAGGAGGTCTGGGACGTGGCAAAATAGGCAGGCCAGGTCGGTCGGGCCGACGGGGTTCGGGTCTAAAAGTGGGTCATTTAAAAGGGGTTAAGAATAGGTCGGGCCAATGGGGTTCGGGTCTAAAAGTGGGTCATTTAAAAGGGGTTAAGGTTGCTCCAGACAATAGTTTGGCTTTCCAAAAAAATAAAAACTCAAAATAATAAAATGATATATTTGTAAAAATAGACGGTAGGAAAATATTTTAAGAAATAGTTCAATTTTTGAGGTGAACATATTATCTTTAATAAATTTTACATAATAAATTATGAGTTATAGTATATTACAAAATAATTATATATTCTCACACATCGCATGGATTTGTGACTAATAATAATATTATAATAATAATAATACTTATACAACAATGTAGTGTGATAAAGACTTTTGGATTAAAAATTCTCCCCCCCCCCCCAACTCTAAAATGATTGTTTGGTACTTGTTTATCTCCCATGAGTAAGATAATTTTATAATTGTGTATTATTATTTATTAGATTTTTATATGCTATAGTAAATTTTCAATTACAAGATTTAAATCATCAGTTTAATAAACATATAATAGAATTGCTTATTCCTAACTTTGAGAGAAAATTGCTTATTCTTAATTTTGAATTCTCGAAAATCACATGAATTCTATTAGAATTGATAATATTTGTTTGCCAGTTGAAATTTATATATGTAAGAATTCAAAAATTATGAAGAAAAAAAACTAGTATTGAAAATGAAACTTCACCATTATGAGCACATGTAGTTGGACATCTGCACTTCAAAAAGTAATTGTTAAATGCTTTTTAAATCATGCCAATGGCTACTCCAGAATCAGGAATCAATAAACTATTAATATGTTTTCAAAGTGGTCGCACTAGTTCTTATTCTTCCAATTTCTATTGCAAATATGGAATGAACATTTTCACTCAAAAATATTATCAAAACTAACTTTTTCAATAAAATGGAAAACAATGTTTTGACAAACTTGTTGATTTTATACATCAAAAGAGAAGTTGCAAGGTATTAAGAAACAACTATTCGTGTTTTTATTTTGTTTATATTTTATTAATACTAAATAGATACTGTATTTATATTTCATGTATTAATTCGGTTTTGAATCTTAAGTATTTCTTACTCTTTTTTTGATAAGCTTAATTATTTCATACTTGAATTATAAAAAACTCTGTTCTTGTTTTGACCCTCTGAAAGACAAAATTCTGGTTCCATCCATAGGATGCCCCCCTCTTTTTGATTTTTTTTCCTTAAGTAATAAAAAAAAAATTAAAAAATAAAATTTATATTCTCGCCTCTGGCCCCCAAAATTTTTTGAGCTTCTTTCTTTCAAAACGGAAAATGTGTTGAATTTTCTAAATTCTACTAATATTCAAGAAATCAAATACAATACCCTTGACCTTGTATTAATACGCAACAAATTCTGGCTCCGTCCTTACTGGTGACAGACAAGGTGGCAATTTTCATAAAATGCTTATCTGCTTCTTGTCATTGTAGAACTCATCCAAAACTCTACAGAAACCCCCCTTTACATTTTCTGATTGCAATTTATTTTCACCGGTAGAAATCAAAGAAAGATTTTATCACGTTTCTTTTATCAGGTACTTTAAAATGGCTAAACAAAAATCATTTGAATCTCTCTCAGTTCAGCTTTATCCTGTTCAAATCCGACCAAATTCAATTCATTCTATAACCCAAATATACCCATAAAAAACTAAGATAAAAACAAAGAGGAACATGTCACAAATATACAAGTATTAGCGATTCTCGGCAAAAATGACTATAAAAGTTGAATACTTAAAAGCTCCGACTGCTGTCCTAAATCGACCATTAGTGAAATGAAATTGGTTGGGATAAGTATAACAGACAAAAATTTGGGATGAAGCAATTTATATTGATTCAAAACTTGGCCATATATTTACAAGGTGTAGGGGGGATCAGTTAGGACCCCAACAACTCAAATACATGACTTTTCTCAAAGACTCTTCACTCTGCTTTAGCTTCTCGTTGTTCACTTTACTAGATATAGCCGAGGAAGACTGAGCTGAGAGTTTCTTGGCTTGATAGTATGATCTGATATTGTTTTTCGCATGCTGGTGAAGTGACCTTAGAGGATAGTTCCATCTACAAACACCTTGGTCTTTCAAGGCCTCAACTGCACCAATACTAGCTGCCACCATCCAAGAAGCTTTACTTGTTGCACTCATACTGCTTTCTTGCTCTAAATTGGATCTGAAATAATTGGGAATTTGGAAGTTCGGAAGATGTAAAATAGATTTTGGCTTTCGAATTTTGATGGTGCCCAATGTAAGGAAATGGATCTTATATAATGTGTGAAGATAGTGGCAGGTGAGAAGGTTTTGGGAGCAAAACTATAGGCAGTTTTGCCAGCAGTTTGGGGGAAAAACCCTGGTATTTGGACTCCAAAACCATTTGCTTAGCTCATACGGCCACTCAGAACAGACAAAAACAATAATGGAGCCAATTCGGACACTAGTGGGGATGACAAATGGATAAAGAAATAATATGTGGGGTTGCTATTATTCGTTTTATTATGAAGCAGACTTTTGAAGGGGCCTGCTTTCAACCCGCCGATTCGATAAATTTCGATGTAACCAAATCCTACCGACACTCGGGTTAATTTTTCAAGGGTTGATGAATTGAATTGATAGTAAATCTTTTGAAGCTCAAGTTTAGGTTGGCGAGATTTTTAACCAAGTGATGGACCCAATCCATTCTATTAATATTTTAAAAATTATATGCTTTTTAAATTTGTTCATTAAATTTATTTCCTTCTGTTTTATTAGGCATAAGAAATTTTTTTTTTTTTTTTTAGAGTTTCAACTTATGGTGTCCGCTCCTGATAATAACTTTTTATTATCAGAGCAAGACACTAATTAGTTTTTGGTATAGGTGGAGATTAAACCACATATCACTTTTACAACCATCAAAAACTTTACCAGTTGAGCTAACTAGAACCCAGAGACATAAGAAAATTGTCACAACTAAAAATGACACAACTTAACCCAATCACTTCATGTTATGTAGGGTTGGGAATTTAAAAACTCAAAGGGTTTAGATTAGGTTGAAAAGTACCATAAACCCAATCCCCATATGATCAATGCACGCCAATAATGTAGGAGAGGCTTATGAGACCACCCTTTGATTAAACCCATATTTTGATTTTTGTAAGTAATAAAGGGAGGTCTTGGAATGTATAGATGCATTGCTTGTAAAAAATAAATTGATTCCATCACTGTAATTGAAAATCTAAAATCCTAATTAAAATAATTTTCAACGTTTCATTAAGAAAAAATTTAGTGAAAAGAATAACCCAGTATAAACTATAAAATCTAGCAGTCAATTTTAATTTTGAGATAGTAAAAGGTTGTATCAAATCATCTCTATTCATTGGGTCTATTTGTAGAAGAACATTTTTTTTTTAATTACATATAAGTGTTTGTTCAAACTCATGAGAAAGGTGGTATTTTTGTCAAATGAGTATTTGGAGAATGCTTGTCTAAAACTATTGTTTCAGGTGCAAATTACTTAAAAGGACTAAACTACAACACCAATATTTGGTCATAACCAATCTAAGACTAAGTGTTTAATTTTTAAAAAATTAAAATTAAAAAGGTTACACATGGAGAGTGAAGACACCACGCCTTGAGAAGTAAGTATTTGACAATTATTTTATAGTTGGAAAATATTTTCTGTCAAACCAAACACGGCCTAAAAGAAAGAATAGTCAATGCTTCATTTGGTTGGATGGTGGAGATTGGAGAAAAGATAAAAGATGAAGAAGTTGTGGTTAAAGGCGTCAATTAGTAACTGAGCTTGAGCCATTCAGGCATGAGCAGGTTCTTGGTTGAGTAAGGCAAAGAGAGATCAAAGAACAAGTGCATGACGACAATGATGTAATATAAATATAAGGAGAAGTAGAGGTGAAATAGAGGCAAAGGTACAACAAGAACACTAAGGGTGTGTTTGGTAGAGGGATTTTAGGGAGGATGAAAAAAAAAAAAAAAAAAACCCTTTTTGGAGGGTGTTTGGTTGGGAAGGAGAGAGGGAAAAGAAAGGGTGGAACTTGGGTGTTTACTCACCGAGCTCACCAAAAAGTTTTCCCCCCAAAATGGGGAGAAAACTGTTAAGGGGGAGGGAGAGTCTGATTTGTTTATTGACCAAGATGCCCATGTGCAAGTGCACATGGGCTTTTGTCCAGTATGTTGGCCTTTTTTTGTCCCCAGATCCAGTTTTAAGGTTTTTTTTTTTTTTTTTTTGTGTGTGTGCTTATGAAAGTTTAATGTTGAAGCTAAAATATGTGGCCTAATATATTGCTAAAAAAGTGAATAATATTGTGGTAAGGGGACTCATTTATAGAACATAGTTAGCCTAATAATTTTTCCTCAAAAAAAGAAGAAGTTAATCTAATAATAATAATAATTTTAAGGACACAATTTGGCTCTCAAACCCAAAGAAGCTATGCAATTAGGTCCAAAGAGTCCAATACAATGAATTTGTAGAGAGTGGGTTGGAAGACTGGGCTTTAACGAGTTAGACAACAAGCAAGGTGGATCCAGATGACCAGAAAATGAAGATAGGCTGGTTTAACTTAAAGAACATCGTCCTTGGCACAATCCGAGGATATCAGTTCTTATTTATTTCTTCTCAAGTCTGATTACAAGTTCAACTTTTGATTGCTACAGTATTTTTCTCTCAATTTCTCAATCGCAACTCTCATTGCCTTCTTCCTATTTTATATTATCCATTTGTCTTCATCTTTGCCCTCCACGTATAGATTAAATTATTGGTGTTGATCCCTATCACGTCAGCCCCATCCTGAAGTCTCTAAGTAGTAGTTGTAAGACTGAAAACTACTGTTCAGGTATCACTTCCTCATTAATGCGACCAGAAAGTTAGCTGCAGAGCATTCAATATGATGGTAGTAACTTTCCCTTAGATATTTCTCAGCTCCTATTTGTCCTATACGTTCACAAAGCGTATCCTCATCAATAAAACTTTCTAGAACGTCACCTTGGACAACATAACACACCTTTTGACCTCCACTTCATTAGCTGAGGAAATGCTCCTCCTCGGCATACTTACCCCATCTTTTATAGTCATAACTTACTCGTGAAGTTCAAAGTCTTATATCTTCCCTACTGTTGATCTGTCCTTGGACCACTGAGCCTCTTCGGCCAAGCCCAAGACCCAACATATATTTTTAGGCCCTTTGTCCCCACAATAGCCCCTCAAAATTCCGTTTTTTTCCTCCTATCCTAGGAGAAAAATGGGGTTTTGACTTTGGAGAATGAAATCCATTTGTTTCTCTGCTTTCCACACGTGATAGTATCACTTTGCTTGTCTCGTAATAGTTCCTGATGCTTTGAAATCCGCAATGTCTCATTAAATGCTCTAGGCGGCGTTTTGTTCCCTACATCCTACAGTGAGATGTAGATCCTATGGCTGGCGTTTCTCCTCGAATTTTGGGTAGGATAACTCTCACTCTATTCCACCTTCTATATAAGGTGCCTAAGGGGAGTTATTTCTCCTCATTTTACAAATTCTCAAGCTCTCCAAAAGTTCCAAACTCTCAAACTTTCAAGGCTTCCCAAGTTTCTAAATCTTCCAAGTCCTTTTCTAAAAAAAAAAAAAAATTAAATCTTCAAGAAGTTTAGGAATCAACACACGTGTTTATTCTCGTAAGTTCCTTCTTCTTTAGGTTCTTTTCTCCTCAGCCTTCTATTCTGTTTCCTTTCCTTGAAAATTTCTTTCATACCCCTTTAGCATGCCTAGATGGGTAGATTTAAGCATCTTGTAGACTCTTCTGCCGGTATAGAGGGCTTCAGGGCTAAGTACCACATTCCATAAGGAGTAGCCTTGTTGTATTATGCTCCAAATCGGGTGGTTACAGATAGAAACGAAAGGGAGGTTGTCATTCCTATGATAGCTTTCATAGAAGGAGGAATGACACTTCCTATGGGTTGGGTAACCCGAGACTACCTAATTGCTCATAGGTTGTGTCCCCATCAGTGTAAACCTAACCTCTTTAGGATTCTGGGTTGTGTAGATGCTCTCAACGAGCACATGGGGCTAAACCTCACTTGGCACGACGTCGTCTGGATGTACGAGTGCCACTTGCTTGGAGATCTCGGATACTACCTTAAGTCTAGATCCTCGGTGATTAGGATTGTCTCATGCCTCCCTAAATCCAACAAGGGTACGAAGGATGATTTCCTAATAGCCTCAGGGGATTGGCACAACGGTCTTCACTACCCAGTCCTAGAGGGAGAGCCAGGTGAGGTGCCTTAGGTTTAGGTTTCCCTTCTTTCTTTATATATGGGCATTAGCTTTGTGATTTCACCACCATTTTTTGATTTTTAATATTCTGTTTACTTCTAATGGAGGTATTCGCTGTACTAAACATGTCACTTTTTTTCAAACGTATTTATAGATTAAAGATATGTAGCTCCTAGCCACAATCTTGTGAACTTCGCTGGCCTTAACAAAGTGTTGAGGTCCGAGGTGTTCGTAAGCGAGGATAGACAACTGAGAGCCATCCATCTTATACTCGATTTTGAGCCTCTGTCGAATCAATTCCAGGAGGTGGGTCGCGTCATAAAAGCCAGTGATCCCAGGCTAGCTCAAATAGACATTTCAATGCCCGGTTTCTTAGCCCGAGAAGACCTGCCACCCGTTGAGCTACCCCTCCACCGTTCTCCCCGTGAGGTAGCGACTCCGAGAGAAGAAACAACCTCCTCTCACCTACCACTTGAGGCTAAGATAGATCAATTTCATTTCGAGGATGAGAAAGAGGAGCAAGGAGAACAGGTGGTTCAAGTTTTGGACTCTGAGGACAAGCTAGACAGAGTTACTACTGTATGCCCCCTCGACCTTGTAGTTGCACATATAGACGATAGTTCGGAAGACGAGGAGGAAGAAATGGCCTTGAACTAGAGAAAAGGCTTGAGGGACCTCGTCGTGGGGAGGAAGAAGGGGTCAACATCTAAGGATACCCCAAAGTCTCAGCCCCTCCCTTCTCTTCTCCCTCCCCCTCTTATCCCCATAACCAGCCTGCTCGCCATCCCCAACCTGAAGAAGAAGAGGAAGGAGAAAAAGACCGAAGAGGGGGAGGTGGTTCCACCAAAGGACCCCAAGCAATAAAAGGTAGCCAAAGACAGAGGACGAACCTCTTCGATGGAAAGTAAGGAGGCCAAGCACTCGGCTGACATGCGCCATCCATCTTGGAATCCCTAATTAGAGTTGGATGGTGCAGCGCTGCCCTGGAACTCCTCCATCAGGGAGTTCCAGGGAGGCCACTCCTACCACGTGGTCGAAACTCTATAGCATCCTCTCCTACTCCCTAAGGACATGAATGCTTTAAAATGCATAAGGCAACTAGAGCTCTTCTTGTCCTTAAAGAGGGACCTAGCCATGGTGAGTGTTAGGACATATGTGATTCACCTGTTAGGAACATATGTTACTATTTTATGTAATTGGCTAATCTTTTGACAAAACGCACTTTACTTGTATTTGGGTAGATCTAGGATGTGTTTAATACTTCGAGAAACATGTTGTTTAAGTCTAGTATTAAAGCCATGAAGATTAGTTTAAGTTTAGTATGAAGCCATGAAGATTAGACCAAGAAACAAATGAAGAAAAGTTGTTCACTAAAGCTGGATAGATAGCTCGACACCTGCGGACAGATAGCTCGACAGCTGCTCGACACCTCTCGATAACTAGGCTATCTATCGAGCTCTTCAGTTGATTGTTATCACAATCTCGACACCACTCGATAGCTGGTGGATCGATCGAGAAAACTCTTGTCTCCTCGACAGCTCCTCGATAGCTTCTCAATAGCTGTATCTGTCAAAGTTTAAAGCTCGACACATCCTCGATACCTCCCTATCGATCGAGGTTACAGGAATTCAGATTTCTAGATTTGATTTTCGGCCCAAGTTTTTGTATTTGTGTAGGGTTTATTTTCTCACAACCCTAGACCAATATAAGGCTTATTTTGGAGGCCGTCACATGTGAGAATACAAGGAGAACGAATGCAAAAGGTGATCGATGCCTTATTCTCTCTGAAAGAAGCTACTGCGTCTTTACGCCTTAAGGTTTTGTAACCAAGTGCTTCTTGATCTTCATTGTTGATGAAGTGAAGAACCTTGCAGCCAACAATCTACTTCTAGTTGGTGATTAAGTCGCATACTGGGATCCGCGCAATTAGTTAGTCACGTACTGGGATTCGTGCAACAAAGGGTGGCATTCATATATTGAAGAGTTCAGAGGTTCTGAAGCAATAGAAGATTTCTACTGTGAGTTCATCTACGGGGATCGTAGATGATAGGCCATAAACTGAATAACTCCTTGTGATAGAAATTAATTAATTAATTAGTCAAGTTATTAATTAATCAATTTATCATACGAGCGCATGGTAGCACAAACAAATCACTAATAAACTAATAATGCAGCGGAAAATAAATAACACGGTGATTTGTTTACGAATGGGGAAAACCTAACGGCAAAAACCCCATCGGGTGATTTTCAAGTCACCACTCCCGAAACTCCACTATTATCACAACAAGCGGTTACAAGTAAAGGAATCCAAATACCTTACCAACCTACAGTTGAACCCTTACCCCAATACCCAATTGGATTTGTTCTATAGTGACAGTTCTCCTTTTAGATGCACAACTCCCAAGTATGTGACTAACCAATTTAATGAGCGGATCCCAGTATGCGGCTTACTTCTTTGCACGAACCCCAGTACGTGACTAACTCCACAGCAACCCTTTGATTGTTGTAGTTGATTTGCAGCAGTTTCACATAGAAACACCAATAAGATCTTCAATGTTGGTGCAAAAGACTTTGCTTGGTTACAGAACCCAAAGGCATACAAGAAACGCAGTAAGAACTCTTTCTTCTGTAAGAGGAGGCTAGGGTTTCAAAAAGAAAACCTTATGAAACTCTCTAGGGTTAGGTTTTTCTTTTTCCCACCTCCTTTAAATAGGAGCTTAATGGGCTCTCCTATTCCAAATAGGTTTACATAAACCTTGGGTTTTCCTAGTCCAATAAGGATTATACAAACCCATAAACAAATAGTCTTTTAGAATAAAACGTTTCTGGCTATAATCTGAAAACCCGTAAGCTCGATAGATCGAGACATCTGTCGAGCTTTAATGAATCTCGACAGATCGAGCTTCTGTCGCGGAGGTATCAAGACCTGCAGATTGCACTTTTCTTAAGCAGTTCTTGAGTAATCTTCATGTCTTCAATTTAACAACTTGTAATGATCATCTTGAACCTACTCAGATTTACCCAAATACAAGTAAAGTGTGTTTTGTCAAAGGATATGCCAATTACATAAAAAAAATGTCCCCCATAGTAGAGTCTAGGGACAAAGGTTTTGTACTAGATTTGAAACTTCTCTCTACTATAGTGGATTGTTTTTCGGGAAGGTTTCCCCCCAGGTTTTTTTATTGTGAACCTAGTTTGCTTCATTGGTTTTCCTAGGTCATCATATCTTGTCTTATTTATTTTTCTACTGCATGATTTTGACATGATATTGATGTTTGTTTGTTTTAACAAGTTTTATTCATAATAAATCTAATTAACAACATAGGTTTAAAACTTGTTAATTCTATCAACCGGGGTCTAAATTTCCCAACAGTAAGCTTCTCTTTCTCCTTTTTTTTTTTTTTCCTAACGTACTCCTTTGTTGCCTATATGCAGGTTATCCAGGAGGTCTCCGTGGCCGAGGAATGGGTCAAAAACGTGTGGAACGAAGCCAGGGTTGAAGCCAATCTCCGTGACAAGGCTGATAAGGCCCTGGGTGCTGCCAAACAGAAAAACCAAGAGCTTTCAACCCAGTTGACAACCGAAGAAAAGGCACGTAAGAGCATTAAGGCTGGCTTGAAAAATGCCCAGGACCAGGCTGAAGACCAGCGCAAAAAGCTCTATCACATTGAGATAGAGCTGGCCACTCAGAAACAGTTAGTCTTGGAGCTAAGGGCAGACCTACAAAAGGCTAAGGAAGCAGCTCAAACGGCCAAGGAAGCTTCTGAGACTTTGGAACAACCATCCTACAAGCGTGGGGTGCAAGAGACTGAGATAAGGCTAACAGATGAGCTGGCGGAAGTAAGTAGAGACTACTGCAAGGAGGTGTGGGCAGAAGCGCTCAACCGAGCAAAAGTCCCTGCTACTTCTGAGTGGAGGCTTGCTGAGAACACCTTCTTCCTAGAGGACATCCGAGAGGTTCCAGCAGCGCTCCCTCCTCCCGCTATTCTTACTTTTCCCCCTTCGGAGCAGCCCTCCACCACTCAAGCTTCCCTTCCCCCTTCCGAAGTCTCTAAAAGGCCTAACAAGGAGGCTGAGGTGGCCGAGGGCAAGGAGGCTGGCCAGTGGGGTCCTTAGCCTAAGGATAAGGGCAAGGGCGAGGAGGCCAAAGTCCTGCCAAAAGCCAAAGGTAAAGAGGTTGCCCCTGAGATCAAGGACGCTGACTCCAAGGCCAAGGATGCTGCTGCCAAGGCTAAAAATGCTAACTCCACAGCCAAGGATGCTGATCTCAAGGACGACCCACCCCGTGCTAAGGCATAGTTTTAGGATTTTTCCTTTATTTTTTGTACTTCTTCTCTTTTCTTTTTTTGTGGCAGTTTGCCACTATTTGTAATGTATCCTCCTTTTCCTTATTTAATGGAAAGATATCAACTTTGGCTTCATAAATCTTTATTTTCCTTGCAATGTTTCTCTATGGTTGGTGTGATTTTTTTAAGTGCGGATACCCACACTATAACAAAAGCTAGTAGTAATAATTTGCCATTAACTGAAACAAATTATACCCATATGCATGGTAAGAAGAGTGGTTAAGTCCTTAGATGCAAATGAAATACTTAGTAGGAAAAAAGGGTGCCTGAGGTATCTCATTTTAAGAATTTCTTACTACATTACCCTTGGAATCCTTTAATCAGGACCTAGGGTGAGCTTTCCAAGTGTTAATTTCCCCCCAGGCTTGTGAACCAAGGAATCCGACACATCCATAGTTCTGTTTAACACTTAGAAAAAAAAATGAAGTATTAATTTACCCAAAGCATGTGATCCGAGAGACCAGGCATAACTAAGGTTCTGTTTAACAATTAGTGAAATAAACTGAAGTATTAATTTACCCAAAGCATGTGGTCCAAGAGACCATGCATAGTTAAGGTTCTGTTTAACACTTAGTGAAATAAACTGAAGTATTAATTTACCCAAAGTATGTGGTCTGAGAGACCAGGCATAGCTAAGGTTCTGTTTAACACTTAGTGAAATAACTGAAGTATTAATTTACCCAAAGCATATGGGTTGAGAGACCAAGCATAACTAAGGTTCTGTTTAACCCTTAGTGAAATAAACTAAAGTATTAATTTACCCAAAACATGTAGTTTGAGAGACCAGACATAACTAAGGTTCTGTTTAACACTTAAGAAAATAAATTAAAATATCAATTTACCCAAGGTATGTGGTCCGAGGAGCCAGGCATGATCGAGATTCTGTTTGATACTTAGGAAAATAATAGGACGCATGATGCATGATGTAATAAACCAAAACATGGTAAAGAAAACTTTCATTAATAATAATACCTTCTCAGGTTGTTTACATTCCAAGTGTGGGGTACAACCTTTTCATCCAAATCTTCAAGATAATATGCCCTGATTCTAGCCACTGATGTGATGCGATTCGCATATGGCCCTTCCCAGTTGGGCCCTAACTTTCCCCATGCTGGGTTTCTTGTCGTGCCCAAAACCTTTTTTAAAACCAAGTCTCCAGGTGCTAGTGGCCTTGATCTTACATTTGAGCCGTACCTCTGCTTAAGCTTGTGTTGATAGTACGCTAGCTGAACCATGGCATTTTCTCTTCACTCTTCAATTAAATCTAAACTATTCTCCAATAGCCTATCATTGCTGTCTGTAGTAAAAGAGCTTGCTCTCAGTGTTGGAAATCCTGTCTCCAAAGGAATCACAGCCTCGGTCCTATAAGTCATTAAAAAGGGGGTCTCCCTAGTGGACCTACAAGGTGTAGTCCGATATGTCCAAAGGACGTGTGGCAACTCTTCCACCCATTTTCCCTTTGCGTCATCCAGCCTCTTTTTGAGTCCACTCACTATGACCTTATTGACAACCTTGGCCTGTCCACTCCCTTGTGGATATGCCAGGGTGGAATATCTATTTATTATGCCCAGGTCACAGCAATGCCTCCTAAAGGCTTTGCTATCAAATTGAAGACCATTGTCTGAGATGAGTGTATGAGGGATTCCAAACCGAGTGACAATATTTTGCTAGATCAATCTCTTGGCATCCATATCCCTGATATTCGCTAGTGGTTTAGCGTTTACCCATTTGGTGAAGTAATTCATGCCGACCAGCAACCATTTCTTATTCCCTACTGCCTTGAGGAATGGCCCCACAATATTTAAGCCCCATTGAGCAAAAGGCCAAGGGCTGGACAGAGGATTAAGGGCACCTCCTGGTTGGTGAATGTTTGGGGAAAATCTCTGGAATTGGTCACATTTCTTCGCATATTCTTGTGCTTCCCTCTACATATTTGGCCATCAATATCCCTAAGTGAGGGCCCTATGAGATAAGGACCTGCCTCTAGTATAACTTCCACAAATCCATTCATGCAACTCTTCTAGGAGTAGCTCCACTGCCTCAAGATTTATGCAAAGCAAATATGGTCCAAAAAAAGATCTCCTGTTCAACTTTTGGTCCTCTGACAGCCAAAACCGAGGAGCCTTTCTCCGTACCTTGTCGACCTCGGATTTACTCTCGAGCAAGATGTCTTCCTTAAGGAATAGTACAATAGAGTCTATCTAGCTAGGACCCATCCTAATATGATGAATATGAACCTCGTTTCTCCCTACTTCATTAGGTTTACACAAGTCTTCTACAAGGATCACTTGAGGTAAAATTTGCCGAGGAGGTTGCGAGCATGGCAAAAGAGTCAGCATGTGTATTTCTACTTCTAGGGATTTGCAATAAATTAAAAGACTCAAATACTAACTGTAAGTGTCTAACCTGGTTCAAATATTTCTGCATTCTGAGATTTCTGGCTTCCAATTCTCCCCCTACCTAGCCTACAACCAATCTCGAGTCTTAAAACATCTCCACTACCTTTCCTCCCATTCTTTGAACCATAGCCATCCCTACCAATAAAGCCTCATACTCGGCCTCATTATTGGTGGCCGAGAAGCCCAACCTCAATGATTTTTCAATAATGATATTCTCAGAAGAAATAACAACTATCCCCACTCCAGATCCTCTTTGATTCGCTGCACCATCAACGTGTACTCTCTAGGGTAAAGGTTCTTGCCGGGAGACCATGCAACCTAATTTTTCATCCATGTTTTGTTTCTCAGCTTTTTCTTTAAATGGGGTTTCAGTAAACTCAGCCACTAGATCAATGAGGACCTGACCCTTGATAAAGGTACGAGGCATGTACTTGATATCAAAAGCCCCAGGATCGTACCTCACTTAGCAATCCTCCCTATGTAATCAGCATTTCGAAGTAGAGATCTAAGTGGAAGTTAGGTTAGGACAACAACTGTATGTGATTGGAAGTAATGGGGTAGCTTACGCGTAGCATGCACCACTGCCAAAATGGCCTTCTCCAGTGGTAGGTAACGGACCTCGGCCTCATGTAGTGACTTGCTCACGTAATAAACTGGCCTCTGTTCACCACATCAACTTGTACTAGCACCAGGCTCACCACACTGGAAGCCACAACAATGTAAACAAACAAAACCTCATCCACTTCGAGTCTAGACATAATACGTGGCCGAGATAGGTATTCCTTCAACTATTGGAAGGCCAAGACACACTCTTTGGTCCATTCAAACCCCTTCCACTTGTTCAACAACAAGAAAAAAGGTCTACACTTGTTTGTTGATCAAGAAATGAATTGGTTTAGAGCAGCAATCATCCCTGTCAACTTCTGGATCTCTTTGGGATTCCAAGGTGGTTGTAAATTGTTAATTACTTTAATTTGGTCAAGGTTGACTTCAATTCCGCAGTGTGTAATCATGTACCCCAAGAACTTCACTGATCCGACACCAAAAAAGCACTTAGAAGCATTAAGTTACAGCTTGTGTCTCCTCAAGATCTCAAAGATATTCCGGAGATCGTTAATATGCTCTGATTCCAACTTACTCTTAACCACCATGTCATATATATAAATCTCAATGTTTTTTCCTAGTTGTGGTTCAAACATCCTGGTTATCATCCTCTGATAAGTAGACTCTACATTTTTTAGACCAAAGGGCATCACCTTGTAGTGGTAATTCCCAATAGGGGTGACAAAAGCTGTCTTCTCCTGATCATCCAAAGCTAGAGGTATTTGATGGTACCCTTGAAAGGCATCCAGGAAGCTCATTCGGGGATGGCTTATAGTGGCATCCACCAACTAGTCTATCCGAGGCATGGGAAAAGGGTCCTTAAGGCAAGCTTTATTCATATCTGTAAAGTCCACACACACTCGCCACTTCCCATTCTTCTTCTTTACTACTATTGTATTGACCAACCACTTAGGGTAGAAGACTTCCTTTATAGCCCAGCCTACTTAAACTTGTTCACCTCCTTCCTAACAGCATCAGAGTGCTCCTTAGATGCGCATCGAGGTGGTTGCTTCTTAGGGAGGACAGTTGGGTTGACATTCAAATGATGGCAAATGAAGTTTAGATCCACCCCAAGAGGCTAATCAGCATTCCATGCGAACACATCGATATTCCTCCTTAGAAATGTTAAAATTTCTTCCTTCTCCCGAGGAGGCAACTAAGCTCCGACCTGAAAAAACTTATCCAGATCACCATCTATAGCAATTTCGTCCAACCTCTCACACTTTGCCTCTTCCGACACCGCATCCATAGATAGGACCGGAACCCTTGATTACTATGAGCCCCACTCATCAGAGGCCGAGGACTAAGCTTCAAGCTGATGCATAATTACAGCCACGAGGCACTACCCAGTCATGGATTGACTCCCTACAAGCTCTTCAATTTGGTCCCCCGAAGGGTATTTCACCTTCAAGTACAGAGTTAAAGAGACAACCCTAGGGCATGGAGCCAAGTCCTTGCCACAATGGCAGTGTAGGGGGAATAAGTATCCACCACAATGAAGTCTACTTCTACTACCTCTAGACCTGCTTGCACGGGCAATCTAATCTGACCCCTTGGGATGACAACTTTCCCATCAATGCTTACCAAAGGTGAATCATAGGTTGTCAAATCCTCAAGCTTGAAGTTCAGCCCTTTGTACAAGTCAAGGTCCATAATCTCTACGCCACTACCTTGGTCGACCAGCACCCTCTTCACATCATACCCTCATATCCTAAGGATGACCACTAAAGTATCTTCGTGTAGCTGTATGGTTCCAATCTTATTTTCGTCCTAAAAGCTTAATGTTGGTTGGACCTCCACTCTAACCCTCTTCAGCTCATAATTAGAGTCCTCGGCAGGTAGCTGAGCTATAGACATCACCCTGGAAGGATGAGAACCAGTACTCCAAGAGCAGCAATGATGACATTAATTGTGCCCAAAGGGGGCCTTAAAGAAGTATTCCCCTGAGCCCCTGACCTTACTTGGTCTCCTTGTCCATTGGGCCGATACAAAAACTATTGTAACCTTCCATCTTTGACTAGTTGCTCCAGATGATTCCATAGAGTTCTACAGTTCTCGGTGGTATGCCCTCGTTCCTGATGGTACTGGCAATGAAGATTTTGGTTGCGTCTCATGGGGTCTCTTCCCATCTTGTTTGGTCATTTGAAGTATAATTCATTCTTGATCTTCTCTAAGACTTGATATACTGGCTCTCGGAATACCATTTTTACCACCTAAAGAGCCGTAGACCCAGATTGCCAACAAAATCCATTCGGGGCCTACTATTATTGTATCTGTCCAACCTGAAATCCCTCATGTCCTGAGGGATAACCTTAGCCTTTCCCTTTCCTTATTGTTGGTCTTTCTCAACCCTTTGTATTTGTCGATACGATCCATTAGCCAACGCACACTCCTTACCGGCTTCTTAGTCAAGGACTTTCTCAAATCATGCTCGGTGAGCAGGCCGACCTTAAAGGTCCTTATAGCCATATCATCAAAATCCCCATCAATCTAGTTAAACATCTCCTAGCATCTATCTGAGTACTTTTTCAAGGTCTTTCCTTCTCGTATGGACATAGACAACACGGAATCTAAGGGCCGAGGAACCCTACTACAAGTAATAAAACGAGATTCAAATGTCCGGGTGAGCTCCTTAAAAGAATCAATAAAACCTGCACTCAGGCCATCAAACCACCTCATGGCCACAGGCCCTAAGCTAGATGAGAATACCTTATACATCAAGGTCTCATTCTTGGAGTGCACTGCCATCCTTTAGTTGAAGTGGCTAACATGTTCCACAGGGTCTGTACGCCCATTGTACGTGGTAAATGTTGGCTAAGTGAAGCGTCGAGGAAGTTTTCCTGCTTCAATCCTGCGTGTGAAAGGTGATTTGGAAATTTGGTTCAATGCCCTACTCATAGCGTCGTTTCCCCGACCTTTATGGGATGGGCTTTTACCCCTATGCCTACGGTGGTGATCCTCATCACACGAGAAAGACTCACTGGGAGGAGTCCTCGATCTGGGCCTGTAGCTACCATCTTCTTCTCCACTAGAAGAAGAAATAGAACTTGAAGGAGTTCTCCTCCGTCATTCGCGGCTCAACTTCCTCTACAAGTGATTAATCTCCTGTTGCATGTTTCTAGCATTTTCTTCATGAGACAGGTGGCTCCCACCCCGTGATTGGCTCATACTAATATGGGTAGTATGTACACTCCCTTCTCGGTCCCTTCTTTGTTCAAGATTACGGAAGTGATCTTGACATTGAGACCCCATAGATTTTGCCTGATTCAGACCTGAATCTACCATAGTTAAATGTTAGACTCACTACAGCACCAAAATTTCCCACAGATAACGCCAATTATAAGGACACAATTTAGATCCCAAGCCCAAATGAGGTATGAACTTAGGCCCAAAGAGCCCAATACAATGAATTTGTAGAGAATGGGTTGGAAGACTGGGCTTTAACGAGTCAGACAACAAGTAAGGTGGATCCAGATGACCAGAAAATGAAGATAGGTTGGTTTAACTTAAAGAAAATTGTCCTCGGCACAATCCGAGGATATCAGTTCTTATATATTTCTTCTCAAGTCTGATTACAAGTTCAACTTTTGATTGCTACAATGTTTTTCTCTCAATTTCTCGATCACCACTCTCATTGCCTTCTTCCTATTTTATACTATCCCTTTGCCTTCATCTCTGCCATCCACGTGTAAATTAGATTGTTGGTGTTGATCCTTGTCACGTCAGCTCCTTCCTAAAGTCTCTAGGGAGTAGCTGTAAGGCTGAAAACTACTGTCCAGGTATCACTTCTTCATTAATGTGACCAGAGAGTTAGATGCAGAGCATTCAATGCGGTGGTAAAAGCTTTCCCTTAGATATTTCCCATCTCCCATTTGTCCTATACGTTCACAAAGTGCATCCTCATCAATAAAACTTCCTAGAATGTCACCTTGGACGACATAACACACTTTCTAACCACCACTTCGTTAGTTGAGGAGTTGCTTCTCCTCGACATACTTCCCCTGTCTTTCACAGTCATAGCTTGCTCGTGAATTTCAAAGTCTTAAATCTTCCTTACTGTTGATTTGTCCTCAAACCACTGAGCCTCTTCGACTAAGCCCAAGGCCCAACATATATTTTTGGGCCTCTTATCCCTACAATAATAATAATAATAATACTGGTACAACAATGTAGTTTGATAGAGATTTCGATTGAAAATTCATACTCCCCCCCCCCCCCCAAATTGGAAATTAGTCCCTCAAAAACCAAAAGAATTGAAGTGTCCACCTAACTCATATATATGATCCGTTGCTCTCTTTTGAAAAAAAAAAAAAAAGAAAAAAAAATCTATTTTTACTAATAGAACTATATCTGTGTGCGCGCGTGTGTATATATATATAAACTTTTCTTTATATATAAAAACTATGATTTCTTATGATATTTGGTTATTTACTTATTTAGGACCAAAAATTAAAAGTTTAGAATTTTGATGTATGGGTGTTGATGTGCTATCTAACTCCACTCAAAGGATTGTTTAACACTTATTTTTCTCCAATGAGTAAAATGACTTTATAATTGTGTATTATTATTTATTAGATTTTTATGTTGTAGTAAATTCTCAATTATCAGATTTAAATCTCCTGTATAGTAAACATAGGCTTATTCTTAACTTTGAATTTCTGAGAGGTACATGAATCTTATAAGAATTGATAATATTTGTTTACCAATTAATAAGTTTTATGTGCAAGAATTCACAAATTATGGAAAAAAAATAAAAAAATAAATCTAGTATTGAAAATGAAACTTCACCATTATAAGCATATGTAGTTGTACATTTGCACTTCAAAAAAAAATTTAAAATACTTTTTAAATAATGCCAATGGCTACTTGGGAATTGAAAATCAATAAACTATTAATATATTTTCAAAGTGGTTGCATTAGTATTTATTCTTACAATTTCTATTGCAAATATGGAACAAACATTTTCACTCATAAATATTATCAAAACTAACTTTTGCAATATTATTTTAACGATTCGTTGATTTTGTAGTACATCAAAAGAGAAGTTGTTGAAAATTTTAATACAAAGTTAATCAAATATGATTTTGAGAATTTAAAAGAACTTCCAATTCCAATTTATTATATTATAAATGATTGAGTTGAAATGTATTAAGAAATAATTGTTTATTTTTTTTGTTTATATTTTGTGAATACTAAATAGATATTATATTTATATTTCATGAATTAATTTGTTTTTGAATCTTAATTATTTCTTAATTGAATTATCAAAATTTGTTGTTCTTGTTTTGACCTTCTCAAAGGCAAAATTCTGGTTCCATCCACAGGATGGCCCTCCAAATTTTTTTTTTAATAATTTTTTTCCTTAAGTAATACAAAAATTTATAATTAAAATTTTATATTCTTGCTTTTCGCCCCAAATTTTTATGAGCTCCTTTCTTTCAAAACGGAAAATGCGTGAATTTTCTAAAGTCTACTAACATTCAATAGGTGCTAACCTTCAAGAAAGCAAATGCGATAACCTTGTCCTTTCTTTCTTTTTTGCTAAACAATGATGACGGACAAGGAGGCTATTTTCATAAAATAATTATCTGCTTCTTGCCATTGTAAAACTCATCCAGAACTCTACAGAAAACCCCCTTTACAATTTTTTATTGCAATTTATTTTCACCGGTAGAAATCAAAGAAAGATTTTATCACGTTTCTTTTAACAGATACTTTAAAATGGCTAAATAAAAATCTTTTGAATCTCTCTCAGTTCAGCTTTATCCCGTTCAAATCCGACCAAATTCAATTCATTCTATGACCCAAATATACTCATAAAAAACGAAAATAAAAACAAAGAGGAACATGTCACAAATATACAAATATTAACAATTCTTGGCAAAAATAACTATAAAAGTTGAATACTAAGCTCCGACTGCTGTCCTAAATCGACCATTAGTAAAATGAAATTGGTAGGGATAAGGATAACAGACAAAAATTTGGGATGAAGCAATTTATATTGATTCAAAACTTGGCCATATATTTACAAGAAGTGTAGGGGGGGGGGGGGGGGGGGGGATCAGTTAGGACCCCAACAACTCAAATACATGACTCTTCTCAAAGACTCTTCACTCTGCTTTAGCTTCTCGTTGTTCACTTTACTAGATATAGCCGAGGAAGACTGAACTGAGAGTTTCTTGGCTTGATAGTATGATCTGATATTGTTCTTCGCATGCTGGTGAAGTGACCTTAGAGGATAGTTCCATCTGCAAACACCTTGGTCTTTCAAAGCCTCAACTGCACCAATACTTGCTGCCACCATCCAAGAAGCTTTACTTGTTGCACTCATACTTCTTTCTTGCTCTAAATTGGAAATGAAACAAATGGAAATTTGAGAGTTCGGAAGATGGAAAATAGATTTTGGGTTTGGAACTTTGATGGTGCCCAATATAAGGAAAGGGATCTTATTATATAATGTGTGAAGATAGTGGCAGATGAGAAGATATTCGGTGCAAAACTATAGGCAGTTTTGCCAGCAGTTTGGGAGAAAACCCTGGTATTTGGACCCCAAAACCATTTGCTTAGCTCATAGGCTGTGCCTTTGAATTTGAATTTGGACTGTAGAAAGATACCGAAGTACTAATAAAGAAATCAATCAAAGAGACATGTGTATAAAGAAAAGGTTGGTGGTGTTGCTAGGCCTTTGCTTTATTCTGAAGCTTCTTTTTTTTTTTTTTCGCTGAAAAGGTTGGTGGGGCTGCTTCATCTAGCTTTGTTTTGCCTTTTGTTTTTGTCAAGTAATAAAAGGAGCTAATGGGGGATTAGAATCATAACTGCATACTTTTCAAAAACATTTTTATTTGATTAGAGTAATTGAAAAATTTTAAGCCCAAGTAAAAAGAAAAAAAGTTCAATCTTTTGATAAATAAATAAAAATACATAGAGAAAAGAATAGCTAGGTATTAAAGTATAAAATTTAGAAAAGTTGTTCCCAGTACACAAAATCCTTGTATGTTTGGTGAATGACCTTTACTATCATGCCAAGATATGACCTCTAGTCTCTAGAATTATCTCAAAATGATAATAATAATAATAATAATAATAAAAAAATCTAGAGTTCTATTTAGATTTCATAATAGAATCGTGTACCAAATACGAAGGTTAGACTTAGATGTCGTAAAATTACACTCAACGCCCACTAATTTTCTTTGCCCGATTTGGATTTTGAGCTCCATTTTATAGAGTGGCACGCAACGGTAAAGAAAGGATTTAGAGTTTCTTTTGTAGATATATAAGTATTATTTTTAAAAAAAAATCATTAAAATGATTTTAAAATTTTAAAAATAATAAATAAAAATTGAATCAGGCTTCCCCAATAATTGAAAACTTGATGTTTATAACTTTATATATATTGAAAGAGGAAAATTGAGGAGGGTGAAGAGAAAAAAAATTGAGAAAGTGAAAATCAGAGAAAAGGAAGATTTGAAAGTGTGAAAATTTTAAAAAAATAAAAACCAAACTTAGACAAAACAAAACAAAAAAAAAAAAAAAGGATCAACCCGATCCAACCCATATCTGTTTTTATCCCTTATTAGGTGGAGGGCTGTTCAACCCATCTGCCAAACCGACCCACACATTCAGGCCAAACAAACTTGAGAGGCCAAGAATGTAATGGCCCCTTATAATAAATTAATCAATTAATTTAGTCAAGTTAATTAATTAATTTAATTAACATGCAAAATGCGTGGTAGCACAAACAAATCACAAATTAACTAAATGCAACGGAAATTAAGTTGACACAGTGATTTGTTAATGAATGGGAAAAACTTACACGGCAAAAACCCCACCGGATGATTTTAAGGTCACCACTCTCGAGAATTCACTATTATCACAACAAACGGTTACAAATAAAGGAATCTCAGTACCTTATACCAACCTATAGTTGAACCCTTACCCCAATACCCAATTGGACTTGTTCTGTAGTAATAATCTCTCCTTTTCAATGCATGGCTCCTAGTACGTGACTAACCAATTCGATACACAGATCCTAGTACGCGACTTACTTACCAACTTGAGAAAGATGTTGGCTACAAAGTTTTTCAGTTCATCACACAATGAAGATCATGAAATTCCTTGGTTACAAAATCTTATGGTGTACAAATACAGCGGCTTCTTCAAGAGAAAGATGAACTAGGGCAAATTATGTCTCTAGTCACAATTTGCATGAACATAACTTTGCTTCACACTCGCATAACCTTTGACGGCCCTTAAAATAATCCTTATATATGTTTAAGGTTGTGAGAAAAGAAAGCCCAAACATATATATACTGATTTGCTGAAAATCAGCTCTGAAAAAATGAATTCCATAAATCTCGATAGATAGCTTATCTATCGAGTTAGCTGTCAAGCATTGGACTTTAGCAACTTTTGAACCTCGTTAGATACTAGCCGTCGAGATAGCTGTCAAGATTTAAAATCCCGCACATCTTCACTTGTTTCTTGGACAAACTTGCATGGCTTTAACACTTGAACTTGAAACCTTATTTCTTGAAATATTAAACACATCCTAAATCTACCCAATTACAAGTAAAGTGTGTTTTGTCAAAGGATTATCTAATTACATAAAATATTGACATATGTTCCTAACATGATTCACATGTCCTAACAATCTCCCCCTTTGGCAATCTGTGACAAAACCACAACAAACAAATGAACATATGAGAAAAGTCATAAATCACTCAACTCATACTCACGTGTTGAATACAATAAAATCTATCTTAACACAAACTCTTGAAAATTTTTGCAAGAAGAGAGTTTATGGCAAGAAGACTTTGACAACTTATATTTCTGAAATACTTTAAACAAAACTCATCAAAGTATCTTAGTATGAAACAGAAGTATAAAATTGCATACATTAAATAAGAAACATGTGTATAAAGATATAAAAGAAACAACACATGGAAAGATAAGCAAAATGAGATAACAACATCATCAAATATATATATCAAAGATAAGTACAATGTTTGCTCTCACTAGATAGTCATAAGACTAATGTACAAGAGATAATGTATCTAAAATACAAAAAAAAAAAAAAAAAAAAAAAAGATACAAAAAATTCTCACTACATCCCTCATAAACATTCCTCCTATCACAAAATTCTCCTATGCTAACCCTCTCCCTATGTATGACTACTCTCATATCAAAACTACTCCTCATTTTTGTCATGAGTGACAAAGGGTAAGTACATCAAGTAGACATCTCATCATCACTGGGCGAGCTAGCACCATCGTCCTCATCAGCATCATCACTGCCGGAGCCATCGTCACTCTCATCCTCAAAAGCTAGTGGAGATGGAAAAGAAGCAACAGTGAAACCACCCATGATAGCATGTCATTGTGCGATACGACTAACACGGGTGTTCACCTAACACAACTCATCACTGAGAGTGTCAAGGCGAGCATCCATGTGCACAAGTTGTGCCATGATGGCCTCAAGTGTCACTACACCCGCAGAAGATGAAGGAGCAAAGATGGATGGAGCAGTAGAAGCTGGAGGAGTCTTCGTTTCTGTCTGAGGCCACCTCAATCTAAGCTATGCCTTGCTTCGTTAAACTGTAACTGCATCTATGCACACATCACCATGAAGTGAGAAGACTCGGGAAAGGAGACAAAAAAATGGCGGAGGATATGCATGATAGCCGAAGGTAAAATGAGCTTACCACATAGAATGAAGTAGAAGAGAAGTCGATAGAGATATCCTCTAAGAAGGATAACAAAAATCGAGCACGAGGCTCTATAATAGAGTTATAGTGAGACAAACGATGAAGAATAAATGTCATCACCATGTTTAGGAATCTCGAACCTTTTGCAAAGCCCGAGCAAGGGGTGTTTTCACAGTCACCCCAAGATGAAGATGTTTCACAAAAGAAAGGCGACGATTTGTCTTTGGACACAGTTCACAGACGAGCACAACTAAGGTAGTTAGGATGCGCTACCCTAGGAATGTGTAGTATCTCGGATACAATATCTGGAGTAACTACTATACGTGTACCTTAAACGCGAGAGAAGAAATGAGGTACAAAAGTATCGATTCTGTGCATATTGGAGTAAAACTCCTATATGATTACGGAGGGACAAGTGACTAGGATGTCATATAGTAACCCCCAACCCCTATTGTGAATGATAGTAGGTAGTTTAGTATCAGAAAAATCTGATAAGATGACTTGGCGTTTCGAATGAATGCCTCATCAACAAAAGTTCTCCAAAAAGTCCTTTCGGGCTTTATCATCACGAAACCGTACATGAGAAGGTGTAGGGTCAGAAGAAGAAGATGCCCTAGAACGAAGAGGGTTCTGGGACAGAGTGGATTTTCATTTAGGTGCCATGATACAACTAATCGAAAGAAAGAGAGACACGCAGAAAAGCACCAAACACATCAATATATAAGAATATAAAGAAATGAAGGTACGTATGCATGAACATGTGACATGCAAACCAAAAAAAATATCGTGGGCTCAGCCCAATCCAAACCTAACAGCACACAACAATTCAACATATATAGCACACATCTATAATGCATGAAAATATAGTTAACATGTTCATGAAATGCAATACATGATGATTTTAAATCATTGAAACAAAAACCCATCCCAAAACTTTAACAAAAACTCAAAAGTTTTGAAAAAAAATCTCAAATAATTTCAAAACACCCAAAAGTTAGGTCAAAGATCATGAAATGCATGATAAAGAGGGAGAAAGCATCATACCAAATGAAGAACATGAATCTTGAGATCGAAAATGAAGTGAGGAAGATGAAAAGATTGAGTTTTGGGTGTTTGGGAGAAGGAGAGATACTTTTCTATCGAGAGAGATCGGGGAGAAATGGGATAGAAATCGCGTGGATCCTATTTATAGGAAATCTCAGTTTCTTGATGGATCGAGAGGTATCGAGAATTAAAAATGCGTGTTTTATCTGTCAAAGAGTTATCTAGAATCTGTCGAAAGGTGTCCACAGCTAAAGGATCTCAATGGATCAAGGTAGCTATCGAGGAGCTATCGAACATCCAGAAATTTTCTCGATAGATCGAAGTAGCTATTGAGAAGCTGTCGAGAATGCGATAAAAAAAGCTGAAGGGTCTCGATAGATAGCCCAGCTGTCGAGAGATGTCCAGCAGCTGTCGAGATTTCTTAAAAACAATTTTTCAAGAAGAGAAAAACACAAACATGAACGCAATCAAGTATGCTACACAACCAAAGATCTAAACCACATTTTAAGCTCTCAAAATCATCTCTCAACAACAACAAAAATGTTAAGCACATAGATCCAAAACACACACACACACTAAACACGTCTAACTAATTTTATATTTCAAAAATAAGTTAAGACAGTTTAGTGAGCATACATTAACACATGTAATTCTTGTGATGGTCAAATCACATTGTACCTACACATGTATTAATGGTAACAAAGAATATTGAGTGTTATGTGTGAAAAACATCACAATATTGCATCAATGTCTATATGTTATGACGATTTGAGATATGAGAAAATCACTTTAACTCACACACAGTCATAACTATTTGATGGAAACTATCACCTTTGAGGTACATCCTATAACTCCCACATCTCCTACAATATACGCTTGCAATCATATATAAAGCATTTTCATTCTTTTTGCTTTTTATTTTTCTTTGTATCTTTTTCTTTTAACCAAACCATGCATGGGCATATAAGAGATAGAAAAGAAATACCCAATGATGTTAAGCATTTGACATTGCACTTTTGCTATACCGAAGCATATAGATGTCATTTCATGATTGGCGGGCAACAGTGGTGAGATGGTTATCTATGCTTTTCTCTTAAGATTTTCTAGTCCTTCCCGTAAAAAAGAGTGATATGAGTGTTAAGTACAAGAAATTACTTAATCTTACTAATCACAAATATGAGCCATAAAACTCACTTGCTTAGTTATGCATAAAGATGCTCATCTAAACTACAAATGATACAAAGTTTAGAAAACTTTGTTTCAATAGCCATCCAAGGTACACAAGTACCAACGTACACGAACACACACTGTTTTTGTATTTTTTTTTTTTTTCAAATTTCTTTTTATATAAAAAAAAATAAAGCAAAATTGAAAAGTAAACAAACAAAAACGTCTTAAACAAAGCAATGCATAAAACTAGACTAGCTTAAAACACGAAAGCAAAACACATAAGTAATGCAAAAACAAAAACAAGAAGGGGGAAAGAGAGAAAAAGTGACAGAATCACTTGGAGTCTTTTTCCTTCCACACCTTGAAAGAACTTTTCCGTTTAGCAAACCCTTGATCTGGCGGTTAGGGAGAAGAATTGAAACCATTTAAGTTCGAAAGGAACATGAAACTTTCAGAAGATCTCCAAGAGGAGCAAAAGAAGATAGAAGCTAATTCTGGTTTCCCGATGAGATCATGTTGTTGCTTTGTTGAGTGGCTAACCACTTATAGCAATTAGATCGAGTATGTCCAGCTACTCTACAGTGATGACAAAAATGCTGCTTTTTTTGTTTAGGCTTTTAAGTATTTCCCTTCTTAGTCCTAGGGTTCTTGATCTCTTTCTATTCAAGCTTAGGTGGTGCTCCTAAAATAGATTTATCATTGTCTATGTTCTCACTAGCTAATTCATTTTTAGCATCATTTTTCTCAGTTTCAACATTATTAACAAGAGGAACAAAAACAGTAGTACTAGAAGTAGCAATACTAGGAGAAGAGAAATCATACCCTAAATCGGTTCGATTAGAAGCAAATTTCTAAAGACTGAGCATCTTATCGAGCTTTGCACTTGAAGTCCTTTCCAACTAAGCTCTGACTTGGAACAGTTCTGCCTCAAGCTTCTTGGCCTTCTCAACCAAGAAATTATTCTCAAATCTCAGTGCTTCAATGGTCTGATTTGTTTCATCAAACTTTGTAGAAATTTCTTCTCGTTCAAGCTCCACTTCACTAAGCTTCTTGGTGGCCAACCTATACAACTTCTCATGCTTTTTTGAGACCTATATAACTTTGCATAAGCTGTGTGGATGTCATTTTGCTCATCCATCTTTTCAAACTTAGACTCCACCAATTCCTCTTCTTCAGCCACATCTTCAACAATCCCTTTAGTAGGATTTACAGTGATAGTGAAGGCTTTTAGGATTCCATCATCCTCATTATTAGAATCATCCTCAGGCTCAATGTCGCTCAACATAGCAGCAAGTGCCTTACTCTTCCCAATAGTCTTGAGATACATAGGCCACTCTTGTTTCATGTAACTGAAGCCCTGACACCTAAAGCACTTTGGTCCTGAGGGAACAATGTACTAACCGACATCCCTAGCATCTTTCTTCCCTTTGTCTTGGCTCTTGAACTGCGAAGAACTGGATTGCTTTTGGTCCTTGTCAAATCCTTTTGCGTTGGCATTCTTCATAAACTTCTTGAACTACCCCGTGATATAGGATTTTATCTTAGAATTTTCATCATCTAAAGACTCATCAATGTCACTACTCTTAGCCTTTAATGCCATGCTCTTGCTCTTGCTTGATTTCCCTATCCTTGTCAACCCCAACTCATAGGTTTGGAGATTTCCAACCAACTCTGTCAAAGGAATTTTGTCAATATCCTTCAATTCCTCAATTGCGGTGATCTTGGCATGAAATCTCTCGGGTAGAGATCTAAGCACTTTTCTAACAATCTTGGGTTCGGGAATGGTTTCCTTAAGATTAAAAGCTAAGTTCACTATGTCCTTAAGCTTGGCATAGAACTCATCAAATGACTCATCCTCCTCCATCTTAATCTCTTTAAAACTCATAGTAAGCGTTTAAAGCTTTAAATCTTTGACAGCCTTGGTTCCTTCATAGGTTGTCTAGAGAATGGTCCATGCTTCCTTAGAGGTTTCAGTAGAGGATATCTTCTTAAACTCCTCATTCGTGACTACACTGAATAAAGCATTCAATGCCATACTGTTGAAGTTTGCCGCCTTGATCTTCGCATCGTCCTAGTCAGTCGATGCTTCCGTAGGCTTGGTCCAGCCTATCTTCACAGCTTACCACACCTTTTCATCCAATGATTGCAAGAAAGCTCTCATGCGAACTTTTCAGTATACATAGTTAATGCCATCAAATAAAGGAGGTATAATAAGAGACTGTCCTCTATCCATGACAAATAGGGGTCAATGGATCACACAGCAAAGATTAACACCTAATCAGAGTGTACCTACTCTGATGCCACTTAAGAGGCCAAAAATGTATTGACCCCTTGTGATATATTAACCAATTGATTTAGCCAAGTTAATTAATTAATTCAATTAACATGCAAAACATGTGGTAGCACAAACAAATCACCAATTAACTAAATGCAGCAGAAATTAAATTGATACGGTGGTTTGTTTATGAATGGAGAAAATCTACACGGCAAAAACCCCACCGGGTGATTTTAAGGTCACCACTCCCAAGAATTCACTATTATCACAACAAGCGGTTACAAGTAAAGAAGTCTCAATACCTTATACCAACTTACAGTTGAACCCTTACCCCAATACCCAATTGGACTTGTTCTGTAGTGACAATCTCTCATTTTCAATCACGGCTCCCAGTACGTGACTAACCAATTCGATGCGTGGATCCCAGTACACCGCTTACTCACCAACTTGAGAAAGATGTTGGCTGCAAAGTTCTTTAGTTCATCACACGATGAAGATCACGAAATTCCTTGGTTACAAAACCCTATAGTATACAAACACAGCAGCTTCTTCAAGAGAAAGATTAATTAGGGCAAATTCTATCTCCGATCACAATTTGCATGAACACAACTTTGCTTCACACTCGTGCAACCTTTGATGGCCTTTAAAATAATCCTTATATATGTTTAGGGTTGTGAGAAAAGAAAGCCCAAACATATACACACGTATTAGCTTAAAATCAGTTCTAAAAAACTGAATTCCATAAACCTCGATAAATAGCTTATCTATCGAGCTAATTGTCAAGCATCGGGCTTCAGCAGTTTTTGAACCTTAATAAATACTAGCCGTCGAGATAGTTGTCGAGATTTAAAATCTAGCACATCTTCACTTGTTTCTTGGACAGACTCGCATGGCTTTAACACTTGAACTTGAAATCTTATTTCTTGAAGTATTAAACACATCCTAGATCTACCCAATTACAAGTAAAGTGTGTTTTGTCAAAGGATTAACCAATTACATAAAATATTGACATATGTTCCTAACATGATTCACGTATGTTCTAACAAAATTGACCTAGAAACCTCCTGATCCGAGGGTTGTGATGGTTGGCAATAGGTTCTGACATCCTGAACTCGATTTCGGCAAGTTGGTTGACGAGTTATGGCTTAAAAATCAGATTCCAACTAACTTGACCGATATCCACCACTACTAATAGCCTCGAATCTCCGCTGAATGAAGAGATATTTGATTAGATCTCAACAGATCTGACAAGATCTAGTGTAGATCCGATGAGACCTCGTTGAGATCTTTCCAAATCTGGCGAGATATTGACAAAATCTCTCCAAATTTAGAAGATTTCAGCCACATATGACCAGATTTAGCCACTTCTGGTGGAATACCAGCCAGATTTCCTCTTCCTTAACTCCGATCGAGCTCGACCACCACCCATTGCGTATCTGACCAATCCGAACCAAATACTTTACCTGTCGGTGGCAGATCTAAAAAATTTTCACCCGATTTGGTCAAGTCGGGTCACAGGTTGGACACATATCTGACCCGGATCAACTCATGGACACCCTTAATATGATGATTTACCTGGAACCCAATATATTTCTTTTGGGCTCATAGAATAATTAAGTGACTTACCAGGAAGGCTGGCACCCAAGATATTTCTTTTGGACCCATAGAATCAATGCGTGAGTTGGCTCCAGCACAAACAACGTTCTTTTTTCGGTGGATACCATACCACCCCCAACCAATTTTGCCAAGTTTTGGAATTTCGGGTTTTTTTTTTTTTTTCTTTTAAATTAATATCAGTAATGTACTAATGTCTTCTTCTTCTTCTTCTTTTTTTTCCACCTAATGAATTAGAAAATCAAGATCTCGTTTTCTTTTTTTCTTTTTAATGGAATGATGTCGTATTTAATGACATTGTAATTGAAGCAATTTAGAGTGGGAACCGGATACCCACTCCATTCACAAAACAGGTCTTGAACTTGATAGCCTATTTGTGTCATTACTCATTAGGGATTTTTCTGGAAAAAATTATTACATTGATCAGGAAATGGTTTCATGATTCATAATTTCCGCACATCTTTAGATCAATCCAACAGAGTTGAAGAACAATGCTACTCGTGATGTGCTACACACAAAACCATTTCTCCATCATGGCATTCACAATCACATGGCCAAAAATCTGTCAATAATATATAGAAATTTGACCATTAATTTGCTTTAATAAGATAAACAACAATGGCAAGTAAAGAAAGTTTTACAATCTCTAATTAAGCTAGAAATCATCTCACGGAAAAATGGGACTACGTATCTTGAATCAACACACTAAAATCTAATGGTATTGGGACCCCAGCAGCTCAAATCCAGGACTTTTCTCATAGACTCTTCCTTGGACCGCAAAATGGTATTAGAAATAGCAGAAGAAGATTGAGCAGAGAGCTTCTTGGCCTGATAATAAGACCTGATATTGTTCTTGGCATGTTGATGCATTGACCTTATAACAAAATTCCACCTGCACACCCCTTGGTCTTTCAGGGTCTCCACTGCAGCTATGCTTGATGCCACAATCCAAGCTTTGCAAGCTGAATTCATATTTGTTAAGTTTAAGCTTTTTTTGAATTTGGGTTTCTGGAAATGAATTCAATTCAAGGTTGTGTGTGAGAAATTGAGGGTTTTGATTTTGTTGTTGTTGTTGAGAGCTGTAGGGGGGGTTTCTTTCCTTATATAGGTAGGGAGGTCAATATTTTAAGAAGGGTAAAGAAAGTAGAAAACCACAGGCAGTTGGCAGTAGAGGCCCTGGTATTTTTGACACAAAACGCCAAAACCATGGGCTAACTAAGCTTGAAATGGCAGGTTACAACTCTCAGATATTTTTGGTGAGCGCACTAGTTTTATTGATTCGGACGCCAAAGTCCTGAAATATCTACTGCTTGGACGCGTTATTAACAGATTTTTCGGCCATTGGTAAGTGTACAGTGTTGACTAAATTTTCTAATGGGCCAGGCCTTTTTATATGTCCTCTCTCTCTCTCTCTTACACATGGGATGCACTGAAAGTGAGGGCGTATAAGCCCAGATGACTTGTACATCTAAAGTGCTGCCTCTGCCTTTTTTTGTCGTTTACATCAATCCGTGTTCATCCTTGATACTAGGAGGGTGAAATACAACTTACACACAAGAGGCCTTTATATAGTCAACTTAGAGTTATGGAGATGCAAACTTTCCATTTATTTTACCTAAAAAAAAACTATTTGTTTTCTATTTTACACGCTCATTTTTACAAAATATCTACATTAGTCTATCTATTCTATACATTTATTCAATAAAATATTCATTTTTTTACAATTTTTTATTATTTTCTCACTCACTACCTCTCTCTCTCACAAACCCAACCACCATCATCATCACTACCCCTCTCTCTCACAGACCCAACCATCATCGTCATCATCATCACTCGATCACTCCACACCCAGCCACCATCATCACCTACCCAACTAGCATCATCTAGGAAAACCAACCCATTCAAGCCGAAACCCACTCAATCTGAAACCAACTCAATCCGAAAGTCAAATCATCACCCACCCAACCCGAAACCCACTGACCATACAACGAGAAATCAGTGGCGATCGGCGATCGATGAGGCTTCGTGGCAGTGGCAATCGGCAATTTGATCAAGCTTTGTGCTGGTCTGATGATTTGATCGGCGGCAGTGGTTTGATAAGTTGATCAAATGAGAAAAAGGGAGAGTGAGGTGAGAGTGAGAGCAACCAGAGACAAGGAGAGAGAAAAAAATTACTAAAATATTAAATGCAAGTACTACAGTAACCATGCATATATGCACGGTTACTGTAGTACTTGTGCATTTATGCACAATTTTACACCCACTAATGTAGGTATTTTTTTAGTCAAAATGTGTCAAATGAAGGATTTTTTGCATTTTGCAAGACTTTACATCCACTAATGTAGATGCTCTTAGTCCTCAACTTTTATTCATTTTTTTTTCATCTTACTCATAGTGTCATAACGTTTAGACTCAAAAAGAACTAGTTGGTCAGTTTTGAAAAATTTTAAACCTGTCTGACTTTCTACTTTGCTAGCTAGAAATCTTAGAAAAAATTACTAGTTATAGTGTGAATATTTAGTTACATCTCATCCCATCTAATCGAAATAGTATCTCATGATACTACAATCTCACAACATGACACACATATATAGAACTCACACATGTTGGGAGTCTCATAAGATCCTTTTTCTTTTCATATGATCACATGGTGAATCACATCGTTGAATTTATTATTAAAACTCACTTATGAAGAAAAACTTTAATTCCAAGATTAACTAAGCTAGTCAATGAAGCTTGTGATTGTGAAGCTTAAGAATTGAAGAGCGAGAAAGTGACAGAAAGTAAGGGAAAAGGGAAAGAAAATGAGAGAAACGAGAGAGAAAATCTTGAGAGAAAAAAGCTATGTTCATTAACGGTAAAATCACAATAATACACATCTGAGCTTGGAGCTCTGTATTTATACTACATAATAATCATAAATGTTCAACTAATCCTCCACATTATAGGGATCTAATGCCCATAAATTCTGGAATTTCTGTTTAGAAACTTCTATAGACTTACGCGCCTATTTTAACTAAACTTTGAACTCCAAAATGCTTGCCATTAAGCCTTATAGTCTAGTGACACCTGGTTCCATTGTAACATTTAGCTCGGGGTTCTATCCCCTGCATTTACCTTTAAAAAAAAAAAAAAAAAGACCGAAACGCCCTTATCACTATTAAGACTTCTTTTAATGAAAACGGTGCGTTTAGCTGAATGCAAAACACAGTCATCTTCAACCTCTGTTTTCCTTCTTCAACCTCTGTCGTGGTCTCTGTGGAGTCTGAGCAGTGCTATCTTCAACGCTATAATGCATAGGACATCATAAATTTATTATTAAAACTCACTATTATGCGATAGGATAGTGTAAGAACTATACTCTCAGACTATTCTGCATTGTTATGTAGGAATGAGTAGGGGATCAAGAAGTTGCCTCAGTCAAGTATTTGGGTGTACCTCTTTTTTTTTTTTTTTCTTTTTTTGGTCGAACAATAGATCAAAAGATTTTATTATTATTATTATTATTTGTTAGAAAGAAGTTGGAAGCAAAAACAAGTGCAAATGCAAGAATTTTTCTTGGATGGATCGAGCAAATTTGATCAAATCAGTGGCCATATGTCCACCCTAATTTAAACATACAAAGGGGCTATGTGAAGATTCGAGGCCAGTAAAGGCTTCATCATGGGCTTGGAAAGCCTTAAAAGGGGTGAAGTCATTGCTTGCAAAAGGGACCAGTAGAATGGTAGGAAATGGGGATAGCATTTTGGTGTGGGATGATCCTTGAATTTCTAGTACTCCCTCTTACAGTCTTTGTCCTCAGTCAGTGTTCAGTGATGGAATATATCCCCTATATGATTGTGTCTCAGCTGATTACCCAAAGCAAAACATGTCGAGATATGTTTAAGCTTAATTAAATTCGTAAATAATATACGTATAAAGAATTTATAGGAAGATATTATAAGAGAAAATAAGTAAAAATCACATAAAACGAAGATGGAGAGGTAAGCTCATATAATACAAATTTGACCATTAATTTGCTTTAATAAGATAAACAATAATAGCCAGTAAAGGTAGGAATCATCTCACGGAAAATTGGGATTACATATCTTGAATTAACATACTAAAATCTAATAGTATTGGGACCCCAGCAGCTCAAGTCCATGACTTTTCTTATAGAATCCTCCTTGGACCGCTTTATGGTATTAGAAATAGCAGAAGAAGACTGAGCAGAGAGTTTCTTGGCCTGATAATAGGACCTGATATTGTTCTTGGCATGTTGCTGCATTGACCTTATAACAAAATTCCACCTGCACACCCCTTGGTCTTTCAGGGTCTCCACAGCAGCTATACTTGTTGCCACAATCCAAGCTTTGCAAGCTGAATTCATATTGGTTTTCGAGTCTTTAAGAATTTGGTGGTGAAAAGAGATGTATGTATGAGAAATTGAGGTTTTGGTTTTGAATTTGGTTGTTGGGGCAGAATAGAAGGGTGTTCTATCTTATATACCAGGGAAGTAGAAGTAGTAATAAGGTAGAAAACCACAGGCAGTTGCATCAGTGGTTTATGGAAAGTGGCCCCTGTATTTGTAGCAACACGCCAAAACTATGGGCTAACTTGAAATGGCAGGGCATACTATTTTTTATATTTTTTTTAGAAAGAAATGGCAGGTCATACTAGTTTATTGATTCGGACAAGAAAGTCTTGAGATGGTAATAGTTTGGAAGCGTAAACGACAAATATTTTGAAATCAAGTGTCGGCCTCATGTGCCTTTAGCCCATTAGAATCTAGAGGTCGACTTGTACATCAGCGTATCAATTCAACCTGTCTCAGAGGTTCTGCTTCCAGTGCCGTGTTCATTTTTTTGTTTTCCCTGTAACCGGGTTCTTCTTTAACATTAGGAATACTACCATACTAATACTAGGAAAACAAAATTTCTAGAAATACAATTTATTCCATAGATTTTGCTACAATTTTTCTACTTGACTTTTTATGAATAGTTGAGAAAAATAAATAAATTGTGGTTTCATGTAAAAGTATCAAGCAACCAATTACAACCTGACATATATAATAATTGTGATAAAGTGTTAAATAGGTTGTGGTCCTAAAATTATTCTTAAGAAAAATTATTAGTTGCTAATGGAATACTCAACAATATGATACTCTCTCCTTCTTTTAAATCGTGAATTATATCAATGAGTTCCAGTTAGCTTAACTGGTAAAGTCTCTGATGGTTGTACAAGAGATTTAGAGTTCAATCCCCATCTATATAAAAAACTTATTGATGTTTTGGTCTGATAATAAAGAGCTAAAGCTTTAATTAGTAAAACTCAATATTAGTATTTGAGAGGAGAGAATAATACATTAACGTTACTCTCAAAATGTTGAGAATATGGTGAGAGGAGAGAATAATACATTAATGTTACTCTCAAAATGTTGAGAATATGAGGTAATTAAGATAAGAGCCTGTCTTGTTCCACTATTTTCAGGGTGTTTTTCTTTTCATTTTTTTTAAAACAGTGGGCCTCAATGGTATTTTTGTTTGCCTAGTGTTTTCTTTTTCAATTTTTCAGAAAACTAAATCTAGATTTGGGTGAAAAAAAAATGAAATAGTTCCAACATTCAACCAAGTTTTATGATATATAATATGATTTTAACCTATAACGTTTATTCCACCATGATAATTACTCTTTATCACCAAGAAAAAAAAAATTAATTAGTTTCTTTTTGGTGGATGCAACATTGGATCTCAAGTTCCTAATTCAACAATAAAATATTTTACTAATTAAGCTAACTGCCCAATAATATGATATTAGCAAAATGATTATAAATCGTATTTGTAATATTAAAGTTTTATAGACATTACTTGAATTTTTGGATTTCTATGCCATATCTCCTACTTGGACAGGTGTTTCGTTCCTACTGCCTATGCAATTTCAATTGTGGAACCACAAACCAATATTCGCTTACGCTTCCTAGTAGTAGGAGTGACCGAATGAGTAACTGAAAATTGGAATTGTGTGCTGTTGATACATAGGAATGAGTTCTGCAAGTTCCAGAAGTGAGGGATCAAGAAGCTGTCTCAAGGGGTCTAAGTTTTTGGGTTTACCTCTCTTTTTGTCAAACAACATATTGAAATATTTTTTATTCATTGTAGAGAAGTTGGAAGCAAAACAAGTGGCTGGAAAGTGGAAATGCAAGAATTTATGTTAGGTGGATCGAGCAACTTTAATCAAATCAGTGGCGATGTCCCCCGTATCATTGCAGAATAGAGAAGTTGGAAGCAAAACAAGTGGCTGGAAAGTGGAAATGCAAGAATTTATGTTAGATGGATCGAGCAACTTTAATCAAATCAGTGGCGATGTCCCCCGGATCATTGCAGAATAGAGAAGTTGGAAGCAAAACAAGTGGCTGGAAAGTGGAAATGCAAGAATTTGATCATTGCAGAATTGTGGAATCCTAAAAAGCCTGGTGAATTCTTTTAGACTTGTGTCATAGTTCATAGTGTTGGGTCCCAAACCTAGTCTTTTTGTGAATTAAGAAAATGATTAACAATTTTAATAAATTTCAAAAATTATTATCAAGCCAAAATATCAATTATACACAAAAAATTTACATGAAAAACACTTTCTCCTTGAAGGGAAAAACCATGGAACAAACTCCTAATAAATCCATAGGGTCCGTTTGGATTGAACTTATTGTTGCTGAAACTGAAAACTGAAAACTGAAAACTGAAAGTACTGTAACAAAATAATTTTTAAATGTGTGAATAGTATCGTGAGACCTATTTTTAATATTTTTTAGTACATGAACAGTGATGAACAGTGCTGCTACAGTGCTAGTTGTACCTGGAACGCGTGAAGTTAAAAAAAAAAAAGGAAAAACGCAGCTTTGGATTCAACGGAAAACGCTGAATCCAAACGGCACCATAATTATAAAAACAGTTACAATATCATCTCAAGTTTTATGTCTAACTTGAAATCCACACCAAATACAATAAACACCTAAAAAAAACTCTGGTATAGTCATGTAGATAGCATTTTATTTGGCACATTTTAAGGGGTGTGGTGGTCCGTTCCTAACAATCTTGGGTTTTTGGGCATCGACCCCCAATTTACTTGTACTCTAGGTTACGCTTATCCCACAATGGGAAGTCCAAAAAGTGGCCTCTCAAGTTACTGAGGGAGTTAAGATGTTACTTTGGCCCTTAACACTCTTGATCTTGGCTCAGCGAAGATGACTAACAGGCAATCGAGCCATTTCCCTGAAATCCAAACAGGATTCCTTAGTTCCGAGGATGCATTTTTACTCACTACTCTCATGTTTCACTTTCCCCAAAATTTTCAACCCTCGATTCCTACCCCTCCTCTCCTATTTATACCCTCCCCTTAATGGGGTTATCATGATGAGGGGATCTCCCCCATGTTAATGGGTCCCTCCATATCTATTGCTGACTAGAGAGGACCCACCTCTACTGCTGATATGGCTTCCTAGTAACTTATGCCTGATGCCAGTTATTTCTCGATGGGCGAATTCTCCCAAGGCATTATCTCTTGTTCACGACGTATATTGGGGTACTTAGTTCGAATGTTCGGCCAGGCCCATCTCAGCTCGACTAAGTGGATCGAGAGGGGCTGAGACCATTCAATGAGTGGGCCTGCAGATTGAGGTCAGGATGCTACTCTTGGTTCGTACAAGGGACATTTGTATTAGATTAATAGCCATGATAAATATTGACTAGTATGGTATGATAAATATTGACTGGTAGGTTACGATATTAATAGCATTGTTCTTTCTTCTTTTTCTTTTTTGCATAAACTTCAATATTATTTAATCAAACTAAAATAAGGTTACTACAGTCAACCTCACAAGTTGTCCTTAAGACATAGTAGTGTGATGAGAGAGAGAGAGAGAGAGAGAGATCCCACCTATTGTGTATTACTAGATTAGTGGCCAGTATGATAAATATCAACTAGTAGTATGATATTACGATATTGATAGCATTTTTTTTTTTTTTTTTGATAAACTTCAATATTATTTAATCAAACTAAAACACGAAAACTACAGTCAACCTCACATGTAGTCCTTAAGATATTGTTTGATAGTAGTGTGATGGAGAGACAGAGAGATCCCACCTATTGTGTATTTGGGTAGCCAAAGAACCAAATATTAGTTCCAACTCAGACTTCAACTTTTTTTTTAAAGGTAAAAATGTTCTTTTGTATCCTTACATATAATACACGTTCTATTCATTCCTAAAATATTTTAAAAAAAAATTGTTTTTGTCCCTAATCCTTCTGTTCACTTTTATTAAACCTATTTTAGGGGTTAAAAAGGAATTGAAACTATATTTTAGATACAATATTGATATAGTTTAGATTCTATTTTTGTCATTGAAATTAGGGGTGTGCGCGGGTCGGATTGGGCAGGTAAAGGCTAATATTTCTATCCAATCTGCCACTAGCGGGTTGGGAAAATTCCAATCCACCAAAGTCTAAATCCGGCTTATTGGTTACAAATTTTGGCAATTTGAACTCAGCGGGTTAGGCAGGTTGGCATTAACAATGTTTTTTTTTTTTTTTTTAATTATCACAAACTACAATTTGTTATTGAATAATCTCAAAATATAACTAACGCACACAAAAAACTAAAGTAGATTTTATTCAATAATCTCAATTCCAACACAAACATAGGGTCAATGAAAAATAGATATATCATCTCTAACAAAAGTAGGCTCTGCCTTACAACTTATGAAATTAAAAAAACAGTAGGATCTGCCTTACAACTTGGGAAAATTAAATCAACAAACTCAATGTCTTAACATTCCCAAAGTCACATCAAGGATTCAAAATAATAACATACCAACATAACAAATAAACTTCAAAATGGTATGCATGGTCTCAAAAGCCACAATGTAATCAAATTAAACCCACCGAAAATAAACATAGTTCCAACAAAAGTTCTTCACAAAATAGACTACATCAATCAACTTCAAGCTTGGTACCACTCTAAAAATTAAGTCAAACTCCTCCAAAGCAAGTAGCAACCTAATCAATCATCCACAACATAAGATAAAATGAATGTTACTGTTATTATTTTGTTCATGTTATCATTTATAATGTAATCAATCTAATCAAGTTTAAGCAAAAGAAGACAGAGAAAGGATGTTACCTGCCTAAGCCAAGTTCCTCAAAATCAACTAAATCAATTCTCCACATCTTTTATATTTAAAGCAACAAATTCTGAAAAAAAAAATATATATATATATATATATATATATATTACATATAATAAACATGTTACTACAATTAATCAAAACTATCTACATTAAAGTATCCATAACCAGCTTCAACAAATAATTCTTTTTTAAAAATGTTACCTGACTCAATTTCTTCATATTCTTCTCAATCATCCATAACCTCTTGAAGGTTGATTGGAATTGGTGAAGACCGCAACCAATTCTGTCCACAAATAAGAGTCTCCACCATCTTTGGAGTTAGAGAACTTCGAAATGGATCAAGTACACGTCCACTAGTACTAAAAGCTGACTTAAAGGCCACTGTAGAGACTGGAACAGCCATGCTATTTGAGAGAGAATTTGATACTTGTGGCTATTATGCCAAAATATCAAATTTAGCATTGCCTAGACCCTCACAATTTTTTGTCAGAAACCTATCCACTTCAGATTTATTCTCCAAACTTTTTGCCTCCTCCAAGTGTTTCTTATATTGAAAGGCAAATAACTTGCTAGCATCTTCCTCCTCATCATCAACATCCATCTCAAAAGTTTGACTTACACTAGGTTTTGCAACATTAGCACTAGTATCCTTTTGAAGATAGTGCTTATATAATTTTGTTAATGTTGCCTTCTCCATTGCTGTTAGTTCTTCTGCCTTGGAATTCACATAAACTTGTTTAAAGGAAAACATGATATATCTCAATTTATAACGAGGGTCTAGCACAACAGCAACATACAACAAAAACTTGATATTTTTAATATTCTCCCAATATTTGTCATATTTCTTTCTCATGCTAGCAGCCATATTCTTCAACATATTATCCTCACTTCTACTTAAAGTCAACAATTTAGATTGCACTGACACAAGTTCATGGAAAAATGCATTAGATGTGACATATAAAGAGATTGAAAATCGCAAAGTCACCTTATAAAAAAGTTTTAGAAATTGCACAAAGATTCTAGCCTTTCCCTAATCAAGCACATTAGGAGGCCCACTGTTCTTTCTTCCCCTCCATTTTCCTCTCTCATTATCATATTCAACCTCATTCTCATCATTATCATCATCATTGAAATATGAGTCAAATTGTGAGTCTTCCTCTTGTAGACACTTAAAAGCATTTTGGAACTTCACAGCGACCTCCAACATCATATAGGTTGAATTCCACCTAGTTGGAAAATCTAGGCATACTAGACTTTTACTAGGAATTTTTTCACGCTCTACACAGTTCTTAAAAGTTTGAAGCCTAGATGGAGAAGACCTAACATATCTCACTGCATTTCTAATCTTAACAACTAATTCATTTTGATCTTTTAAGCCCTCACACACAATAAGATTAACAATGTGTGCACAACACCTCATATGCAAAAACTCATTATCCAAAATGGTGGTCTTCCAATCCTTAGTTTTTCTTTTCAAATATTTTATGGCAGTATCATTTGAACTTGCATTATCAAGTGTGATTGTAAATATCCTATCTATCCCCCACTCTTGCAAGCACTTCTCAATATGCTTACTAATTGTGGCACCCTTGTGATTAGGAACAATGCAAAAATTTAAGATTCTTTTATGCAAGTTCCAATCATTATCAATCCAATGAGCAGTAAGACACATATAGCTAAGATTTTGAATTGATGTCCAAGTGTCAGTGGTTAGGCATACTCGTTGCTTTTGAAATGCGTGAGGCATTGATTATAAAGCTTATTCCATAAATTACTAGTCCCATCCCTTTTCCCACGACACCCATAGTCTTTACCATAGTAATTACATGATGCTCTAAGGTTATTAGGATCACAATCACCCATCGTTGAAAAGTGATCCCAAACTTCAGATTTTTTCCTTTTAGGACACTTAGGAGGAAGTGCATTGATATTACCTGTGGTTGGAGACTTGGGTTTGTCATTAGGTTTGTCATTGTGAGCACTAGATGTTCCACCCTTCATCACCTATTAAAAAAATTAGACAAAGACAATGAATAAGATGAACTGTAAGAATATGTAATATATAACATATTAACTTGAATATACAATGAACAATAAATACTTGAATATACAATGAACTGCCAGAAATAGAATGGCTTTACATGTAATATATTAACACTTTTTATATTATATAAATGGATCAATGACAGAAACCGAAATAGAAAAAGACAAACAAAAACTAAACAATACAAGACAAGAAAGCAAATAAGCAATTACCTTAGTGGCTATCGGTGAAGAATTGAAAGGATATTAAATAGGTTTCAAAAAGTTTAAAGAAGAAAGAGGAAGGGAAAAACAGCGACTGAAGGTATAGGCAGTGAAGAGAAAAAGTGAGACTTAGGGCATATAAATACAAATTGTATAAATACACTGTATATACGGCTGAAGTAAATGGGGTGGGTGGTAGGTAGGGGTGTTTAAGGTTTCAATGTTGATTTTTAAGATTTTGTTTAAGGAATTTTTTGAAGGCCGGTTCTATTTAGGGAATGGATAATTGATTAGTTGTAAAAATTTATTATGTGAATTGATTAACTTTAAATAATTAACAATCTAAACTAATTTTTTTTTTTATGTATATTTAATTATTAATTAAGTGGGCGGATTGGGTTGTAGCAGGTTTGCAATTTTTCAATCCGTAACCCAATACAATCCGCAATTTTAGGGGTCTAACCCGCCCTACCCAAACCGCCTAACTTTATGACCCCGCACAGGGCGGGCGGTTGGTTGCAAGTCAGCAAGTTAAGCGGATATTTTGCACACCTCTACTACATGAGTTAACTATTCATGAGGACAGCCTATGATAGCTTTGGAAGTTGTGATTATTGTACCTTATGTCGCTGAACGTTAGGCGATGCTTGCCTAGTACATTTGCTCATTCTATGATCACTTTCCTCTTCTTGAACCATTTCTTTCCTCCACATATCAAGTGGTAGAGATGGTGTTCTAAGCAAATTTTGACGCGTTACTTGGCCACTCAATTTGGTACTACTGCCATCATTTTTCTTTTCTTTAATTCCTTCTCTCCTCCCTATACATGTTGGAGACTGCATTGGTGTTTGAAGCAAATTCGGATCCACTGTTTGCTGATTCAACTTGCTCATAGTGCGATCACTTTCTTTTTCTTTAGTTCCTTCTTCTCTCCCTAAACAAGGTGGTAAAGATGGAGTGCAAACCAAATTAGGACTGGCAAAATCATTGTCTTCTGTGAGCTTCCTTGTCAAGGAAGTGTTTTCCCCATTTAAGTTCTTCACCAATATCTCTTGACCAAAATTTGAGGAAGGACAAAGATCAGAATGGCACTTAAACATCCTTGTTTTTCTATAAAGCAAGTTCTCAAAGAACCAACTTTCCTCCAAAAGATCCAATGCTTCTACCTTTTCATCTCTACTTGAAGAAGACTCAAAAAGGTCATCAACATGCTCCGTCCTCGCTTGCACAACTAATCCCTCAACAAGTTAAAAGAATCCACATGGGCTTTCTTGTATCTCGGATTATATGCTATCTACTAAAATATTCAAAGCCCATGTGGGATATAAATAAAACCATGTGCATTGGACTTGGAACAAGGTATATTATATGAGGAAAATGGTAAATTGTGAAGATGTTTGATGAGATGCTCAAATAGAGGGATGTGAATTGAAGTGATAAGTATGGTATTTGGAGTCAAAACAACAAATGAAATATGGGAGACGGTTGGATGCTTAGACGACGAATGACGCTGTTATGACAGCAAATTTCCCATGTGATGGCCTATTTGTTTAGGCAGCTACTCAAAAGGGCCCTTGTTCTTTGAATTTTTTTTTTGTGTTTTTTTTTTTTTTCCATTTCTGATAGCTAAGGTTCTAGACTTCTAGGTGTTAATATATTGGAAAAATAGCCGCAAAGAAATTTCTTTTATAAAATTGTACTAAGCGGTTAGGACTAGGTGGCTCTCTAACTTGTAGAGAATTGCAAAGAATCCATGTTTTTTAGCGGAAATAGGGGCATTGACCTTGAACGTGGCCTTGTTCAACATGATGTTGAGTTTATGGCCTAAGTCATGGTCACAGAAATGTAGTCATAGACCTTGGCCCAAAAGGCACCACATGGCTGATCTTAGGCCCAGTCAGTGAGGAGCAAATATGAATATTTACTATTGATATTAGTAATGAATTGATTGGAATTATATTTGACTTGAATGGATTCTTGTACAAGTCGAAAAAAATTTTAACTTTCTTTTTTTTTCTTTTTGGTTTGTGTACAAGAAGCGTTGGAGGAGGGATTCAAACCGAAATTCTTTCTATATTGGAAATTAAATAATGTCATTGAACTACACACTCATTTAAAAAAAAAAATTTAATTTAATTTTGGCTCATCAATGTATTTTAATATTACCAAAAAAAAAAAAATTGCTATTCACAAAAAAATTATAAGAACTTTCCATAAAAATGACATGGTGGTAGGTTTTCCCTAAGACTATACCTGGGTTTGGAGATCATTGCTCAGGCTAAAGGTTGGGGATGGTACAAAAATTTTCCTTTGGCATGATCTATGGCCACCCAGATTACACTTTATTTCAATGGCATGGACCTAGGGTTATATATGATGCTGCTAGTCATTTGATCTCACTAAAGGTTGCTATGAAGTAAGGTTTGACACTATGACTACTACTCTTATTTAAGCTAAAGGTTGGGAACCAAGAATTTCAGAACAGCCAGTCAAATAGAATTCCTCATTTGAATTGGAAAAACCTTTGGTCCCTCAAACTCCCATACAAAGTAATTGTTTTTTTTTTATGGAGGCTTAGCCAGAAAGTTCTTCCTCTTAGAACAGTTTGTCCAAAAGACACGTAAAATGTGACACTGTTTGCCCCTCATGTAAATCGAGGATGAAACATTTGACATGCTCTTTCACAAGAGTAGTATAGTGGAGCTTTGATCTAAACCTAAGAGTTGAAAGACTACAAACCTTGCCAATTGATTCCATGGTTAACAACCTGGTCCAATGAGATAAATCTGAAGGGATCCTGCTGTGTCCCAAGGCAGGATCACTACTACTACTGGGTGATCACATTGCAGATTAGCCGTATGGATTGCCTCAAGAAGTTGTTTAGTTCAATAAGAATTCCTTTCAATAGGAGATTACATTGCTTTTGGTTCGGTATTATCCTTTATTGTTATTTAATTTTATCTTGGGAATGATTGTTATCTTATCTCTGTTACGGCTAAGATTTGATGATATGAGTTGTTATCTGATTATGTATTTAAATTGAGCAATGAGAAATAAGAGGCGGTAGAGAAATTAAAACCCAAATTCCTGTTTCTCCCTTTTGTTCTTGGAGATTATAACCAGATAGTAGTGTTTCTACAGTATTGGCTACTACACTTCGAGTCTCTCTGAACCATTTGGAAAAGCAGTGATGAAGCTGCTTTCAAAGATAATACACCTGACACTAGCTAGAAGGTGATAAACAATTGGGCTACAAGGCTCTTAGTACAAGAAAATGCATGTCTTCTTCAGATTTCTAAACTAAAACCTTTTATTTCTTTTTGCATTAGTCATGGCGAGTAGTACCAGAAGTCAATATTGCTAATATTAAAAGAACGTATATGAAACATTTAAAGGATGATAAAAACGATTAGAGATATTATGCTTACAAGAAAAATGGTAGATGCTATAATCAAAACATATCATGCATGATGCATCCTCTAAAACATACATTCAACTTTTATTTGAGAGATTTGATAGAACCAGAATGAAAGAATGTAATAATAGTACTGTTGAACATGTCAATTATTTGTAAGTTATTGCAAAAGAGTCTGTTGTTCTAGGAAATCTAATTCTTGATAGGATCTAATTCCTCATAGGACGCAAGTATCTTCAATTTTTTATAACTTGCCTGACTCATGGGAATATATAATAATCCCTGAAACTATGAAAAAATTATCAACTCTTTTGGGGATAAAAGTAGAAAGAAGTTCTAAAAGAACACATCTAAATCTCTCATAATAGTTGTTTCTGCTAGTGAACCCTCAAAGAATGGAATCCGTAAAAATGAAAAGAGAAATTCTTTCTAAAAGTTTCAAAAGCAAAGGAAAGAATTTGAAAAATAATGACAAGAATAAGTGGAGTAGGGGAAAAATGATCAAGGTAAAAAAAAATAAAAAATAAAAAGGTTATTATCAAGCTAATTGTTGTGAAAATAAAAATAGCAACAATACCAACAAATTTAATTTTGAAGACTCCAAAGATATAGTTTGTGTGACATTGAATCACTTTTAGTTAACGTTGACTATGAAGCCTAGTGGGTAAATTTTGGATTATCGTGTCATGTGGCAAAGATGAGAAACTTCGTTGTTCACATGAAAGAGGTTAAAGTCGGTGATCATTATGTATACATAGTAATAATACTTATTGTAAAGTATTAAATATTGGAACTATGAAAATCATGATACCTGGAGAAAGAAAATCTTTATATGTCTGATGTGTATATTTTAATGGTACCCACCATGAAAAATAACATGTCTCTTAAATGGATGCAAATGGATTTTGAGATTCATTTTCATTCTAAAATGTGTTGGGAAACATTGTAAAATCTTAATATGAGAGACTAAGATTGATGAAGTATTACTAACTTATTGTTGTTTCCTTGCTAATAAAATGCAATAGTTGGTCCATTTGCCTATTTAATGCGAAGGTGAATGTTGCTAAGTTTAGATGACACATTCTCTGGTTTGTCAACATCCTTTTGCAATTACTGGGGGATTCTCAGACCCTTCCTCGGCAAGAAGTTTCTGTCTCGTCAACCGAAGTGGTGGATGTTGGTTTATGTTGGGTTTCCAGAGGGGGGCTCCTCGGGATGGATCCCTGGGCCCATGGATTGGCCTGACTTCCCCTCTATACTTTGTAGGTTGGGTTTGTTCTCCAAGCCCTCCTCATTTCCTTTAAATATAAAGCTATACTAGTGGCAAATGAATTTACACACACACAAGGGATTTACTTCCATTAGAATTTTAATGTCCATTATTGCTACAATGATTTTTAGACTTAGACCATTCAAAGAACTAGAAAAGGGAGAGATTCAAGGCTTTTAAGGTTGGACCGAGATTCAACTGAGGTCGAACCATAATGACGTCAAAACTAATTTAATAATAATTAAAATGGTAAAATTAACAAAATTTTACTAAAAAAATATCTTAAAACTTTTAAACAACTTTCAAATGAATTTTCACCATTTTTATAAATTTAATAGAAAATTATAAATCATAACAAGAATTACAAATTTGTGTTTTGTGTGCATGTCGCATGATCGGCCAAAGTCACCAAATTCACTTAACTACAGTCAGCACCAACCCCCCCCCCCTCTCTCAACCAACCCAAGTAAAATAAAACCCCAACCATCTCTCCCTTTGCCAATTATCCCATCTCTCTCTCACTCCACCAATGTTCATTGCCACCGCTGTCCCTTGGCAGCAACACCATCAATGAGCTCGACTCAACTAAGCCATTATATCTCCAATATTACTCTTACTCTCTTACAAAAATGGGGAAAAAATAAAAGAATAGAGGAAATATTTTTAGATCTCAAAATTTGTGACTCATTGTGCATGCACAATACCTGATCTGATTACTAAGTGCACCACATCAGCAATTACAGCCAAAAACAAAAAAGACCATTTTTTTTTTTTTTTTTGCAAAGCTACAAGGGATTTAGAGTTTTAGAACGAAGCAACCAAGGAAAAGAATTTCACATATAAAACTAAAGCAAAAGGTTTACAACAAAAGAAATAACGAACTTTTCATCTCCATGCTTCCCAAAAAAATAAAAACTTCTGGGCATCCAAAATATTCCCTCCAACTCACAATATACCTTCTTCAGAACCAGCAAAACTCAACTTCCTTTGCAGTAGTCTAACAAATCAAATTTTTCTTTCAAACAAGAAACAAACTGCCCCATATGTACTCTCAGTTCCCATTTCAAGCCAAAATTCTCAAAAATAAATCTTTCTTTTTACCTTGATAGTTCTAAACAAGAAATTCGATCCAAATCAAATGCTATATTTACAGCTAAATCCACTCACGAAAGAATATTTTTTGTTTTCCTATTTTTGTAAGAGAGTTAAGACTAAATGGAGAGAGAAAGGAGTGTTTTTTGCTGATTTGAGCCAACCTACCTGAGATATCACCGCCAAGGATGACAATGGCAACAAATGGTGGTGGAGAGAGAGAGAGAGAGAGAGAGAGAGAGAGGTGGACCAGCAAAAAGAAAAATGGTTGAGGGTTTTGTTTTGTTTTACTTGGATTGGGGCTGTGGTAAAGGAAATTTGGTGACTTTGGTCGGTCATGTGACATGCACATGACTTAAGACAAATGTTAGGTTCATAAGTTGCTACATAACACTATTTGCAGCAACTCTTGCAAAGGAAATCCTAGCCCTACTTTTATATCTTTTCTGTCAATGATATTTTGATTGGTCATAATGGTGTTGCATTTACATGTGAAGTTCAAATATTTCTAAAATTCTAGTTTGAATTGAAAGGGTTGGGTGAAGCATCCTATGTATTAGGAATGCAAATTATTAGAAATAGAAATCTAAATAATTTCAATTATCTTGAGAGTAATATCTTGATAAAATTGTACAAAGTTTTATATAGTTCAAATCATAGATACTCTCATTCATAAGCAAATAAAACTATCTAAGAAAATGTGTTCTATGCTATGTACTAGACCTGGTCTTACTTTTTATTTATTTTTAATTGTAAGTCTTCTAAGTAGATTTTAAAGTAAACCAGGTGAGATCTATTGGGCAGTTGTTAAAAGTCATATATTGACTTTTAATGAGGAATATTTGAAAATTGATGGATATTTTGATGTTAATTTCTATTGTGACACAAATAATCAGTGGCAAAGCCATAAACTTTTCTCAAGGGCCCAAGTTGAATGAATCATTATATTCCGGTATTCTTAATTCTCTCAATATAAATTTGTATAACTTTGTTTTTAGAAAAAAAAAAAATATTTTCCTAATTTGATTTACTTTTATATTTTTATAAACCTATGTTATAAATGCTCCTAGAATTAATGACTTATATATGACAAAAAAAATCAATAATAAAAAGAAAATAAAGGAGGCAACAATAAATTAAAGAGTGTTTATAATTTTTTTTAATTGAAGGGGGCATTGCCTAAAATTTATCAAAATTTTGAATATTTAACATTAAAATAAAGGGGGAGGGGAATTTTTGCGAGTGGGGGCAGTGAATGGATAAGAGAGCATAAGTATTTTCACTTTCATGTCCAAATTTGTGGGAATAGAATGAACGATGAAAATTTTAATGTTTAGGCTAAAATACAAATTGCACCTTCTAAGTTTAGCTGAAATTCATTTCAGTCCTCTAAGTTTCAAATTTATTCAATTCAGGTCTTCTTTCCAATTTTGTTAAAAATTTACCATTAAAAAATATATATTATTTTCACATGAAAAAAAAAATCTAAAAATAATAAAAATATTTTATAGATTTTTTTTTTGAGATTTTTTTTTTCAAAAAATCTTTTTTCTTTAGTGAATTGCATACTTAACGGAATTGGATAAAATGTTTGAATTGAAGTAATTTAAAACTTAGAGAACTCCATTAAATGAAAATAAAGTTAGAAAACCGAAATGAATTTCAATCAAACTTAAAGAGTACAATCATTTTAGCCTAATGTTTATATCCTAATTAATAGGAACATAATGGAAGGTTAGGAATTCTAGTGGGTCTATAAAATGTAATGTTAGTACTATATAAAAAATCACAATTATCTTACATGGTAAATTATAATTATTTGTCTGTCATTTTTACATGAACCCATTACCTTTTTTCTAAAAATACTCTGCATTTTTTTTTTTGTGGGTGGCATCAGTTTTTTTGGGATACAAAACAATCCTAAGATCCTTTTATGTAGCTGCCTAAACAAAAGGCCATTCGCATGGGAAGTGTGCATGACAGTGTCATGCGTCTAATCAAACAACCATACTAATCACTTCAATTCGCATCTCTCTCTTTGAGCACCTCATCAAACGTCTTCATAAAATACCATTTTCCACATAGAATATACCTAGTTCCATGTCCAAAACACATGGTTTTATTTATAATAGGGCCGGCCCTAGGCCTAGGCCACTTAGGCCATTGCCTAGGACCCCCTACTAGAGAAAAGCCCCAAATTTGGGGGCAAAAATTGTTTTTATTTAATAATATTTTTGGGAGATACTAAAAAAAATATAGTTTTCATTTTTTTTTTTCTTACTATTAAGAAGGCCCAAAAAATTAAGAAAATAATAGAGATAGAGATAAGACAAATTTAAATAAATAGGATTTATAAATAGACGTGTTACTAATTACAAGTAATTCAAATAGGAAAATGTTAAAAATACTATAGATTTTATTACATAACTTTTATAATTTGATGTGACAATGAATATGATAAGTGGACTTCAACAAATTATTATATGCATTTTTGAATGAATTTTTGTGATTTATGATATATCTTTGTAATTCTCATGTTGTAAATTTTATAATATCTCTAGCATTTTTGTAAGTCTCATGTCACTAGCTACATCTGTTACAACATAAGTTTGTAGTAAAATTTGCTATAACTTTAGCCTTGTCAAAAAAAATCCATGTTAGAAAGTAAATAGAATGGATTTTTTTTTTTTTTAAAAAAATTATTGTATAAAATGCTAGTTAAATATTATTTAAGTCATAACATAAAGGCCCCATTTGAAGATTTCGCCTTAGGCCTCCGAAATGTTTGGGCCAGGATATAAATTATATCCCACATGGCTTCCCTAGTTGGGCTTTTGAATATTTTAGTAGATAGCATATTAAGTCATCAGAGACACAAGAAAGCCCATGTGGATGCTTTTAACTAGTTGAGGGGTAAGTTATGCAAGCTAGCATGAAGCATATATGTTGATGACCCTTTTAGTCTTCTTCAAGTAGAGATGAAAAAGTAGAAGCATTGGATCTTTTGGAGGAAAGCAGTTTCTTTGAGAACATGCTTAATAGAAAAAGAAGGATGTCAAGGTGCTATTCTGATCTTTGTCCTTCCTCAAATTTTGATCAAGAGATGTTGGTGAAGAACTTAATTGGTGAAAATGCTTCCTTGACAAGGATGCTTAAAGAAGACAATGATTTTATTAGTCCAAATTTGATTCGCACGCCATCTTTACCACCTTGTTTAGGAAGAGAAGGAACTTGAGACAAAGAAAGCAATCACACTATGAGCAAGTTGAACCAAAACAGTGCATCAGAATTTGCTTCAAAAACCAATTCAATCTCCAACATGTATAGGGAGGAGAGAAGGAATTCAAGAAAAGGAAAGCATGTAGACATCTCATTTTGTATTCGTTAAAGACTTTCGGTCCCTAATCCCAATAATGAGCTTGACATACGTCATCCAAGGGTAATTAAAGAGTTCACAATAGTTTGGAAGTAATTATAACTTAAAAGTGATTAAATCGCTTTGAAAACAATGTTGAAAAATGACATTGTTTTTCACTATTTTGACCATAACATTTTATCCACAAAGATATTTTGAATTAGGTTTGTTTCATGGAAAATAGACATCCTAAGCTTCAATTTGAATATAATTTTGCGTGATTTGGATTTATGTTGAGTGAATTATCACTGTTTGAAGTCAAGCCAACAATGCAGTCAAATATAAGGTTTCGGGAAGCATGCGTACGCATGGGATTAAGGGTGCATATGCACCCTCGAAACTTGCATACGCAAGCTCGTTCCCAAGTGCTCAAAACTTTAGTTTTAAGGGCCTAAAACATCATTCTTTGATATGAGTTAGCCCCTAATCCCTTAGGAACGTCCAAAGGTTTCTAAAAAGCTCTGAAAACCCTAGTTTTAACATATAAATACTCATTTTATGTTTCCAATCAAAACCCAAGCCAGAAAGAGAGTTTATTTTTGTCCTCCATCTTTTCTAAAACCCTAGTTCATCTTTTCTAAACTAACACACAACACCTAAGATCATTTTTTACAGATAAAAAAACTCTCTTTAGTTAGTTCTAAGGCAGAAAATTTGTTTTCTAATTGTTTTCAAAACCTTTTTCAAAAGAAGTTGTTATTGAGTTGTAATTACTAACTTATGTTGTTTTCTCTTGATTATCTTTTTTCTCTCAATATAATCTCAGTATTGTAGGCACTGAAAGGCTGGTTAAATAAACTCTAAACTCATAATCTTAAGTAAGGTGAGTATTCTTTCCATGAATTCTTTCTTTGTTTAATATGATTCACATGAGTTTCTTAACTTAGTTTTTATGATTGTTTTATTTGATTTGTTTGTTAATTTTAATTTTTCTAATATGTATTAATCTGATTTAAGGTTGATTATAATTTGTTTTTATTGTCCTTGCATTTATTTCATTATTGTGTCATATTCATATGTCTTTTTTAATGTAGTTTATTATATATTTGTGTTTAATTTGTTTAATTGCCATGCTCCTTTTCTTGTCATGTTAATCTAATTTTGAGTAGTTGATCATATTTATTTTTAGGTTTTCTCTTGTGTTTCTTTAGTTTTGTGTTTGGTTGATTCAATAAAAATGTATTTTTTCGAAACTATGCTAAAGGATGTGTATGCATCATTGAGAATGCGTGCACATGATTTCGACCATGCGTTCATTCTCGAGCCCAGATTTGGGCAAAATTCTTATTTTATTAATTTAATCATTTTTCACATGCTATATGATTAGTTTAACTCTGCTTTAGTTTAATTAATTATGTTTATTTGTTTTTCATGTTCGTTTTAGTATTTTTGCCATGTTTGGTTTATTTGTGATATTTTTTCTTTTGTATTTATTTAATTATTACCTTTTCCTTTTTAGTATATGTTTGATTTTGGTTTTAATTTGTTTCCTTTTATGTTGTGATGTGATTTTACATGTTTTGTGTGCCCTTTTTTATTAAGTGCATGATGTATATTTAGGGTTAAGGATTAGGGCTCTCTTAATAAACCCTTTAATTAAATATCGCCTAGCAACACATAATGGGGGCCAACTATAGACACTGCATTTTTACCCTTTAGCTCGGGCCCCTGTTCCCTAATGATGTTAGAATTCTAAAGCCCAAGGTTGGTTTAGGGCTCAATTAGATAAAAATTGATTGAAGAAAGTGTTTATGGAAAATATAACTTATTTTTGGAACAAATAAACAATTTTTGGAAAAGGAAGGCCACGGAACCCCTAGGGGGTGCATACGCATGCTCAAAATCTGCATACGTATACTTCATGCATGCATACGCATACACGTGCATGCGTACACATGCTAGGGTTCCAGAAACTATGAAAGACGAGTTTTTTGCATTTGAAACTTGGCTTGGAATGAATCCCACATTGTCTGGGAGCCACTCCAAACCCCTATTTTTCGATTATATAAAACCATAAAAGGTACTTTTTCAAGGAGGACGAATTTTGGTGGTAAAACACATAAGATTCACTAGAAAATAGTTTCTAGTGAATCAATGAGGGAGTTTTTCACAAAACATCCTCAAGTCAAAGTTTATTTGATTAGGACATTTTCTGGTCTTGATCTTTGAGTTCTAAGCTTACTAACTATCTTTGATTTGGTTGTGAATTGATTGACTTAGGGGAACGGTCAAAATTGAGCTCTAGAGAGTACTAGTGTTGAGGTAAAGTTTCTAATTTTGGCTCTTCACTCTTTTCTTTATTTTTTCTTTGTTCTTGTGTTTATATCTATGTTTTAATTGCTTTAATATGTTTGTTTAGCTTAGGTTTATTTTCATGTTTATGTTTGAAGCATGATAGGTTGTTAGATTTCCTTTGTTTTGTTGTGTTTTCATCTCTTTCTATTCTGTGTTTCTGGTTTAGGGTTCTTAGGGTGTGTATGTGTGCGCATGCTACTTGCATGCGTACACATACCTATGTATGCATACGCATACTATTGCCTAGAAACCCTAATTCACTCCTATTTGTCTTTTCCTTTGTTTTTTATATGTTTTACCTTTTATTTAACTTGTTATGGTCTGCCCTTAAGTCCTTGTCTCTCTGTTTTGTGTTGTTTTGTTGTTGTTTTGCTCCTTTTATGCTTATTAGGGTTTTAGTTTTTTTTAATACCATGAACATGCATATGAATATGATACATTGACACATAGGTGCTGTGATGTAGTGAGGGAAGTGAGATAAGTCATGCATAAGGTTATGAACATGAATTTGGTTTGGTTGATGAGTTTGATATGGTTGATAAACCTGAATGTACTTGGTTGAATACCATGTGTTTGATGCTATAACATGTTGATCCTAATCTGCCTTGATAGATGAACATGAATTTGGTTTTGTTTGATGTTTCTGTCCTTTAAGATATATGCTTATATGCCTTGATAGATGAATGCTAGGTTTGGGGATGATTATGTCATGATGATTGCTTTAGATGCGTGCTAGAGAGTGTGTGAGTTAGAATAACGTGTTAAATATGTCTTTAATGAGATTAAGACTTTGAACACAATGAGTGGAAGCCGACCCACGGGTTAGGTGGGGTTAGGTGTCTAACAACTTCTCATCCTCATATCTAAACTCTGGACACGTGCTCTGGTAAAGATCAGTCCTTCCATGAAAGGTGCTATATTTATGCTTCCTTGACCTAAACTAGGTTGCAACTCCATTTACACCCCCTGCCATGTTTCACCCTAGGCCAAGGTGTACTTCCTACGGGAAGGATGAAACCCATGTCGCAAGCGCGCTTGCGCCCACACTAGCCCACAAGCAGGGTGGTCTTGGGTGCCTAACACCTTCCTAAGCAGTACCCAAACTCAGGACCTATAATCTGGTATGCAAACCAATGCATATAAGTAAGTGGCCCAAAAGGCCTAATTTGGTTCCTGGACCTAAACCAGCTGGTAACGACTCCATTTTCACCTTCTGCCTAGTCCACTCTAGGCTGAGACGTACTTCCCATGAGGAAACCATTTGTCAAGGGCACTTGTACCCACAAAGTGATGGTAGGAGGACTAAATTAAGAGGCCAAGCAATGTGTTTGCTTAGAACACCATCTCTACCACTATATATGGGGAGGGAAGAAAAGTTCAAGGAGGAAAGTGATCCTAGAATTAGCAAATCTACTAGGCAAGCATTGCCTAACTTTCAGCGACACAAGGTACTATAAGTCCATAACCAACAACTTATTTCAAAGGATTGGAGGTCCTACCCATGAATAGTTAACTCATGTAGTTCCTTAGTAAAAAATCACTTTGAACTTATGAGATACCTTCAATGACACAAGGTACTATAAGTCCATAACCAATAACTTATTTCAAAATATTGACACCCTATTTTGCAACCTGCATTTAACCTCATATGAAGGGTAAAAGAATAATTTAACCTTGGAGATAAACATCTTAATTGTGGTCATTAGAATCTTAATTTCATTTCATCAAAATAATCTTGATGTTATAACGATAAAATTGACTAGTCATAAGCCATAATTGGATCATCAGATTGAAAATTATCATCGAATCAAGTTTTAATGGCCGAAATGCACTCTCACAAATTAAGTTTGATTATATGTGATTATGAGCAATTAATTCTAATTGGTTATAATTATAATCAATTTGAAATCATTGACGTGTCATAATTCGATTGGCTAGGACTACATCTTCTGGTAAAGTTGCGTACACTTGATTAATTAGATGATCCAACTTTAATTATTCAATGAGTAATTGGTGTAATTATCTTTTTTAATTGGGATAATTAGGTCATGATTTAGGGCTAATTAATTCTGAAATGGAAGTAATTGGGGTCTATTAATGTTAATTGGAAGCTAATTAATTTGGGACCTATTAATGTTAATTATTCTGAAACTATTTTCCGACAAATGACCTCTGTTCACTATTTCGTTGATATCTCCTAGACCTTTTTGACTTTTTGAGTGAGGTTAATTTTACTAGAAACTAGACATCCAAGGATTCAATTTAAGCACAAGAATGAGACAACTTCGATTAGAAATGAATATAATATGATTTTTTTAAATTGGCTCTGAGGGCTGTTATATAAGCTACTGAAAAAAAACCGAAATCTTAGTCATTTTGATGCTCATCACTCCCACCAATGTCCAAATTTAATGCACTAGCCTTCCCTAAACTTTGAAATGAGGTCTAAGTTCATGATTTTCTCTGATCCTTTGCAACCCTCATTAAATGCCCTTCTATTCATATTTTTACTACCACTACTATATAAACCCCCCTCTCCTCCATTCCAAAAGACAGATAAAAACACTATCTCTTCTCTTCTTTTGAGTTTTAGTGAAGTGAAGTTAGTCTTATCATCTCGTGGTCTTCTTCTTCTCTGCTCCACCCTTAAGACCTCCACCCAAAGCCTCCTCCTTTACTATGTGAATCTTGCATACAGGTATAATCTCTTTCCCTAACTTGTTTTTCATTTTGCTATAATTTTAATTTAAAATTATTTTTAAATTACTTGAATGTGCTTGAATGTTCTTGATATGCTTGAATGTTGTTAATATGCATTCTTCACATGTTCTTGGTTGTTCATCACATGTTCATGCGCAACACTAACTTTGATCTTAAATCCAAATCCAAAATATGAAAAACATGTTAATTTCATAATTTTTCCAAATACTTGAATCTAGGATATCACCATTCACACACATTCACTAGAATTTATTTTTCAATTCAAAGGTGATAATGAATAAATGGAATTAGGGCTTATCACATACATACACATTAAATTCAAGCAAAGAAATGAATATGCAATTGATTGATAATATGTTGGATGATGTGACATGAATGTTGACCACCATAGTCTAGACGACCGGTTTCATTGGGCAAGGTGGGTGCCTAACACCTTCTCATCTTGTAACTAGGGGTGTGCAAAATATCTGCATGACCTGCCGACCCACCTGACCTACAATCGACCCGCCCGCCCCGTGCAGGTCATTAAGTTAGGTGGTTTGAGTTGGGTGGGTTAGACCCCCAAAATAGCGGATTGGGTTAGGTAACGAATTGAAAATTTGTCAACTCGCTGCAACCCAACCCGTTCGCTTAATTATACATAAATAAAATTATATATATATATATATATATATATTAGCTCAAATTGTTCAACTTTATATTCTATATTTAAAGTTGATCAATTCACTTAATCAATTTTTATAGCTAATCAGTAATCAATTCTTTAAACAAAATATAAAAAGTCAACATTGAAACCCTAAACTCACTTCAGTCATATAATACACTCTATATTTAGCCTTCACCTTCAACCACTTCCTCTCCCTCCCTCTTTCTTGTTGTTTTGTCTTTTTCTTCCTTAACCTTTTTGAAAAGCTAGAGGTCATTTAGTTTCTAATAATAGAGTTAGTTGTACTGTTGTGCACGTGTAATACTCTTAGTGGTTCTTATAGTTTGTAATACGGTTAATTTGGGCACCAAGGTTGGTTATCCTTGTATGTAAGTATATATACTCTATAGTTTATCAAAAGTATATATATACTCTGTATTTAATAACTAATTGTAGTCTATGATAATTGTTTTTAAGAACATGCATAACATTTTGAAGTTTATTTGTCATGTTGGTATGTTATTATTTTGAATCATTGATGTGACTTTAGGAATGTTAAGACATTGGGTTTGTTGATTTAATTTTCCTTAGTTGTAAGGTAGCAGCCTACTTTTTTTTTTTTTTTTTGTGGAGACAAGGTCTGTTAGAGATGATATATCTCTTTTCATTGACCCTATGTTTGTGTTGGAATTGAGATTATTCAATGAAATATACCTTTAATTTTTTGTATGCATTAGTCATATTTTGAGATTGTTTAATAACAAATTGTATTTTGTGATAATTTTTTTTTAAAAGAACATTGTTAATGCCAACCCGCCTAACCCACCAATTTGAAACCGCCAAAATTTGTAACAAATTTTCTGGGTTTAGACTTTGGTGGGTCAATGGTGGATTGGAATTTTCCCAACCCGCTAGTGGCGGATTGGATAGAAATGTTGGCCTTTACCTGCCCAATCCGATCTGTGCACACCCCTACTTGTAACATGGCTTCCAAGCTTAGATCAAGGGTTTAGTAGATCAAATACTTATCCATGTAATTTTCAATATCTAGATTGTAACTAGGAAACAAAGTCATGTAATATATCTTAGATTGTATCTAGGACTAAAACCATGTCATTTCCTATGACCAATGTATGCTCATTCTCAAATCAATAAAATGATGAATTTTTCAATTATGGTTTTCTTATTTTTTCCAATAATTAAATAAGTAGCAACTCCATTTTAAAACCCTTAATCTAAAGGGAAAATGTAATCAGTCAAGCCTCCATTTTGAGAGGCAATAACACGACTCCACCCATTCAAGTGGGTTTGGCCTAAACCATTAATTCAAAACGGGTCAAGGGCCTAGTCTCTCACACAAAGGAATGGAGGTCCTACTCGTGAATAGTTAACTCATGTAGTTCATTCCTTGGTAAAAATTCACTTCAAACTTATGAGATAATACAACACAAATACCACTCAAATAGTTATAATAACAATTCCAAATTGTAACAATTCTTATAATTTTGAAAGGTAGGATGTGGACAACTTCCTTTTTAGAATTTGATTAAAGTTTTGTGCTGATAATGTGTTGTGAAATAAAGGAAATATCAAGACAATAGAAAGAAATATTAGAATTAAATAATATGCATAAAACTCAAGTGGTCATCCGTGCTATAACTCAAATGATATATTTGTCAGGATTTATTTATTTATTTATTTATATAACTCAATTCATTAATCAAAGACATCTACAACCTCTGAAGGTAGGGCACGAAAAAGAACAAAGTTCACAAGCTACTTTGTTCCGATCCTAGTGAGAGCATTATCACACTTAATGGCTTCCCGAAGCAATGGACAATCATGGGGAGGGAAGAGAGAGACTGAAGTTGAAGGACAAAATCTCCTAAATTTTTGACCCCGTGAAAGTGAATAGTTATTCAACAACAATAAAGATCCTTACCATTTTAGTATAGGAACCAAATTCTTGAATTATGCTTTTTTGTTTACTAGTACAATATCCTGCAATTTTTGGACAAATTTATCCATATAACCACTCATGCAGTCTGGGCTAGCTAATATCTCTTTCCATTTTGCATGGTTCTTCTTCATCATAATACCCACCTCATTATCTTTATCCATCACAGACTTGATTGCCTTGGTCAAGCTCTTTCTTGAAAACCACCCACTATCTTCCCTCTCCACCTCCACAGCAACCTTCATTTCTTCAACAAGTAACCTAGTGTTCAAGATTTGGTCACCAAGATGTGGCACAAGCACTATTTGTAGTTTTGTGGAGAAAGTACTCTTAATGGTTGTTTTAAAAGTACTTTATAGTGACACTTATTTAGACAAAGAAAATAAAATAGTCAAATGAAATAAGCGGACAAGTGACATATTTTAGCTCTTGCAATTGGATTTTTATTATTGGTTTTTTTAATATAATGACATGTATAGAAACTTAATTGTGAGATTTTGCTAATATTTTTTATTTAATAATCTTTTTCAATGGACAAATTTGTAGTTTTTTTTTTCCATATTAATCTCAATAAGTTATCAACAAGTTGTTTTTCTAATTAGTCTAGTTAATCATTATTGAGCAACAACTGTTGGTATGATATTTTTTGTGTTTGAGCCGTGCGAGAGGCACGTAAAAAATCACATAATTTTTCACCAAATATCTTTTGCTATTTGTATTAGGTCCCACCACAATGCAAATAGCAAAAGTTGTTCAATGAAAATTTTGGTGTTTTGTTTGCAAAGTATTTGATATGGGTGTATTTTGATTTGGTACGTATATACAAATGTATTGAGATAAGTAATTTATTCAATGAAAAAGATAATGATCATACCTTTGTATACTTCAAAAGAGATAAATTTATAATATTAAATGATAATATAATGGTTTGAAATTTATTGAATGGAGACAAAACTCTAATTTTCTCTTTCTTTTCCAACTATCATAATTAGAAAAACTTAATCCTTACCATATACTACCACTAGCAAATTGGCTTATAATAGGAGTAGATGAAAATTTTAAATGAAAACAAAAGTGTGTGTATATATATATAATATTTATCTGTGGGTTCTAGTTAGCTCAACTGATAAAGTCTCTGATGGTTGTATAAGAGATCTGGGGTTCAATCCCCGCCTACACCAAAAACTGATTGGTGTCTTGGTCTGATGATAAGAGCTATCATCAGGAGCGGACGTCATAGGTTGAAACTCTAAAAAAAAATTATTTTTCTTTTTTTATTTTCTTTTTTCTTTTTTATAGTGAACACAAAATTTTCATTAGTTGACAAAGAAAGCTGTAGTAGGTTGAATATTGGGCCTTATTATAATGGGCTAAACATTGGGCCTATTTTAAGCATTGGCCCAAATGGAGGAAACAAATCCAGAATTGACTAGCCCATTCTGATAATAAACGAAGATCCTCGGATCATTGGTCAAAACCAATGACCTTCCAGGCCCAGTGCTGAGATCGTGTCCGAGAAATGTCCAAGCTATCGAGGTAAATCTCAAAGAAGGTGCACTTTTCCAAGGTAGCTTCCTAAAATTTCCTAATGATTCCACAACAGCCTTTGCATTAATGAAGTTCACCTGCCTGGCACCGCCGCATTTAATGCAAAAAAGGCAAGCCTGAACAATAAAAAATACCCTAGAAGTCTCCATTCATGATGAAGAACCAGAAAAGGAGAGCCCGATAAGACCAAAAGTTATCTAAGTGGACATCTAAATAGTAAGAAGAGGTCCCAGAAGTCTCCATTTATGATGAACAAGAAAATGAGAGCCCCATAAAACCAGAAGTTATCTAGGTGGACAAGGACAAAATACAAAAAAGGATGAGATGGTTCATATAAAAGAGAAGAAAGAGAAGAGCAACACATAATATGCAAAGAGATAGAGAGAGAGAGAGAGAGAGAGTGTGTGTGTAAACATTCCATAGCAATATCTATGTAACATCATATCAAAATAAATAAAGAATAGTTCATTTTGAATGATTTATGTGTTAATGTCCAAATTTCCAATTGTGGATCAATACAAACCCATAACGTAAATTAGTTGTATCGTATACCTTGCTTAGTACCCTAAACTACTGAGTTAAGATATTAGCACATACAAAAGCGTTATGACATCATTTATTTTAGCAAAAAAAAAAAAAAATGTCCTTGGTTGGTTTTTGTAAAATTCAAGATAAAGAAAAAAAACGTATTTAAATTAATAATTTAATACATCTAAAATGAAATATTAAAAAAAGGTACACATACGACTATTCTTAATATTTCATAAAATAAATATATGTTATATCACATTATAAAATAATTATATATTCTCGTGCGGGGTTTGTGACCAGTATATCCCAATAGGCTTTGACTCACTTAATAATGCTATATCAACTATTTATTTTTTCCAATTTAATCTAATGAATTTGAACTCATTCAATAATATCATATCAACTATTTTTTTTTTATAAAAAATAAATGTTGGCCAAAAGGAGGAAGTAGAAAAGAGAGATTCTAAGTAATGATTTCCATCTCATGATCCTCAGGACCTTGAGTGATTATGCTACTTTGAAGTTATATCAACAATTCACATCTTTTTTGGTTTTTTTTAAGAGAACAATATTCTTATTCTCTTAATCATACAATAACATTCCTACGTATTGGATTAATGCAATATCCATATCCAGTTACTTCTATTTCTATAAAAAAAAATTAAAAATTATCAAATTAAAAAGCCGAAAAGAATGTCCCGTGTACTGAATACACAACCTCAATTTTCTTTTCTGTACTCCACATGGTGAGTCTGATTTACTAAATTAGAAACATATCCACTTAACCCGCAGACCCGCCCACTCTGTGCAGGTCATTAAGTTAGGCGGTTTGGGTAGGGCGGGTTAGACTCCCAAAATTGCGGATTGGATTGGGTTACTGATTGAAAAATTGTCAACCCGCTACAACCCGACCCGCCCGCTTAATTAATAATTATACATACATAATATATATAAATATATATATATATATATTTATATATTTATATATATATTAGCTCAAATTGTTAAGTATTTAAAGTTAATCAATTCACCTAATAAATTTTTACAACTAATCAATCATCAATTCCCTAAACAGAACCGGCCTTCAAAAAATTCCTTAAACAAAATCTTAAAAGTCAACATTGAAACCTTAAACACCCCTACCTACCACCCACCCCATTTACTTCGGCCATATATACAGTGTATTTATACAATTTGTATTTATATGATCTAAGTCTCACTTTTTCTCTTCACTGCCTATACCTTTAGCCACTGTTTTTCCCTTCCTCTTTCTTCTTTAAACTTTTTGTAAGCTATTTAATATCCTTTCAATTCTTCACCGACAGCCACAAAGGTAATTGCTTATTTGCTTTCTTGTCTTGTATTGTTTAGTTTTTGTTTGTCTTTTTCTATTTCGGTTTCTGTCATTGATCCATTTATATAATAAAAAAAGTGTTAATATATTACATGTAAGGCCATTCTATTTCTGGCAGTTCATTGTATATTCAAGTATCTATTGTTCATTGTATATTCAAGTTAATATGTTATACATTACATATTCTTACAGTTCATCTTATTCATTGTCTTTGTCTAATTTTTTTAATAGGTGATGAAGGGTGGAACACCTAGTGCCCACAATGACAAACCCGAGTCTCCAACCACAGGTAATACCAATGCACATCCTCCTAAGTGTCCTAAAAAAAAAAAAAAAAATCTGAAGTTTGAGATCACTTTTCAACGATGGGTGATTGTGATCCTAATTACCTTAGAGCATCATGCAATTACTGTGGTAAAGACTATGGGCGTCGTGGGAAAGGGATGGGACTAGTAATTTATGGAATCATCTTTATAATCAATGCCCCATGCATTTCAAAAGCAATGAGTATGCCTAACCACTGACACTTGGACATCAATTCAAAATCTTAGCTATATGTGTCTTACTGCTCATTGGATTGATAATGATTGGAAATTGCATAAAAGAATCTTAAATTTTTGTATTGTTCCTAATCACAAGGGTGTCACAATTAGTAAGCATATTGAGAAGTGCTTGCAAGAGTGGGGGATAGATAGGATATTTACAATCACACTTGATAATGCAAGTTCAAATGATATTGCCATAAATTATCTGAAAAGAAAAACTAAGGATTGGAAGACCACCATTTTGGATAATGAGTTTTTGCATATGAGGTGTTGTGCACATATTGTTAATCTTATTGTGTGTGAGGGCTTAAAAGATCAAAATGAATCAGTTGTTAAGATTAGAAATGCAGTGAGATATGTTAGGTCTTCTCCATCTAGGCTTCAAACTTTTAAGAATTGTATAGAGCATGAAAAAATTCCTAGTAAAAGTCTTGTATGCCTAGATTTTCCAACTAGGTGGAATTCAACCTATATGATGTTGGAGGCAGTTGTGAAGTTCAAAATGCTTTTGAGCGGCTACAAGAGGAAGACTCACAATTTGACTCATATTTCAATGATGATGATAATGATGAGATGAGGTTGAGGATGATAATGGGAGAGGAAAAGGGAGGGGGAGAAAGAATATTGGGCCTCCTAATGTGCTTGATTAGGGAAAGGCTAGAATCTTTGTGCAATTTCTAAAACATTTTTATAAGGTGACTTTGCGATTTTCAGGCTCTTTATATGTCACATCTAAAGCATTTTTCATGAACTTGTTTCAGTACAATCTAAATTGTTGACTTTAAGTAGAAGTGAGGATAATATGTTGAAGAATATGGCTGCCAGCATGAGAAAGAGATATAACAAATATTGGGAGAATATTAAAAATATCAATTTTTTGTTGTATGTTGTTGTTGTGCTAGACCTCGTTATAAATTGAGATATATCATGTTTTCCTTTAAACAAGTTTATGAGAATTCCAAGGCAGAAGAACTAACAGCAATGGTGAAGGCAACATTAACAAAATTATAGAAGCACTATCTTCAAAAGGATACTAGTGCTAATGTTGCAAAACCTAGTGTAAGTCAAACTTTTGAGATGGATGTTGATGATGAGGAGGAAGATGCTAGCAAGTTATTTGCCTTTCAATATAAGAAACACTTGGAGGAGGCAGAAAGTTTGGAGAATAAATCTGAAGTGGATAGGTTTTTGACAGAAAATTGTGAGGGTCTAGGCAATGCTGAATTTGATATTTTGGCATGGTGGAAGCTTAATAGCCACAAGTATCAAATTCTCTCTCAAATAGCATGGCTATTCCAGTCTCTACAGTGGCCTTTGAGTTAGCTTTTAGTATTGGTGGATGTGTACTTGATCCATTTCGAAGTTCTCCAACTCCAAAGATGGTGGAGGCTCTTATTTGTGGACAAAATTGGTTGCGGTCTTCACCAATTCCAATCAACCTTCGAGAGGTTATGGATGACTTAGAAGAATATGAAGAAATTGAGTCAGGTAACATTTTTCAAAAAAAAAAAAAATTATTTGTTGAAGCTGGTTCATGGATACTTTAATTTAGATAGTTTTGATTAATTGTAGTAACATGCTTATTATATGTATATATATATATATATATATATATATATATTCAGAATTCGCTGCTTTAAATATAAAAGATGTGGAGAATTGATTTAGTTGATTTTGAGGAATTTGGCTTAGGCAGGTAACATCCTTTCTCTTTCTTCATTTGCTTAAACTTGATTAGATTGATTACATTATAAATGATAACATGAACAATATAATAACAGTAACATTCATTTTATCTTATGTTATGGATGATTGATTAGGTTGCTACTTGCTTTGGAGGAGTTTGACTTAATTTTTGGAGTGGCACCAAGCTTGAAGTTGATTGATGAAGTCTATTTTGTGAAGAACTTTTGTTAGAATTGTGTTTATTTTCAGTGGGTTTAATTTGATTACATTGTAGCTTTTGAGACCATGCATACCATTTTGAAGTTTATTTGTTATGTTGGTGTATTATTATTTTGAATCCTTGATGTGACTTTGGGAATGTTAAGACTTTGAGTTTGTTGATTTAATTTTCCTAAGTTGTAAGGCAAAGCCTACTGTTTTTTTAATTTCATAAGTTGTAAGGCAGAGCTTACTTTTGTTAGAGATGATATATCTATTTTTCATTGACCCTATGTTTGTGTTGGAATTGAGATTATTCAATGAAATCTACCTTTAGTTTTTTGTGTGCATTAGTTATATTTTGAGATTATTCAATAACAAATTGTAGTTTGTGATAATTAAAAAAAAATAAAAATAAAAAAAATAATAAAAAAACATTGTTAATGCCAACCCGCCTAATCCACTGAGTTCAAATCGCCAAAATTTGTAACCAATCTGCCGGATTTAGACTTTGGTGGATTGGTGGCGGATTGGAATTTTCCCAACCCACTAGTGGCAAATTGGATAGAAATATTGGCCTTTACCCGCCCAATCCAACTTGCGCACACCCCTATAGATGTGGATCATAACAATCAAGTACATAAGTTACAAACATCCTAAGTTAAAAACATCCATCAAATCATAGTTTGAAAAAATAGAATGGCTTCCCCAATGAAGCACATCCAATCAGTCTGAATCAGACAACATTCTAAAGAAGAAAATTTTAAGATCAGCTACTATCATTTCTGAATCCTCAAAGCACCGGTTGTTTCTCTCCCGCCAAATGCATCACATCAAGCAATGAGGGACAGCCATCCAAATAACATCATTACAATGACGAACAAACTTTCCTTGCAGCATGCTAAAAGCTCCACCACAGTCTTTGGCATTACCCAGTAAATACCAAACAAGGCGAACGCCATAGACCATAGCTTAAATGCAATAGAACAATATAGTAAAAGATGATCTACTGATTCTCCATTTCTATCATGCATGTAACACCAATCTAGAATCCACATCTTCCCTCTTGTGTAAATTACCAATCGTCAAAATATTTCCCAAAGCTGCTGTCCAAACAAAAAACGCTACTCTGAAATATTTCCCAAAGATGACCTTTGGCTATATAATCATGATATATGCAAAAATAAAATCAGAGTAATTGCCTTTGTGAAAGCCTAGTGAGTAAGATACATGAAGCCTGGTTGTAGATAGTAGATACTAGTTTTGCAATTAGCATAGTTATCACTAAATGGCGTTAGTTGGAAATTCAGGTGTACTTATTCAATACATGCTATGGCTTACGTTGGTGGTTCTGAAAATAGTAGGTGTTATGAATTCACTGCTGTGTATGTGCGTTTATATGCACATATTGCAGAACAAATAATTGATGTTGCTCTAGATCTGAACTTTTTAGACAGCATTTGTATGGAACTTTTTTTTTTTTTTTTGATAAGCACATTTGTATGGAACTTGAACTAAGACACCATACGCAGTTAGGTTTGCAATGGATGATTATTGGTATCCCTTAGAGAGAGAACACCAGAACTCTTTTTGGTTTTGGCGATGATCAAGGAGGGATGATTTAAAGAAGTGTAGAATGCTAAAATTAGTCTTGTTGCTTGTACAGGGAAATGAATTCTGTTCTTTATTTCATGGCAAAATGGGCTCTTCAAACTGAATCTTTTGAATTCTCACCCTTGACCTTACCTTAGAGGTGATGTAATGTGGAAGGATGTTTGTAATTTGTTTATGGTTTTTAATTTTTGGGTAATTTGCACTCCTCCCTAACTATAGTGCAGTTGCAGTGTTTACCTAAACTTCAAAATTGAACTGTGCTCCCTTTAGCTGTTGATATTAAGCACTTTGTTCTTTACTGTCAGATTTCTGTCAAATTGAACAAAAAATACAGATTTCTGATAGATATGTTTTTCAAAAAAAAATTGACATTGCTGTTAAATTTAACTGAAAACCTAGCAGCATCTGGTAAAAGTGTTTATTATGCATCGTTGAGGACATTGTAATTGCACAGAAAAAGTGCAATTAACTCTAAATTTCATTTTAAAGTACTAAAAAATGTAGACAGCTAACAAATTAATCTATGCATGTCTTTTTCTGATTCATCATATTGGCAACCTAGAGTTCACTAGATCTTGTTTTTGAGTAATAATCGTTTACTAAAGGGGAATGAAACATCGGATGAAGCCAAGAGCCCAACACCCTTCTTAAATTTTTGCTTTTGGTATTTTGATTCATAATAAATATGCATTATTTTTATTTGCAATTCCAAATCAAGTTTCTCCTGTTAGGAGGAACTCCGAAGAAGATGGATTGTGTGTTCCAAGCCACTTTCTCAATGGCGTAAACTCCATGAAAGCACACAACATGCTTTATATATTTATATGTTATATCCTGATAGTACATTAATCATTATGTAGTCATGGAATAAATGAGGTTTTCATACATTTTTAGTGTAATTTTACTTTCTAGATTCCTGATCTGAGAAGCTTACTATTGTTGTTATATGGTTTTAAAGCTATTAAGCGAGGATAGTTAAATTATACCTTGTCAACAGAATGTCAAATTGAGGAAATTTACTAGCATTACATTCAGATACAGTAGCTGCTACGTTTTTACTTGCAGACCATGGGGAGATTCACTACATAAAAGCCCCAAACGCTTTTGAAGTCCCGCTGCTTTAAAGTTGTATAGCCAATTTAAAGCCTTGAAAAGCAAATATTCTACATGCTTGTTTCTAGTGAACTCGATCACAATTATCAATCAAAGTGAAGATCATGTTTGAGCACCTGAAGTAGTAGTGCTCGCATCAACATGCAATCCTTTTTGGTGCTCAACAACCCTTGAGATTGCAGTTATATTCTGACCTATCTTCCTCAACAAGTTATGACTCTTGGCCGGTTGAAAGTGATGCAGAGTTTGTATCAAGAATGTGCAAAATCACCACCATAGCCACTGAAGAAACAAACATTGGTATTGGACCAAATATCCACAGCAGTAATGTGACTGCAAAGTAAATTGCCCGTAACCCAACTGACCAGAAAGCACTTCCCCGTATCAGTGCCATCTGCACATACTCCACTGGGACATCACTATTTGGCATACTGATAAGGAAATTTGCATGGACGAAGCTGCTTATACATTGGAGAAAAGAAGCATAAGATACGAAGGCTAACATATTTGACAGAAATGATGGATGGATCTGTGTCACCATATACGAAAATACTCTTGAAGAAATCATTTGAACTGCTTCCAACCCAGCCCCAATAAGAGAGCTTAAAACCAGGGAGGTTGAAGCAAAGAAAGTTGCAGCTGATTTGGTGCTGGAGATCACACTTAGACATGGACCTCTTTCCTTAGCTTCAACCTGCAGCAAGTACCCGCTAAAGTTATTGAGGTGGAAAAAGGTAAATCATGTTGAATTGAGGAATGCTATTTCTAGTGAAGAGAGGCACCTGCAACATTTTCTCAACCCAAGCTTTTCTGTAGTGGTTATCATAGCCAATGGCTGTGGTCTCAGGAAATCTTAAGCATCTATAGAGAAGGAAAAGATGGTAACCAGACATGATCAATAATCCACTTGGGACCAAGATTACATCTAAGTATTCTTCCAAACCATTCTCTCTCTCTCGCTAGTATCCTTATTATGGTGGAATAGATGATAAAATAATTACTAGTCTCTAATCATGATTCATAAGACAATATTCTGGAAAAGAATGTGAGCTCCAATTAATGGTCCATAGTGATAGTGGATTTGGTGGTGTAGATAATGATGACCAAGAAATGACAACATGCAAATACCTGCTCTCCCAATTCACATGCGACTAGGCCCAAAACTTAATATAAATTATTTAGATTCTATACATTTTGCTACAATTTTTCTACCTGACTTTTTAAGAATAGTAGAGAAAAAAAAAAAGATTCATGTAAAAATGTCAAACAGCCAATTACAACCTATCATATAAAATAATTGTGGTAAAGTGTCAAATAGGTTGTAGTCCTAAAATTATTAGTTGCTATTGGAATACTCAACAATATGATACTCTCTCCTTTCATTTAAATGGTGAATTATATCATAGGTTTAATTAGTAAAACCCACTATTAGTATTTGAGAGGGGGGAATAATATATTGCGGTACTCTCAAAATGTTGAGAACATGAGGTAATTATGTTAAGAGCCTTTTTTGTTCCTCTATTTTCAAAATGTTTTTCATTTTCATTTTTTAAAACTGTGGGCCCCAATAGTATTTTTGTTTGGGTAGGGTTTTTGTTTTCAATTTTTCAGAAAACTAAATCTACATTTGGGTGTAAAAAAAGATGAAATAGTTCCAACATTCAACCTTGTCGTATGATATATAACATGATTTGAACTTATAATGTTTTTTCCATCATAATAATTACTCTTTATTATCAAGACAAAAAATTAATCAATTTCTTTTTGGTGAATGCAACATTGGATCTCAAGTTCCTAATTCAACGATAAAATACTCTAAAAATTGAGCTAATTGAAAGTAATTTGAAACATACTGCCCAATAATATGATATTAGCAAAATGATTATAAATTGTATTTGTAATATAAAAGTTCTATAAACAATACTTGAATTTTTGGTTTTGTATGCCATATCTCCTACTTGGACAAGTGTTTCGTTCCTATTGCTTATGCAATTTCAATTGTTGAACCACAAACCAATATTCGCTTACGCTTCCTAGTTGTAGCAATGACCGAATGAGTAACGAAAAATTGGAATTGTGCTGTTGATAAATAGGAATGAGTTCTGCAAGTTCCAGAAGTGAGGGATCAAGAAGGGTCTAAGGAGATATTTGGTAACTGTTTTTTTCCCTTATTTTATGTTTTCAAAATCAATTTTTGATTTTTGAGACTAAAAAACTTGTTTAACAACTCAAAATAGACAGAAAACAAAAACTGTTCTTAAAACTCAATTTGTGAAAGAAACTAAAAACATGCAAAATGCTTCTTTTAGTTTCTAATTTTAAAAATCAATGAAAACATGCATTTAATTTAATAAATCCATCTCATTTAATAAGTTAGCATTAGAATTCAAATCCTAATAACAACATATTTTAGTTTTTTTTTTTTTCTTCAAAAAATTATTTTTTTAATTTTAACTAACCAAACATGTTTTTGATTTCAAAAATACAAGAAAATTGTTTTTTTCTTTATATTCCCCCAAAAAAAAATTTTGAAAATAGAAAGCAAAACCTATTACCAAAAATAACCTAAGTTTTTGGGTTTACCTCTTTTTTTTGTCAAACAATATATTGAAATATTTTTTATTCATTGCAGAGAAGTTGGAAGCAAAACAAGTGGCTGGAAATGCAAGAATTTATGTTAGATGGATCAAGCAACTTTGATCAAATCAGTGGCCATGTTCCCCCCCCCCCCCCCCCCCCCCCCCAAAAAAAAAAAATTATACTATATCGACCTTTAGGGTATGTTTGGTAACTGTTTTTTCCTTATTTTTTGTTTTCAAAACAATTTTTTTTTTTTAGACTAAAAAACCTATTTGGCAATCCAAAATTGACAGAAAACAAAAATTATTCTCAAAACTCAATTTGTAAAAAAAATAAAATAAAACTGAAAACATGCAAAAAGCTCTTTTCAGTTTTTAATTTTCAAAAGTTAATGAAAACACGCATTTAATTTAATGAATTTGTCTCATTTAATAAGTGAGTATTAGCATTAGCATTAGATTCAAATCCTAGTAACAACATATTTTAGTATTTTTTATTTTTCTTTAAAAAACTATATTTTTAATTTAAACTAACCAAACATGTTTTTGATTTCAAAAACACAAGAAAATTGTTTTTTCTTTATATTCCCATAAACAACTTTTTTGAAAATAAAAAATAAAAACCGTTAACCTTTAGCCTTAAACTTTCCAAGGACCATGTGAAGAGTCCGGTGTTTTAGTTAGCAGAATTGTGGAATCCTAAAAAGGAATCTCGTAACTACCATGCAGCTCCGGCTGCTTGGAAGCGGCAATGTAACGTAACTATGTAAGACGCCTTTAAATAAAGGTGCACTAGGCTTTAGACTCAGAAAATTTTCATTTAGCCAAAATAGCCTAGTGGATTCTTTTAGACTTTTGTGTCATAGTTCATAGCGTCGGGTCCCAAATCTAGTCTTCTTCTTTGTTAATTAAGAATTTTAATAAATTTCTAAAATTATAAAAAATCATTACATCAAAATTATCAGGCCAAAATATCAATCACACAAAAATTTTACACAGAAAACCAACTTTTTTCTTGGAAGGGAAAAACCATAGAATAAATCCATAATTATAAAAATAGTTACAATATCCTCTCAATCTTTATGCCTAACTTGAGATCCGCATCAAATACAATAAACACCTAAAAAGGTATACTAATATAGCATTTTATGTGGCACATTTTAAGGGGTATTTGTACTAGATTAATGGCTAATATCGTAAATATCAACTAGTATGGTATGATAAATATTGACTGGTATATATATTGATATCATTGTTCTTTATTTTATTTTATTTTTTTTTTTTTGGATAAGCTTCAATATTATTTAATCAAACTAAAATAGGAGAAGTACAGTCAACCTCACAAAGCTGTCCTTGAGACATTGTTCAACAGTAGTGTGATGTGGAGAGAGAGAGATCGCAGCCAAAGAACCAAATATCAGTTCCAACTCAGACTTCAATTTTTTTTTTTGTTAAGGTAAAAATGTTCTTTTGTATCCTTACATGTAATACATGTTCTATTAAACCTATTTTAGGGTGAAAAAAGAATTGAAACTATATTTTAGATTCAATATTGATATAGTTTAGATTCTATTTTTGTCATTGAAATATCACATAAATTATTTTCACCCCAAATCTTAACATCAGTGAACGGAAAAACTAAATATAGAATATTTTAAAATTTAAAGGACGGAAATAAAAATTTATAAATTTTAAAAAGGAACAAAGACCTGGACTATTTTAGCCATTTTATAGACCAAAAAAATATTTTAGCCATTTTTTTATTTATAAAATTCATGCCATAATGAATTGTATAATTAAAAAAAGTGTCATGCTAACAAGTGTCTTTAGGGTAATGGTTAACAATCCATTTTAAGAAAGTTTTGACACCGCTTTTATAGAAAATGAAAAAAAAAACTATTAATATATTAATTGTTTTTTTTTTTCTTTTCTCATAAAAACTTTCTTTAAATAGATTATTAACCATTGCCCTAAAAGCATCCATTAGCATTTTCTTTAAAAAAAAATAAAAGAGAGAGAGAGAGAGAGAGAGTCTCCTTCGATGATTCAGGATCCACTGGGATGTTTTCAAAAAACTATACATGTATATGACTGTAATTCTGTTAAAGAATTTCAAATTTACAGAGGCAAGAAAAGCTGTTTACAAGAATGCATACTGCCAATAGCATACCAGTATACTTAATTGGATCACATTCGCATCTACTACAAATAAATCAAACGCAATAAGAAAATGAAGGCTAATGAAGTATAAGAAAGAAAAGATATATGTGCAAAAGAAGAATGGGTCAGGTCTTAGGTAATTAACTGAGATGAGCTATGTCAAACTCATCGGGAAATTTAAAAGTGTCGGCTGCACCAAACTTCCTTCGTTCTTCCCAATCTTCCACGGATTCTTCAGCACTATCCTCTTCTTCATCAAGGTGACCAACAGGTGAAGAGGGGTCATACACACTTTTAGATCGGCAATTTGGGGTGGCAAGCATGCTCACTTGACCAAGGTGTGAAATTTCTACCACAACCGTATCATCATCAACTGGGAGGGGTTGTTTCCATGGCTCCCCATCAATTCTCATGAATGTATGGTCAGCTGCGCCCTTTTGGAACTCGAAACGGATTCTATTTGCCTACGTGCAGACAGGACAATAAAGCATAAAACTCAGACAGGAATTTGATTTGTGTTTGAACTAAAGAGCAGAATAAAACATGAGTATGCAACAAATATTACTTTGACCAAGCTTAATCTAGCTCCTACCTGTGCAAGACGAGTCCCATGTCCATTTGGAGAGAGCAAAACAAGCCCATGCCAAGCATCTCTAAAACCGACAATCTCAATTACACCATCATCCACATACGGGGGAGTTAGGTCCCTCTGCAAATTTATTCAGAAATAGCAGTTCAAATGCATTGCTTAGAGATATTTCTGAACTGTTAGTTTTTGCCTTTTTGGACAAAGACTCTGTACAGTAATTTTTTTGTTTAATAAAAAATTTAGAGAGACAAAGAGAGAGAATCAGAACTAACATCATGCGATTTCTTCCTATGTGGAGTTCCCCAAGGATTAAGTCCACCAGAAAAACTGGGCAAGTTAAGGCAAACAATAGACCTAATGCTGCAATGAAAGAAAGTGTGTTAGTGAAATGAGGAGTCAACCCTTAAAAAAACAGAAAAAATAAATGAGTCAAATATTGCATCAAGAGTTGATGGGAATCATGGAAAGGGAAGGGTGAAAGTACAAAGCATGCTCACCAATAATTAATATTTTTGGGACATTACAGATTATCCCATGTTTACACGTATTTCATTTACCTCCTCACCCTTTTGAAACTATCACTAAAATGCCCTGAAGTTTGGCTTTGGACTAAATTGAAATCATGAACTTCTATCCAAGCTAACAGATGAAAATACTCAAATCTCTACTAATCAACCACTCCTCTCTTTGTTCTGTCCCAATTGCACCCAAACACACACATAAGCAGGATCATTTTCTTTCTTCTTCATCACCACCAATCCACTCATTACTCCTAGATTCTTTAAACGTCACTTCTACTCCTCTTCCTCCTCCCCCAATGAAACCCAAATGATGACATCTCTTCCAATTCAATTCAGCCCACCTCCAAGAAACTCAACTTCATCCTCCAATTCCTCAACCACAAATATCTCACATGGCTCCACAACCTCCCAAACCAACAACCACATTTGCCATCCACCTGGTTGCCTGCCCTACCACTAGCTCTGGCCCCACCCACTTCATGAAACCCAAATTGGCTGATTTTTAAGGACCACTACCTGTATGGAATCCTAGTTATGGTTATGGGGCTGGACCAAGTGCAATGCTGGGGTTTGAGATTTCAAGGACTTGTACAAGCCTGGGATTGGGGAGGTGAAGACTGGAAATGAGGATGCAGAAAGTAGAGTGGTGTGTAGTGTCGCGGGAGTCCACATCCCCTTCATCCACCGTGTTAGGTTGGGGATGTGGAGAGTGGAGTGGTGTGAAGTGGTCATGTTGATGGGAGGATCAGGTGCTAGAAGATGACAACTGGCAGGGTCGTTCTACTCAAGGAGTATATATGTCCGCAACATCAGATGTGCATCTCACGTGTGCAGAATCTATTTCATTGGATTGAAACTTAATAATTTCAATTTACTCCGAACTTCCCGGAGTTTGGTAACACAATAGAAAAGTCAGTGAGTAAATTGCAAAAGATGTTACCAGCAGGAGGTGGAGGGGGGTAATCTGCAATTTTCTCTAAATTTTTTTGAATAAGGCGTTTCGTACAAAAATACACACACACAAATACCGTTAAATCACAAAGCTTGCACTGAAATATCATTAGGTGCACATTTTTTTTTTAAGAAAAATATAACACAACTGTTACCAATGATAAAAGCACATACAAGGATACTAAGAGCGAAACAGAACATTAGTATATATGTCTTACCTACGAGGTATTTTAAGATCCTCCCATTGACCTTGTCTTTTCATGATCCTAACCTTTGTCAGATGTGCAATGTTCCTGAAATAAGATTATGCCATTTTCACTGTCAAAAAACAATGGACAGAAGACCAGTAAGTTGAAGGCAAATTTAGCCAGGCGATCCAGACATGTGGACATCTTTCATATTAACTACCGTTCTAGACAGCAGACAGGTAAGACTGTAGAATCAGAATTAAACTGTGCAATACATACACCAAATCCATATTCTTATGTGTCCCAGCAAATTACCCTGAAGACCCCACATGAGCCTATCTGAAGTTCTGAGTCTGACAACTTAGTTCAAAAAATAAACGTAAATAAACTCTATTTGTACCCTTAAAAGAAATTGCAAATTAAGGAGACCTAGGCCGGAAAAACTTTAAATAATTTCATTAAAAAAGTATCTATACACTTCATAGATTAGACAGAAACAGGTTAAAACACAAGGCCTGAGCTCCCACTACTCAAATGAACTAAGCAGGAGCTGCTTGGTATGTCAAATAGTTTAAAGTAATTGCAGTAGAGTGGAAGAACATTAACAGAATTTTCACACATAAATTATGCAATAAAAAATGTATTAAACAAATACAGATATATCTTTCAAAGAAGATTATGGGTCTAACATCTCAATCTAACATAACAAGACTATTGAAAAGACAGGCAAACTGTTATCTGGAGAACAAACAACATAGCCCAACAATTATGAACAGAACACAACGGGAAATAAGCTAGAAACAGAAACCCACAGGCTTCAATATTAATTATCTTTGCAAAATATAAAACCTTTGATCATACAAATGTCAAGCAAAGTAGCAAATTTTAGTTTAATCATATGCAAATTTCAATCACCTATCAGAATACTCACCGTGAAGAAGGATGAAATAGAGAAGCACAAAACCATCCTTGAGTGCATCCAAGCTTCAAATAAGTACTCTGACCCATCAATAAAATATAAAATGAAGGGCAATAATTAGTGACTCTTGTACAGAAGCGATCAGGAAAAGGGACTAGTTACACCCAGGTCATAACAAATCTTTTTTTCTTTTGATAATTCAATAGTTACAGAAATGTGAGAGAAGAGATTCTAACACTAACTCTCCTAATAAAGGATGGCAGGCTACGTCGGTGATCTACAAGGCTCTTGGTGTTTCTAACAAATTAAATGTGTCTTATGATAAACCATCTATTTCTAAAATCTAAAACAGCGTGCAGACTACAAATAAGTTAAGTTTTGTGTATCATATATTCAATTAGGGTGGTCCAAGAAACCAAATATTAAATCATAGACAATCACCTTTTTCTCTAGAAAATTAATTTTAGAAAACTAAAGAATTATGTCATGACAAGTTTTCTCATATTTAAATGCTTCATATCACAATGTGGATGAGTGGGGGAGCAGGAAGGAGGTTGGGGTTGGCACTTGGCAATTTCTAGTGATTACTAATTGCAGAAATACAGTAGTAATACCTGATTGACTAACTGATTTTTAAATTTTTCTGGGTGCAACTTTCTCTCAGAGTGAAATGCATACGATACTTGAGCATCCATTCCTGAACATAAGAAAAATTATATCGGTTAAGAAAGTCGGCAAAAACCTTAAGTGTGAAGGTATGGCAACACAGATCATATAAACCTTTACTAAGTTAAATGACAAACAACAATATTCTAAAATCTAAAAGTAATTAAACTGAGACAATGAAGAAATTTGGATGGGCACGGGCAACAAGGGCAATCAGAAACTTTGCATTATATTAGATATTTGTGGAAATTTTGTTACTTTTCATCTTTTCTTAATATTTTGTTTTGTTTAATTTTCTTGGATTGTGATGTCAAAGGTTTATAAATTGTTCTTTGTCACCATATGCCTCTGAAAGATCATGAGAAACCTAGACAAACATTCTAAAATTTCTTACCTATGCTGAAGTAGTTCCAAAATCCCCCACGAAATGTATGGTAGCCCTCCTGAAAATAGCAAATAGATAATTTTCCATTAAGCATGCAAGTCAATGCCAAATTCAAATGAAGCAAAATTTAGAACACATGGGAAATCATGGAAAACAAAAGAAAGATATACAAGCTCCCTGCATGGTTTGAGTTGTAAATGTAACATGATACAAATATAACCCAAGTTAGAACTTATATTATGGTATCTAGACTAGAAGGGCCTATTACTACCTGCACATGAGAACCCAAGGACTTTATTTTAAGAATTAATAAATTTTAATTCTTTTAGTACTTGGAAGTTCACATTTTGACAGAGTTCAAGAGTTCACCTCTGGTACCACAGAGTTTCTTTGAAGAATTACTATAATGGTCTATTACTATCTAGAACAATTTAAAGAGAGATTCCAAAACAAGATCATACAGTAAGTATAGTATTGAGCATATATCTTTTTTCTTCTTATGCAGGCAGCAAATTTAGAATTAATTATAAAAAATAAACAAAGGAAAAAAGAGCATGTGAGTACAGGGAAGAAGAGTTATATGAAGACTCACCTTATTCAATGTATCTGTTTGGGAGACACGATGAAATGCATGCAAAGAATGGGGTAGTTCAAGAGGTGCAATAGGGTCACAAGATCCTTCTTTTGGAGCCCTCATCCTCATGATAATATGCCAGCTGAAAAGCAGGAGAGAGAGCACACAAATGCAAGAAAAGGTAAATAATTAAATAATAAAATAGGATCATCATTCATTTATTCCAAATATAAAGATTATGCAAAGCTATTTATGGTCTCAGTTAATCATAGCTATTAATATGAACATGGTCAAATAGTAGTTGAAATGCTCACTAGTACATCATCATGTAGTCCATTTTTAAGAAATCATTTCTGTATAATTTTTTCCTTAAAAAAAAAAAAAAGAATTAAAAACAAAAGATTGTTGATAGGAGTATGGGGAAGATGATGATAGCATAGCACTGACTGAGTTTTGAACCTAAATCAAAATATTAAAATTTCCAATGACTAGAGCTTAGGAATGGATGTATTTCATGCATTGCATTTGAATGAAAATTGTATGAAATATTACTATTTACATGTCTCATCTATATTTTGACAGAAAGGATTTACTTTTCCTTGTTTTCCCTCTCACCGAAATTCCAAAATTTCTGGCCGGATTCTCCACTTCATGTTTGTTTTGATACAGCATATTAGGTTTTAGTCTCATTCCCTCTGTTCAGATCTACTAAGGCTCCAAAGAGACAATTAGAAAGGCCAAAAATGTGGGAGGCAAGGTTACATGCAAAGACGTTACAACGATTTTTCCACTATCAAATTGACCTAACATGAATGAAATCGCAGCATAGATTCACATAGCCAACCAAGAATAGTATATATTAAGCATGCATCCAATCAAATGTCTATAAAAGGCATTACAACTGGACGAACTCTGTTGCAAAGCTCCTTATCACAAGTTATTCTAACTTGGCAAATTCAAGTCTTACAATAATCAGCCACATTGAGGCAACACAGCAATTTTAAATATGCCTGGAATCCAGGAGTGTCATTAGTACACCATGCAATGATGCTAAAAACATTTATACTTTTCTGAGATTGTGTGTTTGTGTGCATGTCAAATTAAGTCAAAGCTTGAAGTAGAATGTACCTGTCAATTTTCATTTCCTTTGCAATCTTAACTTGATTCAAGAAAAACTCCACAGATTGACAGTCAGTACCTGGATTTTTCTTTCCCTGTAAATTACCAGTGACCATGTCAACAAAGCTTTTAATGCTCCACATATATGAAACGATGTTTCTCAAGAAGAAGATTAACAGAACACATTTATATTCAGTCTTATTAGGGGGGGTGGAAAAGAAAATAAAAGGCCAGCCCCAGGATTTTGCATTTTCATGCATGACTAAAAGATGTATATTAGCATTGTTACCTGGTGAGACGCAGAGTAAAGCTTTCTTTAAAAGCAATATATATATTATAAAATAAATAAAAAATTTTAAAAAAGAGGGGTTGTGTTTTCTCCTATGACAAGAATTAAATGTAGCTACAATTGCAGATAATTGTTATATGCAAAAAATATTCCATGTCATTAGTAGCAGTTCCTGATCTATGCAAACAAGAACTAAAATAAGAAAATTAATCCAGAATAACCATCATTACAATTCAATAATTTCATCTTCCCAGTACCAGTAAGCATTGAATCTTACCCATCCAAAAGAAAATGGTAGGTTGTTTCCAGTTCCCAATGGCACTGTTGCGATTGGAGGTGGCTGTGGTAGTTTGAGATCACATACTACTCCAAGGAGCCAGCTGGCAGTACCATCTCCACCAGCAACCTAATGATCAATATATATTACAAATAAAAGAAAATAAATCAAGGTCATTGCAGACATGGTGAAAAAGTATAAGCCATGAGTATGTGTGCACACTTATTCATGCGTGAGTGTATAAGGGAATTGGGGATGGAAACAATTAAAAATTCAACTCACAATTATTCTCAGTCTCTTTTCAATTTCAGTTGCCAAAGTATCTCCACTGTACTTAAGGGTTCCTAAAGTAACATAGAGCTGGTGTAGCACCTTATCAGGGGCCTTTTCTCCCAAATCAAAAACCTGAAAAAATTATTCACCGCAATTTTTAATCACATAACTGAATGAATTTTCTAACCACAACTGCATATCCTATCCTAAGATGTCTTTCACCACGAATTCAACTTGTGAGCAAGTCATAGAATTACCTGGTTTTCATTTAGTACAGCTCGATACGTAACAAGAAGTTCCCCTCCCAACTGGCCTCCGCTTTTAGAATTAATGAAAACTATCACTGGACAGGCAGGTACATGGGAAACATCTTCTACCTTTGACCCGGGTACAAGTATGTAATTTGGAATGTAGAAGTCCTTCAAACTATTATCAGATATAGTATCACCCATTACAAATTCCCAACTGCAGATCAAACAAAAATCATCAACCTTGACAATTAAGTAAGAACTAATCTATTTCGAAGTTCACTAAAACCACGCCGATGCAATTAGACTAGTATGTTTTTTTTAGGAAAACAATAAGTATACTCCTCAATCAATTAACATACTTTACAATGCTAACAATTTACAGGAAACACAAACATATTTAATCTATGAAATGTATTCAATGTTAGATTAAACTATGATTACATAAAATTAAAATAAACTAAAATAAAAACATAACAATTCGACTTACACATGAATTTATGGAGCAGATTCGAAAGTGAATTAATACATGGACATACCAAATTCTCATTGATGCATAATATAGTCAAAGAACTCTAGGTTTATAAACTAAGGAGCAGAACACAATGTCACAAAACTTACATACATGCTTGCTTACACGTCACATTTGATCAAAAAAACAAGAATTATGAAGAACCAAACAACAAAAATTGTAGAAATGGTAGGCACAAAATTCCTACACCTCCTAGAAAGAAAATCACAAAATGAACCCCCAATATCCCTGGCTAAACTTTGAGAAATCAACGAAAATTCACGCAATCGATTCCCCGAACGGATCGAAATCCTGTTCAGGAATTCCATTTCCGTTTTACGCTCCGTTTGGTCGACAAGAACTTCCAAACAAAAAAAATTTAAAAAACAAATCCTCGGAGGAGTGTTTTGGTTTTCAAATAGCTTGGAATTCCTGGCAACCAAACAGGTTCTCCACTTATAGTTATTCATTCACAGAGACGATTAATATAAAACGATGTCGTAAAGAGAGTATAGATTAAGGGTTGAAGATGCTTTACCTGTAGAGATATCAGATAATATTCTCAAAAAAAAAAAGGAAAGAAAGAATGAAAGAAACAGATTCGAAGCGAGGAGAACAGTGTTAGGTATTGCAAGCGATTCTCCGATTCTCTGTGTTTTGGGATTATATATTATAAATTTGATATTTAATTATTATATGGTTTTTTTTATCAGAAACGCGTTGGCTAAGAGTTTGAAAATTAAGAAAGCGGTGAGAAAGAGGGAAAAGCAATGGGAAAGTGCTTTACTCATTCCTCACCTAAAAGTCTAATAGGCAAAATCAAATTTGGCCTAACCACATTAACTTGTGTGGTTGGGTGTTGGGACTTTTGAATTTTCTTTTTTTGTTTGTTTGGGGTTCTGACTCCACTGTACTGAGAGTCTGAGACTCAAAAAGAGTTTTTGATTTGGGCTGGTTTTTGCGCCAAAAGAAAGAGTACTGGAATTGGATGGGATCAGAGCACGCACTTGAAAGTTAGGAAGCTAGGAATGGTGGGGTGGGGTCTTTATTAGTGTTGTGTGCGCGTAGAGTTTTTCGGTTGTTCTACACTACACCGAAAGGAGCTGGATGGAGTACGCTGTACGCCGCGTGTCTATACACTAAAAATACAGTATGATTTATCAGCAGATGATTTTGTACATTTTTGGACGGATGCTTTTTCAATTTTCAAATCTAAGGCGCGTGGTTCGCAATGATAACGCTTTTATTACACCAATAAATTTTCAAATCTAAGGCGCGTGGTTCGCAATGATAGCGCTTTATAACACCAATATATTATTATTTTGATTTTTTAAATGTGTTTTTTTTTTTTTTTTTTGATGGGAAGATTTTTTAAATGTGTTGATGGTAATTAAATTTAAACTTTTTATTTCACGATAGGTGGCTTTATCAATAAATAATTTATTGGTGATTTTAACTTCTTTTTTTAGCCATAAATTCTACTTTCACCTAAAATATATATATAATCAAAATAAAAAAATTATACTTTCATGTTTTACGAGATTAATGAGGCTTATATTTATGGATCATGTTAACGGGTATCCTTAAAATAATTGTTAATAAATCTTATCAGAAAAGTTTTTAAAACTACTTTAATAGAAAATATAAAAAACTGTCAGAAAAATATAATATTTTATTATTTTCTTATAAAACATTTTTATAAATAGTTTTTAAACCAATGTGCATTCCTTAACATTTCCTTATATTTATCTAGGCTCTAAGAAGTGTCATTTGGTTGTGTGCTGCTGTGCTCCAAGAAAACAAAAGAAATTCGGAGACATAATTTCTTAAATCATAAATGTCTCCTTTTTTTTCTTTTTCTTTTTCTTTTCTTTTTTTTTTTCTTTTTTATAATTCATAAAGTGACTCATGCACCTTGCCAAATAGTAGAACTTAATCAACTTATACTAGCCTCTGAGCGCTTGCATGTGCTCAGAGGCACTTCTATTTTTTTGGTAAAGAATAATAATTTGCGTTCATTTTAATTTGAGCAGTGTCGGCTCTATATATAAAGCAACTGATGCGGTCGCCTAAGGCCCCAAGTAGAAAAAAGGCCCCCAAATTTTAATCAATAGGGTTTTAGAAAAAATATTATAATAGTATTAATTAAGTCCAAGTATTAGCCAATGAATAAAATAATATTTTTTTTATCAAATGAAAATAAAAAAATGTTATGTCCACGATATTTTTCACAACACTTTCAAAATAAATCCTAAGAGACAGGTTGTTGCAAGGTATTATTAATAATAAAAAATTAATTTCCGTGATGAGTTCAAATTAGAACCAATAACAAATTAACACCTAAGATTTGTTATGAAAATATTATGAATATAGCACTTTAAAAAAAAAAAAAAAAGAGCAATAAAAAAAAAAATACAACATTTTTCATAAGTTGAGTTGACAAACTTTTACTAGTTTTTATTTAAGTCCACCACTAACATTATTTTTTTACTTATCACTATCAAATTATCAATCTGTCACATTAATAGGTGTAAAAAGTTTTGTCAAATTTTTTGTCTATAGACTTTCAAAAAAAAATCTACATGGTTCATGTTAATTAATAGTAATTTTGCATCTAAAATATAATAGTTGAATTTAAATTTTAAAAAATCATATTTAAATATATAAAATACCTCAATTTCAGTTTTTGCCTTAGGCCTCCAAATACATTAAACCGTCCCTGAATTTGAGATTACTACATTGTGAGTTTTGTAATCAGATAAGGATAATATCCAAATTTTTAGCAATTCCTCTAGCATCTATGTGCAAGTTACGCTTCAGTGAAAGTTAATTTGAATTCCAAATAAAAGAGGTAATTTAGAAGAAGAAATGCCTAAAATTTAGGAGCTTGTGAGTCTTATTTTATAAATTAATCAAATAAGGATAATGTTCTAATTTTTAGTAGCTTTCTCTAGCATCTATGTGCAAGTTAAGTTTTAGCGAGGAAGAAGAAATGCCTAAAATTTAAAAAATTAATCATATAAGAATAATGTTCTAATTTTTAGCAATTTTAAAGTCAGGCTTAGAAACCAGCTTAGAGTCCATTGTTTAAAAACCCCTTAAATAGTAATATAGATAACTTACACTCTCACTACCAAAGATGGAATATCATTAGACTTGTGATCTCTCATCGCCATTATTCAAGAAATATCATTTGGCTTGTAGTTTCTCAAGCTCAACCAAATATCTATCAAACAAAAGAAAGAAAGAAAAAATCTCAACCAAATATCCTATATTCTAATATATAAAAGCTTAAATTTCAATCAAGAATCTTTTAAATCATATTCTAATTGATTTCAATCTGTATCAAGTATCATTCTAATTATCTCTCTATATATTAAACACACTTTAATGCTAAGTGTCCTACCGATCATTCTTTAATTATGTGTCAACTATTTCTACAAGGAAATTCATGTATTTAAACTTATAATATATAAAAATACTCAATTTAAATTAATTATATTTTTATGTAATAGTATGACTATGAATGTGTACATTATACTACTTATTAAATAAAAATTGTGTGACAAGTATAAGTGCTTGTGAGATGTGGGAAGTAAGGATCAAAGTTCAAGTCTCCAAAAGGAAATTTCACACACATATACATTTAGATTAGGTTAAGGTAGAATTTAATCTTCCCAAAAAAATATAGAAATGTGTATAGAATCGTGTTTTTAAAACACAATCTTACAAATTTAAGTTTTAACTGAAATCAAGTTTAAAAATACGATTTATAAAAGCAATGTGTATGGAATATGCAATAATGAAAATGTAATAAGATTTTTTGATGGTTTCTCAAAAAAAAAAAAAAATTCTAATAAATTATGCATACAAACTACAAAACAATGAATTATTAAATATAGTCTATTTTTCTTTTTAAAAAGTATGTGCATTACAATTTTTTGTTAGAATGATGTAATTCATCATTGTATATTTTTTTCTTTAATATACAATTAAAAGATATTCATTAACAGACCAAGAAATCAATCAGTTTTCAATATAAACGAAGATTGAATTTTAGATCTCTTATTTAACCATCAAAAATTTTACTAATTGAACTAACTAAAGTATCAAATATTAATATTAGATAAAAGACGATAATGGTTTATTGGTAGTGAAAGTGCAATTATGGAGGCTTTCGCACTAGATGCATACTCGAGTAACGGCAATAATGTTCATCTACGAAATGACGCGGCAACTTCTTATGTGGCCACCATTTGAACTTATGAAAAGGCGAGGGCTTTTTCCTGGGAAATGACAAACAAATGTCCCTCTTTTTGGGTCTGAAGACAATTTCGGTTGCCTTGCAAACTAAGCATATTGACTCAACATGGGCCTACATTTACAGGCTACGAATTATTGTAACGTTGTCAAGGAAAGTGGGCTGGGTATGTTGGATTGTACACTATGTTCGTTGGACCAAGATTGATGGTCTAAAACTCTTAAAAGAAATCAATGGGCTGCTTTTTTTTTCCCAAGTGAAAAACTTTGAACAAGAGGGGAAAAAAAGAGAGAAATCAAAATTGGAGACCAAGAGCTTCCTAAGGAGGACTCTTTATTTTCAAAAGGCCATTTAAAGCACAACGAAGAGCCCTTTTTTTTTTTTTTTTGATAGGAGAGCCCATTTTATTAGTTTATGAGAAGTAATGTTTTATGTTAACTTTATTCAGTGACAAAATTTTATATGTAATGTATTTTTTTGATAATTTATTGTTGTCTGAATTTTCATGTAAGTTGGAGTAGTGTATTTGAGCCTCTCTTTGAAGGTTGGAAGCTAAATCAACCCAAGATCTCACGACCATTGCAATTGCAACTAAGCCAACAAAATGGAAAATCACCACGTAAACCAAGGAGGTTGGCCAAGTTGGTTGAGCTCTTGGCCTCAAAGTGCTTGTACTTGGCTCGACTAGGTGTGCTCCCTAGTTCGAGTCCTGCTACCTGCACTTTGAAAATAATTTCCTTGGCCAGTGCTTTACCCCTTCGTGGGCTCACCCGGCACGAACAGTGATTAGTCTCTGGTTGAAAGCCTTGAGGAAACACTGTGGGAAACCAAAAAAAAAAAAAAAAGGAAAATCACCACGTGGATAGGAGAAGAAAACAAATTTCAAATATTTCTCACTAGCTGGCAGGTTTCCCACGAGGATCATAGCATGGTTATCGACTGGTTCTACAATAATTTTAGCATCACTTGGGGAAGGAAAAAAAAACACAAGTCTAAGGCTCCCCTTCCCAAGTAACTTGTAGGTTGTACTTGTAACACAACTTTTCTAAATGCCAAAAAGCTTCAGCAACTTCAGGAGAAATTGCATTAACAATTTAACATGGAATTTCTAGGCTAGTTCATCATAATTCCACTCAAGCATGTTTTTCCTTCCACCCGAGCAGTACCAACAAAGACTTTTATCCCCGTTGATTAGGCCTAGAAATTGGCTCAGGAACCTTCGAAGTTCAAAATATTATGGTGGCTAGCCTTCAAAAGTCAAAACTGAGGACACCTGGCTGGACTCTCTTTATCAAAACAAAGGGGGTCCACTAAGTAAACAAACATTATTTCCAGCTAGGCTTCCAAACATACATTAACAATAACTGCTGCCAGCATAGTAAAGTGCTCAGGATTAATTCTACGGTTCTAGCTACCACTTAAGAGCTCAGATGGAGGATTAAGAAATAGATTAATTAGATATAATCTTGTGGTGACATTAATTGCACCTAGGTTTTTGTCCACATTGTTCTCAATAGAGAAAGCCTAATGATGCAATAAAATCTCATAACATTTTCATAACAATCTTATTTTAAGTTATTTATTTTTACTTTATTTCATCCTATTTTGATTAGGATGAGTTGACATTTCACTTATGAAAATGTTGTGAGATTTTGTTGTAGTAGTAGAAAAATTCTTCTTTTATGTATATATGAGAAAGAGATAATTTATTCCACTACCATTAATAACTTTCTTAGAGTGTGTTTGGTTGAGATGAAAACTAGGTGGATAGAAAATGAGGGAAAAAATAAGAGAGAAAACTAAAAATTGGTGTGTTTGGTTGGGAGGGGAGAGAAGGGAGAAAATGGTGGGGCTTGGCAATTTTCTCTCCTAGCCTACAAAAATTTAACCCCTTCAAAATGTGAGAAATTATAAGGTCCTCATGGTGGAATTACCAATCTACCCCTAATCCTCCCCACAACAATGTTACATTGATTTCTTTTTTTCTTTTTCTTTTTCTTTTTTCCATTTTAACACGTTTAGTTTTACATTTTTAAACTCAACTTTGGTGTTTTTTTTTTTTTTTCCTAATAAGATATATATTTTAAAAATTATCTACTAGGACATGAGAGTAAATTTATATAATCTACAATCTCTACCTTCTCATTTTTTCTTTTTAGCTAAACAATTTTTTTTTTCATCACTCCATTTTTTCATCTCTCTAACCAAATAATATGAGGGAAAATTAAAATATTTTCTATTACCTCATTTTCTCATCCCCTTTCCAATTGCCCCATTATTTCTTAGCTACATTTTGTCGATTGTGATATTATATTATATTTGTAGAGCAAGATTTAGGTACAGTACTTAAGTACTGTTCTTCAGGTTTTCCTTTTAAAATTTTGCCATATGGATTTTTTCTCATGGGATGAAAGTGTATTTTTTAATTAAATAGCCACATGACTGAATTTTAAGAAGGGAACCTAAGGAACAGCACTTAAGATATTGTACCTAAATTTTGTCTTATATTTGTGATCAAGCTCAACCAAAGTATGTAGCTTTGAAATAAAGTATTTAGAAATGGGGGATTTTGCTAATTCCAATGGCTTTGATGTAAGTGTAAATGTCGTCTTTGGACTTTTAATTTGAAGAATTATTCCCCTTACTTTAGGTTTATGAAAAATTAAATACTCTGTTATTATTTTTCATTAAAACTTAATGGATTTACTTAAGTGTTGTGCAAATAACAAATTAACAATGGCATTTTAAAGTTTTTGACAATGAGGTAAACATTTAAAAATCATTTGATTAAATCCATTAATTTTTAAAACTAAATACTAATTGAAGATTAGATTTGTTACAAACTTAGTGTCTTAGGGATTAGTTGCTCAAATCGAATGTTCATGACTAAATTGATATTTATAAATCAGTTTATAACTTATTTTTTTCTACTATTTGCAAATCGCACGTGAGCTAATTTTATTTAACTTTTACATGTTATTTATAGTACTTTTAATAAAAAGTTTTAAGCAAAAAACTAAATAAATTATTCTCAAAATGATACTTAACTAAAAGCCTAAAACTTAGAAGATTAGCTTTTAGTTTTTATCTTTAATATATAGTTTTTTAAAATCTTACTTCTAAAAAGTACAAGTATACTTTATTAGTATACTTTCAGCAAAAAGATTTTAGTAAAAAAACTAAATAAATTGTTGCCAAATATATAGACACTTAATATCAAAGTTCAAAATGATTTAGGAAAGTTCAAGATGAATTTCTCAATAATAACACCCGTGTAAGATAGAAAAGATGGGTTTCTTATTATAATTAATAGGATGATTAAGGTGCAATATACACATGCGGTCAGTGGCAGCTCCACATACATTTCAAGGTGGTCACGGGACCACTCTCACTTGCCAAAAAATATATATATATATATATATATATATCTATATATACTAAAATAACCTATTTTGACCACCCTAATAATAATATTGAACACTTTGACTTGAGAATTACAAGAATTTAGATTCAACAAAAATAAAAATAATGCTAAATCCACAATATTTTTACAATAATTTCACTACAAATTGCAACTTCTAACTTGAGAAATAATATTGTAGTAAGCTGTTATTAATTTTAATTTGAGCCTAATACTAACATCACTTTTTTATCCATCAATATATAATAGCTAGTTGCATAAGATTTTTTTTTTTTTTTTGATGGGAAATCTGAAACTTTTATTACTCAATAGAAATAGATGTTACATCATGGATAAGAGCTTGCATTATACAGCAAGGGTCCTCTTCAATCCAAGCAATATAATCAGTAATGCCATATGCATGCTTTGCTAAAATGTGGACTGGTACGTTGCCTTGTCTTCAAATATGAGAGTATCTCACACTCCTAAAGTCCCCATTCATATCTAGTATACCTTGGACAACTGAAGCTATTGAAGAAGGGGGAGGGGAAATATTACAGAAAGCATTATAAACTACCAAGGAGTCACCTTCTAGAATTACATCCCAAACCCCAACATCTTTTGCAAACAAAAGACCAGCTTCGAAAGCTTTTGCCTCTGCTTCAACTGCACCTATTGGAGCTATGATTTTTCTACATAAAGCTGCCTCAAGCCTCCCTTTATCGTCTCTAATAACCACCGCAACTCCCACAGCCTTCAGTTCTGAAAAAACAGCCCCATCAACATTAATTTTGAAGTGGCCATTTTGTGGTGGAGACCAAGATATGACCTGCCGTGGTACAAGCACACCTGGAGCGATTTGTGTGACTGCTACCCTGTACTCCCAAAGGTAGTCCGACGCCTAACTGCTTATTTGTTGCCTCGATTTCCTCTCACCTCCATATTTGACTTCGTTCCGGTTATACCAGATTGCCCATGCAGTAGTGACAACGTGAGCCACCTTGTCCTCCCTTGCATCTCCATTTAATAACAACACCCACATAAGATTTTGGAAAGTCTGGTTTGCCCTTTCATTCCACCCGGTTACCATCTTTGAACACTCCCATACTTCTTTGGCTTTCGGACAGCTCCACAACACATGACCCATGGTCTCTGATGCCTCCCTACAGCTTTCAGAAATATCCTTTTAGATTACCTTTCTCCTCAACAAGTTTGACTTTGTTGGCAGAGCATCACGGCAAGCTCTCCAAGCAAAGTGTCGAATTTTATGCGGAACAGGAATACTCCAAATCTTCTTCCAAAAGCGTTTTAGGGTGCTCTTATCAGAGCTCATGCCTCTACTACTTGAAACTGACCGTGTTATTGCCAAGTGATAAGCATTGCGCACCATGAGCAAACCGTTCTTGGTCTCCGTCCAAATAAGCTTATCCGGTGGAAGCCTAGAGCTGATGGGTATGCTCTTGATAATATCAGCTTCATGGGGCAAAAATAGTGCATCAATGACTGAGGATTTCCATTCAGCAGTATCCTCATTTATCAGCTCTTGTACCCGAGTGCACGCTTGCAAGAACAGCCTTGGAGATGTAACCTTATATGTGGAAGGAACCGGCAACCACCTATCCTCCCATACATGAATACTTGCCCCATTACCCACTCTCCATCTCAAACCTTCTTTTACTAGATTTTGGGCTGCCATTAAACTCCGCCAAGTATATGGGGGATTATTGCCCATTGAGGCATGTATAAAATCACATCTCGGTAAATATCTTGCTTTCAAGACTCGATATACAAGAGAGTCGTGGCCAACTTGAAGTCTCCATCCTTGTTTTGCCAGTAAAGCCAAATTAAAAAATTTTAAGTTCTTGAAACTCATACCTCCATTCGACTTCGGTTCACACATATTCTCCCAACTTAACCACGAAATCTTGTTTTCATCTTTCTTTTGTCCCCACCAAAACTTTCTAATCACAGTTGTCAACTCATCACAAAGGGAGTCAAGTATTTTGAAACAGCTCATAGTGTAGGTTGGTATAGCTTGTGCTACTACTTTGATCAAGATCTCTTTTCCAGTTTTAGACAGCATCTTGTCCTTCCATCCAGCCAGTGTTCTACCAATTTTCTCCTTTATATCATTGAACGTATTTCGTTTATTTCTTCCCACAAGGGACGGCAAGCCAAGATACTTTTCATGCTGTTTAATAACTTATGTGCCAAATCTTCCTTTTATCTCTTCTTGGATCTCCTTAGGGGTGTTGCTGCTAAAGAATAGAGATGTTTTGGCTCTATTTAGTTGTTGACCTAAGGCTTTTTCATATACTTCCAGTACTGCTTGCAACGGATCACATTCAACTATTGATGCTTTGCAGAAAATGAGGCTGTCATCTGCAAAAAATAAATGGGAGAGCTTTGGTCCACCACGGCAAATACTAATCCCCTCCATTTTTTCATTGCATACCAAAGCTTTAATCATTGCTGACAATTCTTCTACACACAAGAGAAACAAATAAGGAGATAGGGGGTCTCCTTGTCGGATACCCCTAGAAGGAATAATGTGCCCCTTATGACAACCGTTGATCCTTATGGCATAGGTAATAATAGTAATACATTGCATAATCAGCGTCCTCCATTTATCCACAAAACCCAGTTTCTCCATAATTTTTTTCAAATATGTCCACTCCACCCTATCATAAGCTTTACTCATATCTAATTTTACAGCCATCTCACCTACCCCACCCCCCTTTTTCTGACTAATGTGATGCATGGTCTCAAAAGCAACTAGAACATTGTCAATGATTAACCTTTCGTGCACAAAAGCACTTTGAGTTTCACTGATAATGGATGGAAGAAACTTTTTTAATCTATTTGCTATTACTTTTGAGGCAATCTTATAGGTCACATTACAGAGGCTAATTGGCCTATAATCAGAAACTATTTTTGGCTCTTTTATTTTTGGGATAAGTACAATATGAGTTTCATTGAAATTGGGAGGGGACATACCATGATTTAGGAAATCCAGAATCGTAGCTGTGACTACCGCACCACATGTACTCCAAAAGTGCTGGAAAAAAATAGGAGGCATGCCATCTGGACCAGGAGCCTTAAGGGGGTACATCTACTTCAAAGCCACTCTAACTTCCTGAGCGGTGAAGGTTCGGGTAAGCTCTTTATTCATGTTGGTTGACACTTTTGGCTGGATGGCTTCTAAGAGTTCAGCGAAGTTGTCCGGCCTGTTCGAAGTGAAAAGTTTGCTGTAAAAATCCACTACCACTTCTCTAATCTTGGTTTCATCTTCTTGCCAATGCCCATGCTCATCAAATAAACCTTCAATGTAATTCTTCGTATATCTTGTTGAGGCTTTGGCATGAAAGAAACTAGTATTCCTGTCACTTTCTCGAAACCAATTAAGTCTTAATCTTTGGCGCCACATCCCTTCCTCTTTCTCCAACTAACAATTCAGGTCCACCCTTGTATTCCTCAAAGCATGAATGTTATCCAGATTAGCTGGCTGTGATTCCAACCACTCCAACCTGCTTTGAAGTTCAGATATTTTCCTACCCACGTGACCAAATTCCCTTTTATTCCATGCATCAAGATCAGACCTGCAACGTTCTAAGCAGCTCCTCAAAACCCCATTTGTGCTTGATTGTACTCCTTCTTCCCATGCAATCCTTACAATTTCCTCACACCTATCATCCTTCAACCACATTGACTCAAATTTAAAGGGTTTCTTCATTTTCTTCCTCTTCTTTTTCTGCAACAAGTGGAGTGAGAGAGGTGAGTGATCTAAAGCCGATGAAGATAGGTGATAAAGTTTTGTCGTGGGAAACAAGTCCATCCACTCCTTAGTAGCCAACGCCCTGTCAAGTCTTTCCCAGATTTGTGTTCCATCCGACTTCTGATACAACCAGGTATACTTTGGCCCTATAAAGCCTATATCTCTAAATCCACAATGATTAATAGCATCAATAAAATTTTCCATCTGTCTTCTTGGCCTTGTTCTGCCTCCTTCCTTCTCTATGAGACCAATAATTTCATTAAAATCACCAATTGCAAGCCATGGTAGCGATGACGTACCTTGAAGGTGTTTTAGTTTAGTCAGGACTCCGGTCTTTTTGCTGTATCGGGGTTGCCATAGAACCCCGTGAGATGCCAGCAGCCCACATCCCACCCTCCTTCAACCCAAGCATCTATATGATCCTGAGAAAATGTCTTTACATCCATCTTAATTCACTCCTTCCACAACATAGCCAAACTACCCTTGCTACCGTTGCTAGGGACAATGAGCCCATGTTTCATCTTGCACCGGTCCTTAACTTGTTCCATCCACTCTCTGTTAGACTTCGTCTCCATCAAGAAAACGATATTGGAATCTTCTTTCTTCACCACCTTTTCCAAGGCTTTAACTGTCCGGAGGTTCCCAAGCCCCCGGCAGTTCCAGCTTAAGAGACTCATTGGTCTCGGCAGGGTTGCCCAGCAACCTCCACCGCTTCTGTGTCTTTCTCAATTATCTTCTTCTTTTTTTCCTGAACCACCCTCTCTGGCACGCCTCTGTTTGAAGCCTCTACTTTTCGTTTCACACCAATCTCAACATCCAGAGTTGGGCTTGCATTACAATTTGGATTTGTGTCACCTCTCTGGTTGCATAAGATTTGTTATAAAAATGTTATGAATGTAGCATTATTTCATAAATAATTTTGGCCTCCCAAATATAATCCTTAACTTCTTTAAAAAACCTAAATAAATAAATAAATAAATAACAATAAAAATTAGCTCAACAAAAATAAGAGTAATATTACATTCACAACATACTCTTGGTTATTTTCGCTTTTTTTTTTTTTTTTTGGTGATGATGATGCCGGAAATAATACCACCAGTGAGTCACACATTCCTCGTACGATCGCAAATGGCACCTGCACAACGAAAATGAATGACCTAGTAGAGAGTACCGGCGTGGTACCGGCGTGGTACCGGCCAAACACCCTCCGAAGGTCAAGTTAGAACTATTCTCACTGCTCTAGAGTGCTAGAGAGGGTAAATTATGCATACCTTGATTTGTGAGGATGCTTGGGTTTTTATAGTAGTAGAGGGTCGACATCTTTTCCTTGGAGTAGAAGTCTTTTCCTTATAGGAGTCTTCTTGAGTGTATTTTACGGGATTCTTTCCATATAGGAATCCTTAGGTTTCATGAAACGTGGGGAGCAAGTTATTCACTTATACACGTAAACGTGCAGATCAATCATTCCATAGACTGACGCCGTCAGTTTATGTTATCCCGTCAGTTTATGTTTACTCCGTCAGCTTCAGGATGTTCAGCTTTATGTGTTCTTTTTCTTCAGATCCCCGTCAGCCTTGAAGGAATGATGACGGCAAGAACATCTCGTCACCCTTGTCAAGCGTATACCGTCACTCTTGTCTACCTAATTTTATCCTCATCAGGTGACATACATCCAAGTTATTTCTTTATTAGATTTTGTATAATTTAATATTTTTAGTGACCACACAAAAAAAAAAAAAAAAAATTCCTAAAGCTGCCACTGCATGTGGTTTTAGAATAATACGCAAATAATAGATATATATATATATATAAAATAAAATAGTACGGATGACGTGCTATCCACACAACTCAGATCTTATATCAGCAGCAAACCTTGTGTAGTAATCTCAATATAATAAATTTGGTTAAATGACTCTATAATTTATCAATTCAAGTCTATAAACACACTTTATAAAACAGAAAGAATTAATAAAATCCATTGCATTAGTTAGTCAAATAAGACATGTCGGCCACTTAAACCGGGTCTAAACCCTCCCAAAAACAGACCGTAGTATTTGAGTTGCCTGCTTAAATTCCTATCTCAGTACATATTAAATTTGTTAATATACTTCTATGTCTGCCAAGGCTATAAACATACCTTAATTTTAAACAGAAATTAACAAATTAATTAAATTAAATCCACTTGTTTGCGTCAGCTAGTGAACTAAGATATATTGGCAACCAACTTAATCTTGTAGCTTATGTGCAATAGAGTCCTAGATTTTGAACATGTAATTACCTAATCAAGCATTATGGGTAAGATTTTTCGCTTGAATTAAGTATTAATATCGCAGGGTTTAGGACGCTAATAGAACATCTTGATTTCTTCTCGTTTCATTGGCTCCAGAAATTGAGACACGGTCACACGGGGTATGTCTTAATTTCCAAGCAATATAATATAGAAGTAGGTGGATTTTATTAAATATGCAGAAAATTTGAGAACACTGTATACATTTGACATGGTAGTGTATGAGAGAGAGACTCAGGAAGGGCCAGCAAGCTCACACGTAAATTTTTGATTAGCTAAATATTTTGTTAATTATATATTTGCCTGGTGACTTAGTGATCGAGAAATGGAAAATGATAATTTACCAAATTGAAAAAAAGAAAAAAGAAAAAAGAAAGACATGGATGGATGTGAAAAACACCAGACCATGCTAGTCAATGGTCATACACTTCTCAATTAATATGTATAGCTCCAAATATAATGAAGAAAATCTTAGCAAATATGCTTTCATATTAATTAGCACATCCTTTTTATGTATTCAGAAAGAAGCTGTTTACTTGAAAACTAGGTTAATTGAAAAGGAAAATGATTTAGCTAGGCACTTAGTTTTTAAAATGAGTTATGGCATCAAAAGAAAATAGAAAATGCCAAAATAAACAATGGTCAGAAATTTTCTCTGGTTGCAAAATTTCTTATCAATTTCTTATTCTCTTCTCTCTCTCTCTCTCTCTCTCTCTCTCTCTCTCTCTTGAGTAACATATTGTTGATTTAGAACGCGTATAAAAGTTGTGAAGAGAGTTTTGAGTTGATTTTTCATCTGACACGTCATATATACGTACGTTCAAATGGAGTCTGCACCGGCTACTGTTTTGCTACACCTACATGGTATTTTTTTGGTAAACAAACTCTGCACTTTTAGTTTGACTTGAAAAAGGGTCGACGTCTTTCTTGGCTTTCCTCTCTCGTTTAATGTTCAAACCTTAAGCCATTAGTTGAAACAAAAGCTTTTCTCTAGTTAGTTGTCTAGGAAACTTCTGCAACGGCTAGTTATGGCCACGTGTCCTCTCTTCTTCTAGTGCAAAACTAATTAAAAAATGCTCAAGAAAATTGCACCAGTACTAAGAACTTATCCAGTATACTTTATATATAGTATTCCGTTGTAGGGCTTCAATAAGCCTAGATGATAACAAATAAATTAAAAAATGTTTATATGTATAAAATTAATTATTCTTTTTTTTATATATATAAAAATTGCGTAAAATATATTTTGGAGGACTTCCAAAACACTCCACGTTGTAGCTCTGGAGGGATCTTTTCAATGCTTTACAACGGCCACATCTTCTCTAGTATGATGCATGCTAATTAATTAGTTGATTTTTTTATATTATCATATATGATACATTCAAAATAATGAGATAATTAAATAATTGCATGGGTATATTATATCACCATGCATTCGTGGATATATTTTATCGAAACAACGAAAAATATATATAGTTCATGGATGCCCATAGAATAGTGAGGGCTATTCCTTGTCCACAAGTGCACAGATATCATATCCATTATGATTTATATATGAACCTTTAAATATATATATATAGACCATGCACGTAGCAACTTAAACAATAATCCAGAATCCCAGATCATAAGGATAGTAGTTGATGCTTTTTCGCACAGCATAACAGAATTTGATAATGTTTAGGTGGTCAATCTATACCAAATACCATGTCATGCCAATTAAAACGAAATGCATGACTGTAATGTTTGAATGATCCTCCACAAGGAAAAATTAGGATTAAGCATTTAAGCCAAGTGCTTACCATATCGATTATCGAGTATAGGATGTTAACCTTCTACGGTTCTAAGTGTATATTAAAACCTCATTAAGAAAGACTTATACAATATATAATTAATAAGTACATGACCTAAGAGTTCTGCCTTTTGAATTACATCATCATATCCTCAATTAGTAAACGTTATAAGATCTCTTTGCCACCAAACGTAGAGACAAAGAGCCTAGGTTACGGTTCTCTACAATATAATTAATAAGAGCAAGAACACGAATGAGTTTAAAATAGAACTAATATATTTTGCGTCTTAGCTAGAATGAATATATTGAAAGGTATATACTACTCATCATCCTAAGTTTACCCCAATATTATAATACTTGTACCATAATTAGGAAATAGATTACTGGTTCAATTAGCGCTAGAAATACTGCAATGGGCTTAGACCCTAAAACCATATGCAGATATGCTTAACAGTTAACAGTACTATATAGAAAAAAGAAAGTTAAAATGATTTAATTAACAGGAAATCGAAAATTTTATAATATAATTAATCATATTGATAATTTTATTTTTTAAGTGGGTATAAGTTCAAAACAAAATTAAGAAAGAGATTCTAATTAGCTCAAATAGTAAAGACTTTTGTCATAAAATAAAAAATATTTTCCAAACCTCAAATACACACACCAAAAGAAACTTGTCAGTTTCTTACTTAATGGTAATGAGCACAAAAGTTTCAAATCCCATTTCATCTATAAAAAGAAAATAAGAATTAAACTAAACAATTTCTACTATTAGTATAATGTTTATCACTAGGCAGTAGGCAATACTAAGTATATAGATTAAATATGATTATTGATACATGATCAACTTCGCATATGTCAACTGACTTGTTAATAAAAATTTTAGGAGCCTCCACTAGAGCAATCATTTTCTTGATGGTGGTTTAAAATTAAAAAAAAATTAAAAAAAAAAAAATCAAACAGTAATATAGTAGGGATGCAGCTATAATAAGTATTAAATTGTTAATCCTTACCCTCCCTAATAGAGCTTTCATGAATGGAGCTATAATTTGAAAGTTACCCTTGTAAAATTTCTCTTGAAAAAAAAAAAAAAAAAAAGGCCCATTATTTCATAAAATATATAATAAGGTATTCTAAAAGTCTCAATTATCATTGCCATTATTGTGAGATAAAGTGGGGTTGTTAAGATCATAAGGAAAAATCCATGTGCATATCTTAGTTAAATCAATTAAATAATATTTGACCAATCCATTGTCGTTTACTGGTTTATAGTGATTGAAATGCTTTTTAATTGTCAATGCAAGCTTATCTTAGAGGAAGTGAGATTTGATATTTTTTTCTGTATTCGGAAAAATCGAGTGTAACTACTCACACCTTCTTTTATGTATGTTGGAATAAATCTACAGCCCTGATCAACGATTGGGTGTAGAAAACAATCTGAATCGAATTGCCAAATTAGTTCAGATTTCCATCATTCTCAGTAGTCCATGAAACACATGATCTCTGCCTATATTAAGAATTGACCATATACCATGTTAAAATAATAGAAATGTTTATGATAAAACATAAACAGTTAAAACAATAAAATTGCAGATCTTTCTTTAAGCCAAAGCTTCTCCTAAAGCTTCTGGCCTTTAAGCCAAACGTGTAGGAGCCGTGGCGTAGGTTCTTTTTCTTTGATATTTTATTTATTTATAATTGACATTATTAGTATTTTTTCTATAAAAAAAAGTGGATGTTCAACTTATTTTTTTAATATTTATAATTGACATTATTAGTACTCTTTTTCTTTAAATTTTTCTATAAAAAAAGTAATATGTTTAAATCGGGTTGGACTTTTTTCTTTGAAATAGGTAGGGGAAAAGTCATATACTATATACTTTTTTTGAAACTAGAAAAAATTATATTTTAATCCTTATAGTTTAGGATGTAACAAATTAAGCTCTAGAGTTTTAAAAGTTATAATTAAAATATTTTAAGAAGTAATAAATTAAATCTTAATCCATTTTAGAGATCCTTGTTATGTTTGGGGTTTAACTTATTTTTAATTTATTGCCTTTTCAAATCTTAATATTTGATTTGATATATTCTTAAATTATAAAGTTTAAAATGTAATTTTAAAAGTTTATATCTATTTTTTTAGGGAAGATTCCACATACCAAGCAATGCAATGCTATTGAACTACATAGTTCTTGACAAATAGAAGTAAATATGATTCTTTTTCAATAGTTTATATTTGTTATTTTAATTAATGAGGAAGCTCATGAAATCTTTAAAACATAATATGAAATTCTATTTTAATGGTTCTCTTTTATTTTGTCTCATAGGTATTAGAAGAGATTGACATAAAAGAGTTAATAAGTTTTAAGGTAATTGGCATTTTTTTAGTATTTTTGGAGTTAAAATTTTCCAGCTCAACATAGAGGTATAAAAACGAAAAGAAAACGAATTCAGTTTGCCCTTTCCGCACGCTAAGCAGATGCAAGTGGTGGCCTAATTAATAATATATTTTTATGGGCTTTCGTTTTCAAAGTAGTCAAATCGGACATTATAGTCATTGCATTCAGATTGATGATGGGTCAATGATTGGAAAAGGTAAATTTGGGCAGGCCCTGCCCTAAGCATTAGCTTAGGAAAAAACGCAATAATTTAACTCCAGGTGGGTTCACCTTCAATAGTCTTGACAATTTTCATTATAAAAAAAAAAAAAAAAAAAATTGTCTTGACAATTGGTTCCGAATTCTCCCTCTCTCATATATTTTATATATATATATATATGTGTGTGTGTGTGTGTGTGTGTGTGTGTGTGTGTGTGTGTGTGTGTGTGTGTATGTGTGGCTGTTTAAAGCTTAGAGCACTTGACTAATAATTTGGATATGCATGGACTCATGATGACCTTATGAAGCACATGAAACTTGAGAACCACTAAACAACTCTTTATAGAGTTATAGCTCTAATAAAATAATAATCAAAATTGTTGATTCCATTATAATGATCATTCTGATTTGTTTATTGGAATGAAATATTTTGGTATTAGACATATTCTTAACATGTCTGATACCAAAATATAGTTTTCTATTTTTTGTAGAGATGTGATAAAATTTCAAACCGGACATATTGCCATGCTCCCAGGTTTGGACAGCCATAAAAAGAGGTAGGGAATCTTTAATAAAGGTAGTTTGATGATGATTAGTAGAGATAGTAATATTAGCTTTTAGAGGGGCAATTGGCTGAGCAAAGGACCCCTCCGAAATTTGATTCACGGGCCTCTAACTCAAGATGCAACTCACTTGGAAATCAAGGATGTTCTAACAAAAACGGGTTGGGATTGGAGCCTAGTTCCTTTTGATCTGCCCTTGGATATAAAATCATTGATTCATGCCATATCTACACCTATCACTAGTAGAGGAAGGGATAGAATTTCTTGGATGGGCAACCCGAGGGGCACCTTTGATCTTAGGAGTGCCTACTCAATTGCCATGGGAATAGAAGCTGATATGGTTGTTCGTGATTTCGGGTGGATTTGGAAGCTGAACACTTTGCCTCGTATTAAGACTTTCTTGTGGATGTGTGCTCATGGAAGAATAGGGGTTAAGGCTTGCCTTGCGAGAAGAGGAGTGGTTTGAGGAGGAGTCATGCCCAATCTGTCAAAGGACCTCGGAATCAATCTTACATGGCCTTAGGGACTACCATAAGGTCAAAGAAGTTTGGGGGCAGCTGGGAGTTCAGAGGACTGACCGAGTTTTTTGGACAAATAATTTGCAAGACTAAATCAAGATCAATAGTAAAGAAAGGAAAAGCTGCTTTCAAGGTAATCCTCCATGGAATGTTATATTCCCAATAGCGGCGCCGTGGAATTTATGGAAAAGTAGAAATATGTTTATATTTAAGAGGAAAAGCCAAAACCTGAATCTATCTGAAGCAATTGTTAACCAAGCTGTGGAGTTTTTGTGTTATGTAGCTTCACCTAGGAACCCAACCTGAGTAGTGACAAGAAGCATCAGATAGGAGAGGCTAGCAGTGGGATGGAAGAAGTTAAACACTAATGGTTTTGTTATAGGTAGTTCTGGACAAGCAGGCTGTGGTGGTGTTGTTAGAGATGAACATGGGGATTGGGTAGCAGGTTTTACAAGGCATATAGGGGCTACTAGTAGCTTTGCAGCTGAACTTTGGGGCTTAAGGGATGGGCTTCATTTGTTCTCCTCTTTGAATATACCTTGCCTGATTGTTGAGTTGGATACTAAAGCGGTAGTTGATGTCCTAAGGAACTCTAACTATGATAACAATATTATATCTCCTATACTGGATGATTGCAGGCAGCTGGTGTTAGGTTTCCAACAAATTCAGATCAAGCATTGTTATCGGCAATCTAATCGATGTGCAGACTTGCTAGCAAAAATGGGAGTGGAGCAGGAGCTTGAGCTAGTTAATTATTTTAGTCCGCCTGTGGACGTTTTGCATATTTTGTAGGATGATAGGAATGGTGTGTATGTCAATAGGATCTGTCATGACATTGATGTAACTCTTTGATTTGTTAATGCATCGCATTTCATCATCATCATCATCAAAAAAAAGAAGAAGAAGAAGAAGCATCGCATTTCATCATCATCATCATCAAAAAAAAGAAGAAGAAGAAGAAGAAGAAGAAGAAGAAGAAGAAGAAGAAGAAGAAGAAGAAGCATCGCATTTCATCATCATCATCATCAAAAAAAAGAAGAAGAAGAAGAAGAAGAAGAAGAAGAAGAAGAAGAAGCATCGCATTTCATCATCATCATCATCAAAAAAAAGAAGAAGAAGAAGAAGAAGAAGAAGAAGAAGAAGAAGAAGAAGAAGAAGAAAAAATTTCAAACCAAGTCAAACATATCTTAACATCACCACTACATAACAAGGAGGTTTGTAATGTCTCATTAATTAAGGATGAATCACGAGTGGAGTTGAATAGGATTAAATTTCAAATTTCAAATATCAAATCAAGAAAAAGAAAAAGAAGAATCAAATAAATAACTCATATTTCTTTAATTTCTCACAGCAATAATATCAAATCAAACAAACAAATTCCAGTTTCATATTCTACTAAGGAAATTAAAAAATAAAGGATGAAGGAAAAAAAAAGTTAGTATTTTGTTCATGTACCAATTGAAATGACCATAATGACCAAAATTTAGCATAATGGATTGGGATTTAGGCCAAGGTAAATTCAAGGATAAATTTTTTGATGATATGAAATGGAACAGAATTGAATAATATACTATTCATTTAAATTTTCATTTAGTGTGTGTTTGAGACTAGATTATAAACCAGTTTTTACTTTTTAGTTTTTATGTACAGTTTTTTAAAATCTCACTTTTTCAAAATATAAGTACATTTTAGCACACTTTTAGCAACAAAATTTCAACAAAAAGCTAAATATATTATTCCAAAATGGACACTTAGTAGATAAATTGTGCCAAAATTTTATTGAAATATGATATTTGCACCTGAATAATTATTCTTCTCATTAATTTTTTTATATATGAACTTTTAACTCCACCATGTTTATCTTAACAAATGGTATGGAATATTTCAACCGATTGCAAACAGAGAGGCCCTAAGTTAGGTAAAGGAAGGGCGCCTTTGGCAACCATGCCCTAGTACCTCCTCTTTTCTCCCTTAAAATTTATTAACAAAAATACACTTATATAAATATTTGAGGTTTGGTTTTCCAAGAACCCAATTATTCTTAAAAGACAAAAGGAAAAAAAAAATTTTGTCGAAGAGCACATAACTAATTACCTTTCTTATAAATATTTTAAACAAATATTTTTATATATAAAATATGTATTTTTAAAAAAATTATACATTTTTGTTGTTTTGTGAAGCTAAAATGCTTTAGAACAAAAATAATTTCTAATTAGTAAAAATTTAAGAGGACAAGCCAGGAAATAATAAGAGTTAAGGGTTTTAATCATTCATTTGGAGTCTTCCTAATATATTATCTCTCCAACACGGTAAGATAGTTGGTTGATTTTGTGTGTGTGTCTATATAATATATAGGACAAAGTTGTTCATGGACTGGGGGGAGGGCAATATGCCCCCCAAATTTAAAAAAAAAAAATCATAATAGTATATATTTTTCTGAATTTTTTGACATATAGGTCCAACATAATTACTCATGCCCCCCTCTCCCCAAAAATTTACAAATTGGCCCTTAGAATCCAACCAAAATAAATAAATAAAAATAAGCCCATCACTTTGGTTGATGGCCACTCCACACAAACAAACAAAATCCCCAATACTTGAGTTTGTAAGTCTTTTTAGTAGCCTAAGAATTTTTTCTATATATATATATATATATATATATGAGCTTTTCTTATCTTCTTTTTGTTAAGATATTCTTTTTAATTCTCAATCAGTAGAGCTATAAGGTTTGAAATTAATAAAACATCTGAAAATTAATTAAATAAATAACAAAAGAAACTATTGGAAATATTAATTTTAAAAAGAAAATCTCATTTAGTTACAAGTCAAGAAATTTTTTTAGCTTATGTCCCCCCCCCCCCTTCCCTCTTCTGCCCCCCCCTCTCTCTCAAAGTCTAAAGTCTGGTTCCGTCTCTATGTATATATATACTTCCTCATTTTTTTTGTTAATATATTTTATATTATTATTTCTTTGAAATTCTAGTATCATAATTATTTCCTAAATTCTGTCAAATGATTGATAAAAATTAGAAGATTAGCAACCTACCAACATGTTTATAAAACAATTTTACTTGTATACACTTCTAGTTTCTACTACATCCATGAAAAGATTATTTTTTTCCATCATCACTATTATCAAAACTAAAATTCACAACAAACCATGGAAGGTGCTTTTATAAATAAATAAATAAAAGTCTTTAATTTTATACATTGTAAGGAAAATTTATTATTATGAAATTTAGTATAGTATAAATCATAGATTATTTTTTAGTTTAAAAAAAAAATTGAGTACCATTTTGATAAATAATTGATTTAAAATATATTGAGAAACAATTATTGTGTATTTTTTTTTTAATTTACATTTTATTAATACTAAATGAACACACTAGAATCACATTTGATATTTTTCAATATATAAGAGATGGTAGGAGTCAAAGATATTTACTCAAGTTATTATTTGGGTGTTATCTACATCCTATTTAGGTGTTATCTCCATCACGGCCACAATACCACTTTCTATTTCATTGCAATGATTCAAACTTCTCCCAAACTTTTGTTGACGAGAACGTACCAATAGCAAAAAATCCTCCGCAACAGTGACAAGGAAAACTAGTGGGACCTGTGAAGAAGAATGGGATAAAGTCATAGGACCTAGATGATTGGTGCTTCAATACATACTAAATCGTATAAAAGAAAAACCTAGCTAACATGATAGAATTGTGCACTTGACCAAGAGGTTCTCACAGTCTTCTTTGGGCTTTGAGCCATCAGAAACTAATTCACTAAAATAACAGATCATGTTTGTGATATGATGAGCAAAAAATCTTACAGACCCTGTTTCGATCTAGGAAACCATGCAGGAAATGAAGGAAAAGACATTACATATTATATTGCAGGAAATTAAGTTCTTTCCTAAAGCATTATTACAAGGTTACTGTTCTTATTCCTTAATTTTCAAGTTCAAGAGGGCATCAACTAGAGCTTTATAAAATCAATGTAAATGGATAAAAATTTATGACCAACCAACAACTATAGTCAAAATACAAGAATAAAAAGCCCAATTGACTTTGATTGTCAGATGGTATTTAATAGTCACATGGTTAATAGTTGTGTCAAGGTATCTTTTGTGCCCCATTCCTACAAATAAAGAATTTAAAGTATAGCATTGAGTGGTTGGGGGAATTCGGAAAACAAGGGTCACTATGATTGAGTGCACTAAGACCACATTACTAGCAGTAGTGTAAGACCAGTCAAATATTTCTGTCCCAATCAATCCCATCTCATCAGCGATTTGCATGCTAGGAATTTCTTACTCCTTGAATGGTTAAATTGATCTTTCACTTTCTATGAATTAATTTTTTTTCTTTTTGAACAACCAATACCTGATGAACAATTCATGACAAAGCATATATATATATATAGATGATATATCCAATGCATAGGTTGAATTAAGGTTTCTTCACGCTGGCTAGCGTGCCATATTTATGGGAACCTAATGAATTGTACAGCTAGCTAGCTGAGACTATAAGTTCTGTCTTACAGTGTAGCTTCTTTCTTCTACACAACCCATACTACTGTTCTTTTCGCTTTGATATGTATAGATGGAAAGACAAAAATATAGACTAGCAAACTCTATAGTGCACATTGGGTTAGGCTGTTCCTTACAATCAGCATCAATCTATAAGTGAAAACACACTAAAGTTCAGTTAGGTTTTGAAGTGCCAATGCATTTGCTGTAGCTGTAGTGGCAGCTAGCGAGTTGAGTTGAATATATTTATTTTTGTTTGACCACTGAAAATTAGGGTTTTGGAATGGACACCGAAAGAAAACAAAGGATTCCGTAGTAACCATTGATTTTAGCACTTTAAGATATATAAAAGCAGCCGTTCACTGCCAAGCTGCTTATTTGATTGATTCCCTTTGACGGTAGAATAAAACAAAAGGATAGGCTAATTATTTAATTTTTGCCTGTTACTATATATATATATATATATATATAACCTTCTTCATACATTAGAGCATCCACAGCAGATGGGGTATAAAAAATGTCATTTTAGCACACCAAAAACCTATTTTATTATTTTACCACATCATTTTACAACATCCCATTTATCAGATGTTTTATCATTCAATTCTATACATTAAAATAATATTTATTACACATTAAAATAATATATCATTTCCTCTCCCATTATCATCAACAACAGCAACAACATCAACGGCACAACCACCAGCCACCAATATCCACTGCCTCAACAACACCTCTATTGCAAACCAACTACTACAATTACTCACCAATATGGCAATATCAAATCAACCCAAATTGCAGCCAAAAAAAAAAAACCCCCACAGATTGAATAGATTGCAACCAAACCCATTCGATTTGATTCGATCCGATCCGATCCGAACCCCAACTCCATGGGCCCGACCCGAATAAAAACTGGGTTTCACCATCGTCGACAAGCATGATCATGACGAACACTCCGGCGGCGGACCTCTCCCTCACAAACCTTGCTTAGTGCTCGCACGCCGATCTTCATGGCTTTACCGTCCCTGGCACCAAGCTCTACCTCGCCTCCATCGCCGATTCCTTTGTTCTTTCTCTAACAGGATGAAGATCTGTTTGGTTTGTGATGATTCCATTTTTGGGTTTTGTTTTGAACTGGGAATTGGAGTTTGATTTGAGGTGCAAAGAGAGAGAAAGACGTTTGAGGTTGAGGGAGGAGCTGGGAATCTGATCTGAAGAGGAAAGAACACCGGTTGGGAGAGAGAGACAGATTGTGAGGAGAGAAAAAAAATCAATTAAAGAAGTGAGAAGAGAGACCAAACTTGCAACGTTACTGTTCAATGTTACAAAAGTTTGACACATTTAACACATCTGATAAAGCTCCGTTTTTTATGTTTGATGTGCCAAATGTGTCATATTATAGTATTTAGCACAGATACCACATCTGCTGTGGATGCTCTTAACCCATCTTCTACCCAAAAAAAACATTAACCCATCATATATTATTCGATTATATGGAAAGAATTTTCCTCCAAAACAGGTTATTAAATCACATTATTTATTAAATTATTTAAGTATAACACATGACTATTTAAGAGGTCATGTTACTAAAAGTATACATGAATAATCTTTTGGTCTTATCACTTAATGAGTTGAAATTGTGTCATGTAAAACTAAAAGTCTTTTGGTATGTTATATGAGAATTTTGAAATTATATATTAATCAATTATTTAATTATTTTTATCAAAACATTCTTGATAAAAATATATATTACATAAACTCATGTCCAAATTATATCATATTATATACTATATGATAAAAGTTGTATTTAATTTCATTTGAATCATTGTAGTTTTAATATGTTTCAAATTCTATCTTGTATCCTCCACTATATAAATATAATACATACGATGCTAAACAGTGCGAGTAACAATTTCATCTAAAATACTTGATGTTTTAATTTGGTGTTAGAGTCACCCAACCCTCATGACTTCCAAAATCTTCTTTCATCTTCTCCCACTATTTACCCATCTAATCCTTCCCCACTTATTAGCTTATGTTCCTTCTCTATCAAATGTTCATTATGTTTTATCCATCACACTTACCTTAACAACAAAATTACATCTACTAAAAAACACAATTTATTCCTTATCTTGGAGGTCCAGAGCTTATCGAATTTGTCGATGGCTCCAACCATGTCCTCCTACAATATGTGTTAATAACATCGTGACTCCAAATCTTGCTTTCTCTTGGACTCGTCAAGACCAATTCCTAATGAGCCTCCTAATTTCTTCTCTCCTTTATAATATTCGACCCTTTGTTTTTGGTCTCACTACCTCTTAGAAAATTTATTGAATCCTTGCTTGCCTCTGCTTCCAATTCCCAAAACGTGCAAATCCATAAGCAACTTGAAATTCTCAAACAAGGCTAACATAATTCCTACATAAAGTAAAATCCTTTGCTAATGAACTTACTGTAGTTGGCAAAGTCTCTTTCTACTCATAACTTTAACATTTATGTTTTCAAAGGCCTCAAATATGACTTTCATGATTTCGTCACCACTTGTTCTGGTCTTTTTTCTTTCCCAGAACTATGTTGACTTTAAAAATATGCGGCTTGATGGTTGGCAGGTATGACAGTGAATCGAGAAAGGGGGTGCCTGAGGCTCAAAACTCTACTGGTGCCCCTTGTTAGTCTTTACAAAAATTTCATACCTTTGACATGATCCAATCATGAATGGTTGAGGTTGAAAATTGTCTTTATCATTTATAATTATTGCATCAAGTGCACTTGTTATTACACATAATCTCAATCCTATTTAAAATATTCAAATTATAACCAATATTTTTTTTTTCATCCCTAGCTGCCCGCTGTACGGATCAAATAAGGAAAGGAAATGTCTAAAAACTAATACTAATAATAAATAAAGAAAGCAAAGAAGAGGACAAGCGAGACGACTCTAGATGGAGCACGTAACTCGATCGGCTTAAAGGCTTGGAGCCATGCATATGCGTAGCATGGACGCCAGAGCCAGACGCCAGAGTTCCCTGTTACAAAGTCTACGGAAGCGTCGTATACGTGTCCAATCACTGTTTTTTTTTTTTTTTTTTTGGTAATGTGTCCAATCACTGTTTGTGGCCATCTTATTCCAACAGTAAATTAAACAGGCACCTCATCGATTTCAATTTGTATTATGTCACAGTTGTCAACCACTGTTGTACAAATTCAGACATTAATCTAAAAAAATAAATAAATAAATTGAGACAGATAGTTCTTACGAGGTGTGACACTGTGTAGTATTAGTACAGGAGACTAGACAGAGCAGCTAAAGTCTGCTGTTTTACTGGTTTTATTTGAAGCCCGTTTGCAGTTATTTTTATAACGTTGTTTGTATTTTTTAAAAATATATATAGATAAAAGAAAGTGTGAAAATATGTGTAATATTATTTAAATACTGAAAACTGTTGTTTAAACAATGGTAACAAACCGGCTCTTGATTTCTGCAACAACCAATCAGCCTGATTGCCAATAATACACACACTATGTGTCTGCCAATGTATGTACGATGTGTTACAACTTAGATATGTGATTGGCCTGATATATATAATATGGTACCATATTGATCACATTATTAAAAAGTCTTAGCTTTAAATGTTATTTATATTCGGATATCATATCATTGATTACTAGAGAGATAAAATTTGATTTTACATTCTACGGTACACAGAGAGAGAAAATATGACGGTGTGTAATTTTTCCACATAAAAAGACACGTCTCTTAATGTGTACAAAGGCCGGTACCGAATCCCATTGACTTCATAACCTTACTTTCTTTCTCAACTATTTATATACACGTTATCACTGATACCCTACAGCAATACACTTGTTTTCTGTTTAAATTGAGCTCATAATCTCCTTTATCTCTCTCTATCTCTGTCTTAAACATACACACAAACACACTGATCTTGTACCAAAGCATCCATCAAAGTTTTCTGTGAAGATACAATGGGAAAGGTTCCTTGCTGTGACAAAGAAGGATTAAAGAAAGGTCCATGGACTGCAGAGGAGGATCAGAAACTCATTGATTATATTCAAAAGCACGGGCACGGTAGATGGAGAATCCTTCCCAAAAATGCAGGTGTGTATATACACTGATCCTCCATTTTTATTAAATTTAACATACATGAAAAGTTAGTTTTGATTTTTAGTTAATTTGACTCTTTCTTTCTGTTTGTAACTTCTTTTTGCTATCGATTTTCATGACTGACTTATTAATTGTCTCTTTAATTTCTTTTTTTTCTTTTTTTACTCTTGAATTGATTAGGTCTGAAAAGGTGTGGAAAGAGTTGCCGGCTTCGCTGGACAAACTATTTGAGGCCTGATATCAAGAGAGGAAGGTTTTCATTTGAAGAAGAAGAGACCATAATACAGTTACACTGTGTTTTGGGAAATAAGTGAGTACATTTAATTACTTACTCCTATATTATTTGTGCTCGTTAAGCTTTTTTTTTTTCCAGCCTTCTGAAAATAAACTGTTTTAAATAGCGGTACCTAAAAAAAAGTGAAATTCAAACAACTTTACTGTGCAAAAGTGCGGTTTTTTCTTGTTCATTATATTCATCCCTTTCTTATTGTGACCCAGAAAAGTACAACAGAGATGCTATCAATGTAACTAGCTACCTACTTCATGGACTTCTTGTTTTGGAATATTTTTGACTCAAAGCTAGAGTCTAGAAGTGCTGAATATTTTAAGTTTCATTGGCAAAAAAAGTTTGTTTTTTTCTGCTTATCTTCTTCTTTTACCTAATGTTCGTGCTTACCTCAGGTGGTCTGCAATTGCTGCTCGCTTGCCAGGAAGAACAGATAATGAGATCAAGAACTATTGGAACACCCACATCAGGAAGAGGCTACTAAGAATGGGAATTGATCCAGTAACTCATACCCCACGCTTTGATCTTCTTGAACTCACTTCAGTTCTGAACTCATCTCTCTACAACTCATCTCAACTTAATCTCCCCAGTTTGCTAGGAATTGGACCTATCTTAAATCCAAATATGCTAAGTCTAGCCACAGCTCTCTTTTCCTCTCAATGCAGAAACACAGAAAATATTACTTCTCAGTATCTTCACCAAAACCAGCTTGACCAAAACTTAGTTCAAAACCAGCTCCAGTCCACCCAACCAGTTCAGCTAAACCCAATCAACTCCTCCTCACAAGCAAACCAGCTGCAGTGCCCTGTCCAAGAAATTCAACCTTGTGCAACTTCAAACATGATGAGCACTCCATTTTCAAGTGAATCCCAGTTCACACAAGTCAAAATGGAACAACTCCCTCCAAATCTTACCAATTTCAGCTACCAGAATTCTCCAACAAAATTGTGGCAAAATAACGGAGAGCATCCTAATGATTTTGCTGTGAGTGATTATTCCTTACTAAAATTTGATCCCGTTATTGACCCTCAATTTGAAAACCAAATTTTACAGTCCAACAATGATGAGAGCATACCAAATTTCAGTTTTGGTACGCTTATATCGACACCTTCAACGAGTCCCACTCCCTTGAATTCATCGTCTACTACAACCTATGCCAACTGCAGTACTGAAGATGAAAGGGATAGTTACTGCAGCAATATTTTGTTGTATGATATGCCAAATAGCTTAAATGCCAGTGGAGTACTGCATATGTAAGCCTACAGGGCTACGTTCAATCTGTACTGTGCAGCAACATGCTAGCTTAAGTTTTCAGATATTTTTAAACTGTGTCTAATGTTTAGATCGTTTGTTTTGGAATTTTTATTGTATCATCTGAGTGACTTCTACGATATCAATCATGCATTCTTTCTCCGCCATTAGAGTTTGGTAAACGTCATTTTTTTATTTATTGGCTTCTTCTATGGTATAATTTAATGTTTGGTGTTGCAACTCTCCTTCCAACCTCCTTATCAGCAAGTTTTCACTTTTCAGTTTTAACAACAAATTTTACACATTGAGACAATAAGAGGGTGTTTGGTAAAGTAGTTTGAGTAATGTTGTTTGTAATTTTTTAAAATATGTGTGAGTGAAAAAATGTGTAATATTGTTTAAAATGTAAAAATGTGAGTTTAAACTAACATACCAAACAGACTCTAAATTTCACACATATTGAGATAACAGATTATTATTGATTCTCATATGAATCTATTGTTTAACATTATTTTATTATCCATTATTAAAAGTTTATTACTTTAGTTGTGAAGTTGGTTGTACCTCTAGAATTATTATATATATATATGAATAAATTCTATGGTACAAAGCACATGCAGGTAAGGACTGTGTTTGAGAACTTATTACTTTAGTTGTGAAGTTGGTTGTACCTCTAGACTTATTATATTTATATATATATATGAATAAATTCTATGGTACAAAGCACATGCAGGTAAGGACTGTGTTTGAGTAGGATGAAAAGGAACATAGATTGCACATGTTTTCACACAGGTAACTTGGAATATCTTGGTTGATTTTTAATAGGTAGGAACCTGTAGATGACATTGTTACTTCATTCATCATTATTTGAGTAGAATCGAATTATCAGCAAACATACTCTACCTCAAAGGGTAAAGCGAAACCAAAGGCTGAAAGGTAAGGTGCAGAATCTAGGTCTGCCTATGTAAACTAACCAATAAAAATTGAATTTTCAAAATTATTAAACTAGACAAAAAATTAAAAAGAGAAAGATAAATAATAGAAGGGTAGTGTGTGGATAATTTCATCACCTTCGAATAATTCAACAGTACAAAGAAAGTTCGAAATATTAGAATAAATTGAGTTCTAATTAACTAGGTATATATGACAGAAAAAGTGAACCAAAGCAACCTAAAGCATTGAAAAAGAAGCAAGAAAATTCAACAAGGAGTACAGAAGGGGAAAGATTCGAAGGAAACTAACAATTAAAAATCAAAACATTGAAAAAGAAATGACACAAATATTGAACTTCCGTCTACGTTTTATCCTCTATAGTCAAATAAAATTAATAAACTCATTGTCCTAAGGATGATTTTTTTTTTTTTTTTTTTGTTGCTAAATTCAAATTTCTGTAAACTATCATCATTGTTCGAACGTTGATAGGCCATAGAAACCCGACGACATTAATTAGGGTCTGTTTGGTACATGTATTTAAATATATATTTTCAATTTTTAAACATTGGAGCCAAAGCTATTGGAGCTTATAAGAAGTTGGCACGTATCTAGGGACATTTAGGTAATTATTATGTTTGGGTCATCACTCGTCGGTCATCAGGAAGGTCCATAACCTAGGTGAGTGAGCAGTGAATTCCAAATTGCACATGGGAGGGCTGCTTCCCTAATTCTGACCAAAGTGAGAGAGCCCAAGTCAAAATTGATTATATGTGTATCTAAAAACCGTAGAAAAATGGAATTTTGTTTTGAGAAAATTCTTAGTTTACATTACTATTTATTTACGTAAATCTTAATATTGTAGACGAAATAAATTTATATAATATTGTACACTGTCGTAGGCATTTGCAAAAAGTGTATAATATTATACACTTTTTGCAAATATGCACCACATGGTCACATTTATTTAATTTATAATATAAAATTAATTTACACCGATAGTAAAATATAAATCAATAATTAACATCTATATTTTAAGCGTTGCCATTTTATCAAGGTGTCACGTGTTTGTTAGGGTGTGGTTCATGCAGTGCCATGTCCTTTCTATCTCTACCACAAGTTGGAATGTCAAACCCTGCCCCACATAAAGAAAAACAAAAAGTTTATTTTTAAGGGTACCAAAAACTTATTATGCGTCCTAATCCATAGTACGTACATTATTTGCATATTTTTTGTATATATTTTTTATGTGCACCTCTCATCTATATCAATAATTATTAATTAATTTTAATTTTAAATTAGTGTAGTATGTATAAAAATTTTTGTTTCAAGTCTTCATTAAAAAAAAAAAAAAAGACTTATTCAAGAATTTATGAGAAATATTATCATCACAGAGCGGATATTATAGATTAAAATTGCCTTATATATATAGACTTGTATGGTTAAAGTCATTTCCTTAGTAATCATTGCAATTATTGTATGTATCACTAAGTCTAGAATTGACATTTAAAATATCTAAACTTAGAATTCCATATAAAAAAAATATATAAAAAAAAAGCCTATTATTAGAGAAATATTTAGTGAATGTTATAAATTTTAATACAAAAGAATTATAAACAAACATAAATGCTGATTAATTTGTCAAATATAATATGTACATGCATTTCTCACCCACGGGAAATTATTGTGTACTCCTGGAATACTATAAATGCGTACTCCCTCATTTCACATGAATGGTGGGTCCCACTAATTAAATTCATGGTGGGACCTACCATTTATGTGAGAGGAAGAAGTACGCATTTATGGTACTTCGGGAATACCTAATAATTTTTCTCATCCACCCCTCATGAATTTGACGTCTTATGCATACAACATGATAAACTAAGCACTGTTACAAGTGATATATAATTGTATGGAAGGTCCAAGCTGGGGATATTCAGAAACATGGATTACAGCTAAAATGCATAGCTTTATCCCCAACATCTATTTTAAATGTTGTTCAAAGGCACTCGAGCCCAAATGCAGAGCTTTTTAGATCTGTAAACTTTTCCTTTGTCAAGACGAGAAGGAAACAGACTTGTTCATGCTCTGGCCCAACAAGCCTACGGTCTATCTAGCTATGTAAGGTGGCTTGTAGAAACTCCGTGTTTTATCGAGCCCATTGTAGCTGAAGATGTATTGTCTGCTTCTGTTAATTAATAAAATTTTCAGGCTTCCCATTTTAAATATATATATATGTATATAAATATTTACAGCTAAAATGGTTTTGTAAGTGTTAATTAAACTCACTCAGATGACTTAAAAGAACACAACTTCTTGGCTTCTAAAAAAGAGAGATACTACGTCCAACATTTTCATAATTATTTTATAATATTTTTACAAACTGTTGATATGATAAATTTTTATTGGGTCTCATCTAGGCCCACTATTAATATCACTTTTTTACATACTAAAAATCATTCAGCATGTCAATAGTTTGTAAAATAGTTTATGTCTATATCATTTTTCGAAAAAGATACAAATAAAACGAATAACAACCTGCTACTTAAAATTTGTTATGAAAATGTTGTTGACATAACATTTCTCAAGTAACTACAATTTTGAATTTACCTGCAAACATTAGTGAAATGGACTGGGGCTAGTGGTGGAGCCACATTGGTCACCCAATTTTATTTATTTATTTTTTAAATCATATCACATTAATCTAATGAGTAATGACCCTCCTAATAAGAAAATGGGGGTGTGGGGATAAATGAGCCGAGTAGAAGTATTGGACCGTGGGCCATGCCCGAGGATGTAGGGTAGCTCGAGGATGCTCGAACAATAAGATAAGCATGTGGGACAATGGGATAAGGACAAGTAATGACGAACAAAGGTTGTCTCCCAAGGACCCAAACTTCCTCGGGGAGCATTGTGGGGGGTTGGAGCTCGGTTGCCTAAAGAATACTGTGAAAGAGGATACCATACTTCTAAGGATAAGCTTCAGATAAAAGAGTCCATAGTAAATCAGGAACTATCTGAGAAGAAGGCTGTTATCACCACATTAAATGTTTTGCACCTAACCAATTGGCCACATTTATGTGGAAATGACCCATGAGCAAGGATATTTCAGCTCACAGCTACTCACAAAACTTCTAGGAGGTTTCTGATGGGACAAGCATCCAAAAGATCACCTATATAATTAACAAAAGGAAGGTTGGGATTGAAAGGAATAGAACTATATAAAGAAAGCCCCCCCCCCCCGGTGAAAAAGGGAGAAGGGAATAAAAAAAGGAGAAAAAAGAGTAAAACATCTTGTACTTAGATAAACTGGAGTAAATATGAGAACACTTCATTCTCGGACTTGACTAAGGAGTGTTATTCCCTTTAAACTGTGTTTTCTTACTTTCTAGCATGAATCCAATCTATTGTGGCCCATACATAATTTGATGAGTCTTACCTGTAAAATCCACTCTCTAACAAATATATTGTTTTGGGCATGTTGGGCCATCATCCATCTCTAGTGGTCTGAAGGTCGAAATTCAATCCTTACAATTGGCGCTGTCTGTGGGAAACAGGAAAGCACTTGTAATCTCATTCAGTCATGGTAGGTTCAGGACCAAATCAAGAAGAATCTGTGGGATCTCAATGTCAAGAATGCTTTCTTAACTTAGAATGGAGAAGAGATCATGAAGTTAGTGTGCATACGACTCATACTAGTAGGAGTCATTCCAGGATTGGGAGTCATGTCTCACACGGGGAAGAAACTAGAAATCTCCAGTTGGAGATAGACCATCTGTGCAGAAAATTACGTCGCAAACAAAGAATGGCATCTCCTTCAAGCTCCAAATCTAAATCGGGGGAAGATAGCAGTTACAAGCCACAATTAAGAACCCCTCCCTATGAATCCTTTTCCTACAAGGAGGAATGCTATCATAAGCAAAGGAGTAAAAGTCCGACCCACAGGAGCTTGGGGAATAATGCAATGAGTAGGGCTTTGCACCAAATTTCAAAATCACCGTTTACGCGAAGGATTGACAAGGTCAAACTTCCTCGTCGATTTGCGCAGCCCACTTTTACCGTTTACAATGGGAGGACTGATCCAATTGAGCACGTCAGTTATTTCAATCAGAGGATAACTGTTCATTCAAGGAATGAAGCTTTAATGTGTAAAGTATTTCCTTCTAACTTAGGGCTTGTCGCAATGAGATGGTATGATGGGCTGGATGAAGGCTCAATTGGCTCTTTTCAAGAGCTCACCAGGGTTTTCAAGGCTTAGTTTGTTACATGTAGTAAGGTTCCTCATCCCCTAAATTTCCTGCTGTCCATGGTGATAAGAAAGGGTGAGACATTGAAAACTTACTTTGATAGGTATTGGAAGACATTTAATGAGATAGATGGAGATTTTGAAGACGTGGCAATAAGGATGTTTAAGGTCAACCTTCCTACTGAGCATGAATTAAGGAAATCCTTGACAAAGAAACTAGTGCAAAGCATACGTCAGCTCATGGATCGAATTGATAAATATAAACAGGTTGAGGATGATCAGCCGCAAGGAAAGGGGAAGGCAAAAGTGGCTCCCCCTGACCGAAAAGACTTTAGGTCTAATAATAACCGACCCCGGAGAGACTTTACTGGACGTACTGGGCTTCCTGCTGCCCAGGTGGTTATCACAGTATTTAAGGAGCCTGTGCATCAAATTCTTGAGAAGATAAAGGTTGAACCATACTTCAAGTGGCCGAATAAAATGGGGGGTGACCCCACGAGGCAAAATTAGGGTCTTTATTGCCAATATCATCAGGACCGTAGACATACTACAGAAGATTGTAGAACTTTGCGTAACTATCTTGATCAGCTGGTCAAGATCAGGAAATTAGGGCAATTTTTACACCAGCCTCCTGGACAAGGGAGTCATATTGGGTCGATGTATAGGAGGGAATCTTCCTTGAGACCGCCCTTGGGAACCATCAGTGTTATCCTAGCAGCCCAGGGTAGGATTGGGACATGTTCACCTGGGGTAATGTCAATAGCACAACCATGTACCAAGGACATGGTCCCCAAGTTTAAACAAGGAAGAATCGAAACCCGACTAGCCTTGAGTTTTTCTTATGATGATAAGGTGGAAACAATTCAACCACATGATGACGCCTTAGTGGTTACTTTTCGTATAAGAGGGTATGATGTAAAGAGGGTCTTGGTCGATCAGGGTAGTGGCGTAGAGATCATATATCTCGACCTGTACAAAGGACTTAATCTAAAGGCCAAGGATCTAGTTAGCTACAACTCCCCTCTAGTGGGCTTTGACGGGAAAACCGTTACCCCAAAAGGCCTGATCAAGCTACCTGTTCAAGTGGGGTCAGAAGTGGTGAAAGTGGATTTCATTGTGGTGGATGCTTATTCACCATATACTCCTATCTTAGCAAGACCGTGGCTTCATACTATAGGAGTTGTTTCCTCGACTTTGTATTTAAAGGTGAAGTATCCCTCTAGGGACCATGTTGAAGAGTTGATTGGAAGCCAAGCCATGGCAAAGTAATGCTTGGTAGCTCCTATTAGACATCAGTCTGAGGGTGAACCCTTGGACATCCCCGAAAGGCCCTTATAGCAATTAATGGAGGTACAAGTATCCTCAGACGTTGTGGATGAAAGGGCGAGGTGTGAAGACTTAGAGAGGGTTATCATCGATGCTAATGTAGAGAGGTACTTCCAAGTTGGAGTCCAATTGCCTCCTCAGGAGAAGGAGGAATTGCTAACTTTCCATAGAAGAAATGTGGATGTATTTGCTTGAGTACCTATGAAGCTCCCGAAATGGATCCGAATTTCATTTATCATCACCTAAACGTCAACCTGACCGTTGTCTCGAAGAAGCAACCACATCGGCGCTCTTCTAAAGAACATGCCGAGGCTGTCAAGGAAGAAATGATGAAGGTTAAATGTGCAGAGGCACTTAAGGATGGTTGGCCAATATAGTTGTGGTGAAGAAGAAGTCAAGGAAGTGGGGAGTGTGCATAGATTTTATGAACTTGAATAAAGCTTGCCCCAAGGATCTTTTCTCGATTCCTCTTATAGACTAATTGGTAGATGCTATGGTCGGTCATCATCGGATGAGTTTTTTGGACGCCTTCTAGGGGTACCATCAAATACCATTAGTTTTGGCTGACCAGGAGAAGACTGCTTTCGTAACGCCCACTGGGAATTATCATTACCTAGTAATGCCTTTTGGGTTAAAGAATGCTGGGTCTACCTACCAACGGATGATGACTAGAATGTTTGAATCTCAACTTGATAGGAATATTGAAATTTACATTGACGATATGGTCGTGAAGAGCAAAGTGGTGACCGAGCATTTGAGTGATCTCGGGAATTTATTTGAGGTACTAAGGAGACATAAGTTATGTCTCAATGCTTCGAAATGTTCTTTTGGTGTTAATTTTGGAAAATTTTGGGCTACATGATCACCTATCGTGGAATAGAGGTTAATCCTGATCAGATTAAGGCGATAAGTAATCTATAACCTCCTTGGAATCCCAAAGAGGTACAGAATTTGACTGGAATGACTATAGCCCTGAATAGATTTATCTCCCAGTCAGCAGATAGATGTAGACCATTCTTCCAGCTTTTGCATAAGTGGAAGGGGTTTGAATGGATTGAAGAATATGCCCTAGCTTTCCAGCAATTGAAGGAATACATTTCTCGACCACCTATTTTGTCCAGACCCGAAAAGGAAGAAGTCCTATTTGCTTATGTTGCATTGGCATCTCATGTAGTAAGTTTAGTTTTGGTAAGGATGGAGAATGGAGTGCAAAGACCAGTTTATTGTGTTTACCATTGGAAAAAGCCATTTTGGCCATAGTGCATGCAATGAGGAAGCTCCCTTATTATTTCTAGGCGCATATTGTTGTAGTCCTGACCCAACTCCCTTTACAATCATTACTTCAGAAATCCGATTACACGGGAAGAATTACCAAATGGGGGATGATTTTAGGAGCATTTGATATAAAGTACATGCCTCGTATTGCTGTTAAAGGACAAGTTCTTGCGGACTTGGTGGCAGAGTTTATTGAGTATCTAACAATGATCGAACCTGAGGAGCAAGAGTTGGGGGGAGAACAAATTTCAACAATCTCTATCCATAGATATCCATCTTGGAAGCTTTACGTAGATGGGGCAACAAACCAGAGGGAAACTGGAGTGGAAGTAATCATAGTGTCCCTAGACGAGATTACTATTGAAAAATCTCTGAGGTTGTTTCAGCCACTAATAATGAAACTGGGTGGAAAAATTGTTGAGGTCTTTTCAGACTCGAGGTTAGTCGTCGGGAAAATTAAGGGTGAGCTGGATGCCAAGGATCACAAGATGCAAGGATATTTAGGTAAAGCTTGGCAATTACAGTCCAGCTTTGAGTCTTTCTCCATACAACAGGTCTCGAGGAGTAGGAATACTCATGCAAAATCTTTGACAACTTTGGCAACCTCTATTGGGCAAGACCTTCCTCAAGTTATCCTCGTTGAAGATTTGGTGAGGCCTACCGAACTAGAAGTTAAGAAAGTCGGAGTATTCCAAATCAAGGTTGGTCCCAGTTGAATGGACCCCATAGTTTTATTCTTGAAAGAAGGAGTGTTATCTCTCAAAGGCGAGAAGGCAGAGAAGATACAAAGAAAAGCTCCTCGTTTCTAGTTGTCCGAGGAACAGAAGTTGTATAAACACTTTTTTTCAGGGCCATATTTACTTTGTGTCCATCCCGAGGCGGTAAAACCACTTCTAGAGGAATTGCATGAAGGAATCTGTGGAAGTCATACAAGGGGTAGATCGTTGTCACATAAGGCTCTCACTCAGGGTTACTAGTGGCCAAGAATGTAGAAAAAAGCACAAGAATATGTTAAAAAGTATGATCAATGCCAAAAGTTCGCTCCAAATATTCATTAGCCTGAGGGTGTATTGAACCATTTGTCTAGTCCATGGCCATTTGCACAATGGAGTCTGGGCATTGTAGAGCCATTTCCTAGAGCAGTGGGAAACTGTAGGTGGATTTTCGTTGGAACTAACTACTTCACAAAATGGCTTAGGGCCGAACCATTATCTAACATCAGGGATTTTGATGCAAAGAAGTTTGTTTGGATTAATATTGTTACCCGATTTATGATTCCCCACACGCTTATCTCGGACAATGGGCTTCAATTTGACAGTAAGGCCTTCAGAAGGTACTGTTGTGAGTTTGGCTTTAGGATCAGATATTCAACCCTAGCTTATCCACAAAGGAATGGGCATGCTAAAGTAGTTAATAAGGCTATAGTAATTGAGCTCAAGAAGAGGTTGGATGAAGCAAAGGGTAGATGGGTCAAAAAGCTCCCACACGTTCTATGGACATATTAGACAACTCCTCGTTGTTCAACTGAGGAAACACCATTCTCCATGACATATGGCTCCAAGGCTGTGATTCTTCTAGAGACTGGATTTTCGACGTTAAGGACAAGCTTGTTCACTCCCCATAACAATGATCACTTATTAGAGAGGAGTTAGGACCTAATCGACTTACGAAGAGAAATGGTCATGGTCCAGTTGGCACACTACCAGCAAAAACTCAAGCAGGGATATGATAAGGGTGTAAAGGTTAGACCATTAGCACCGGGGGACTTGGTATTGAGAAAAGTAGTGGGAACTGTAAAGAACCCATCCTGGGGAAAACTAGGACCTAACTTGGAAGGGTCATACAGCTTCACTTCGATGGTTAGGATAGGAGCTTATCTTTTGGAAGATTTAGATGAAAATGTTGTACCACATCTGTGGAATGTAAATAACCTTCGAAGATACTATTATTAATGGAAGGCAGTCTCACCGTCTTTTATCTTGATCATTATTACCTTAATGCTTTTTATTCCTCTAAGTGTTAAACAGAACTTTGGTCATGCCTGATTCCTCAAATCATATACCTTGGGTAAATTAATGCTTTTTTATTTCTCTAAGTGTTAAATAGAACCTTGACCATGCCTGATTCCTCGAACCACATACCTTAGGTAAATTAATATTTTTTATTTCTCTAAGTGTTAAACAGAATCTCGGTCATGCCTAGTTCCTTAAACCACATACCTTGGGAAAGTTAATGCTTTTTATTTCTTTAAGTGTTAAACAGAATCTCAGTCATGCTTGGTTCCTCGGACCACATACCTTGGGTAAATTAATGCTTTTTATTTCTATAAGTGTTAAATAGAATATCGGTCATACTTGGTTTCTCGGACCACTTACCTTGGGTAAATTAATGTTTTTTATTTCTCTAAGTGTTAAACAGAACCTCGGTTATGCCTAATTCCTCAGACCACATACTTTGAGTAAATTAATGCTTTTTATTTCTCTAAGTGTTAAACAGAATCTCGGTTATGTTTGGTTCCTCAGACTACATACATTGGGTAAATTAAAGCCCTTTTATTCGTCTGAAGTGTTGAATAGAACCCTGATTATGCATGGCTCATTGGACTTTACACCTAAGGTATACTAACACTATTCGTGCATTAGATTGTTAGATTACTAATTGCTTGGGTGTGTGTAAATGTGGGGAGCAATTCTGTGCTAATTTTTAGTCTGTAAAGCTTACAATTCTGGTTCATAGTTGAAGACTTGACCATATTTGATAGTAAATAGTTAGGAATACAGGTTGTACATAGGTAAGAGACATATAAAGAAAACTCAAACTTTCCATTAATTTGTGCCTTGGTGAGGCAAAGGAGATACATACTTTAAAATAATAAAAAATAATAAATAATAATAAAAAACAAGTACAAGCTGGAATAATAGTGCCCTAGCTACTAGCAAATAGAGGAGGGTCGGCCTTGGTTGCTGGCTAAGAAGAAGGTTTAGGCACTTTGTTCTTGGCTACCTCTTTCTCCTTGAAAGTCTCTTTGGCTGTTGGTGGAGGTTTAGATTATTCAGGCATTTTATCCTTATTTGCCTCTTTCTCCTTGCCCTTTGTGTTTTCCCTATCAAGCTCCTTAGAGGTTTCCGAGGTGGCTTCGAGGGCACCAGCATTAGTAGGTGGAGCAGTTCCAGGCACTTTAGAAGTAGTAGTCGCTTGAGAGTTGGGCTGAGCTGTTAGGCATAAGGCTGAAGGGTAGAAGATGTTTTCAGTCTTCCTTAAATCTGAAGAAGCACCCACTCCAGCCAGATTCAATGCCTCAGTCCATACCTAAAGGTAGTAACCTCAGAAGATTCCTATAACCTGAGCCCTCTTCAATCTCTATAACCCCGATATTGTAGCCATTTTGCTCAGCCCAAGTCGCAACATCCTCACTCTTTTCCAACTCTTTTTTCTGAGCCTTTATTTGCTCCTTAGAAACTACTAGCTGCTCCTCAGCCTTACGCAACTGCTGACACATATCCTTGGCTTGTTTTTCAGTGCCAACTAGAGCAGCTTTTGCACTTTTCCTTTCTTTGTTTGCCTCAACCAGCTTCATATTAAGCTCTTTGATTCTTTTCTCGGCCACAGCCAAAGTCTTCATGGCAGATATGCGAAAAGCTTCCTCATCTTTGCACTAGGCATGGGCCCAATCCACCCATTCCTTAGCAACATTGGTTGTTTGGATGGCTAGGAAGACAACAATGGTATGAGAAATATAATAGAAATGTAATATATATATATATATATATATATGAAAGGAGCACAAAATAGATGAAAGGATATACCATTGCCAAGTCCCTCTTTAGGGTTAGGAACACCTCGTGCTTCTTCAAGGTCCTCAGATCAGCCGTGTCTCAGGGAATGAGCAGGGGCTGCTCCAAAGCGTCAGCCACATAACCCACCTTCCCTTTCTAAAAATCCTTGATGAAGGAATCCAAGGGGAGTGGAGCCCCATCCATCTCAAGTGCAAGATTCCATATTGGAATCATGGCGCCGCGGTTAACAACTATGTCTGCGACCGAGCCTTCTGGCGTGTTCCTTCTTTGCGCCCCTTAAACAATCTAGGTCCTTGGGGACAATTTCACCCTCATCGGACGACTCTTTTCCCTTCTTCTCCCTTTTTCTTTTCTTTTCTAATTGCTCTGAAGGAGAAGTATGAGTTGGGAGGGGAGTAGAAGGTCGAGGCTGGACAGCCTCCTCAGGAGTAGACCCTCCAATGTGTGATTCCAAAAACTCGAGGAGGCTAGTGTTCTTTTTCCGTTAGAACACCATGGCTTCTAGAATGTTGGATGGCTCTTGACTGCTACTTACTTGAGTAGAGGGTAAATGGGAGAAGGTGGCACGAGGAGACTCTGTGAGGAATGGCTGATCAAAGACCTCAAAATCCTCTTCAGAGTTTAGAACCTCAATTACTCTAACTGTTTCTTCTTTGGGGGTTAAGTGTGAGGAGGTCGCTTTTTCCTCGGTAACGCATTGGGTGGGCAACTCAACCTAGTGAGTACCTTCAAGTAGAGGGCTAGCAAGGAATCCGGGTACTACGATGTTGATTTGTTGCAACCAGGGATCCTTAGCCTTTATGACGTACTTAGGGGACTGAAAACTGAATGATATCGGCTTGTATCCTAGGATGACGTAAGCGGCGCACAGCTGTCCATCTGTATGGAGAAAAATCTTAGACTTAAGTATCCTAGTGAGGTTGGGCTCGTTAATGAAATTTAAATTAGGGGCGATGAAATTCTTGTCTGCAAAAATCCAACAAACAAAGGTATAGTTAGAAAAAGGGTTTGTTAAATCAAAAGAAAAATGCTTCTGAATTATAAGAAGAGAAACAAGAAACTATGAAATTGAAGTGCTCACTGTCAAAACAAGGTACTTAAACCTAAAATACCCCACCTGGCTGTCCCTCTCATATTGAACAATGAAGACCATCATGTCACTCACCCGAGATAATCAAAAAATCTTGGTCCATGCCCTTGTTAGATTTGGGGAGACACGAGATAAGCCTAACTTTAGGGACCCTAGTTTTGAGGTAATATCCTGTACTCTTAAGGTTTTGGCAATTATATACCTAGTTGACATCGTGGTGGGTAAGATTTACTCTCATTTTTTCGTTAAAGGCGTTCACACTACCTAATATTCTAAATAGATTTGGGGAACATTGGGCTGGGCAGAATCTATGGGCAATCAAGAAATCCCTAGTCACTCTCCCCATGGGATCCTCATCCCTCCCTCTATGAAAGCGATCATTGGGATCACCACATCTCCCTCAAATCTTAGAGCATGCCATTCACCGAGAAGGCAATGCCATATGGAAACCCCGGAAGGGATATTGTACCGAGTCTTAAAATTCTCTATACCCTCGAAAGTATCTACTAAGTTAGCAAACCTACCCATCTAAGGAGTAAAAAAGGATAGTTGAAGAATAAGGAGGAGAATAGGAGGCCAAGGAAAAAAGATCCTAAAAGTTAATGTACGAGCTAAAGGGTACTTACAATAGGGAAGAAGCACCTTGAACTGCTTCTTGAAAGATTGAAGATTCAAAAAGGATGAGCGGGAAAGTTCCCGCTCGAATTTCTAGGGAAGATTTCTACCGTAAGATTCTCATCTCATCGTAGAACGTGGGGGATAGAGCGCCGTGTGAAGCAATTAATGGGGTGTTGCGGATGCTGAAGCGTCAGGAGTGCATACAAAGCAGGTGAAAAGACGTTACCACGTGGAGACATTCACTGAGCATGTGAGGTTTGGAAACCAAAATCAAAACCCTATTTTCCTCAAAGGAGAAAAAAGGTGGAGTTTTAAGGGGTTATTGTGGGGATAAATGAGCCGAGTAAGAGTATTGGGCCATGGGCCATGCCCAAGGATGTAGGGTAGCCCAAGGATGGTCGAACAGTAAGATAAGCGTGTAGGACAATGGGACAAGGACAAGGACAAGTAATGACGAACAAAGGTTGTCTCTCAAGGACCTAAACTTCTTCGGGGAGCGTTATGGGGGGTTGGAGCCTGGTTGCCTAGAGAATATCGTGAAAGAGGGTACCATACTTCTAAAGATAAGCTTCAAATAAAAGAGTCCACAGTAAACTAGGAAATATTTAAGAAGAAGGTTACTACCACCACATTAAATGTTCTGCACCTATCCAACTGGCCGCATTTATGTGGAAATGACCCCTAAGTAAGGATATCTCAGCTCACAGCTACTCACAAAGCTTCCAGGAGGTTTTTTATGGGACAAGCATCTAAAAGATCACTTACATAATCAACAACTGGAAGGTTGGGATTTAAAAAAATAGAACTATATAAAGAAACGGCCCCCGTGAAAAAGGGGGGAGGGAATGAAAAAAGGAGAAAAAGAGTAGAATGTCTTGTACTTAGATAAACTGGAGTAAATATAAGAACACTTCATCCTCAAACTTGAACGAGGAGTGTTATTCCCTTTAAACTGTGTTTTCTTATCTTTCTTGCGCGAATCCAATCTGTTGTGACCCATACATGATTTGCTGAGTCTTATCTATAAGATTCACTCTTTAACAAATATATTATTTTGGGCTCGTTGGGCCATCATCTATCTCTAGTGGGTTGAGGGTCGAAATTCAGTCCTTACAGGGGGGGAAAATGGATAGATACCCTTCCCCAAAAAAAAAGAAAAAAAAAAAAAAAACTAAACAACTCTTCAATATATTATTGTTATTATTATTATATTTTGTTTTTGTTTTTGCTAATTTGGTGAAAGTTCTAATGTGAATGATCTTATAAATAATGCACAAATCAATTTCATTTTTTCTAAAATCATTTTTCTAAGTTGTAAATGTAGCCATTGAAAATTTGTAAACTAAACTAAATTTTGATTGGCCAAACTATGCCATATATATATATATATATATATATATATATATTTGGAAACAAACCGTGCCATATTTTTAATTAGGACAACTACACTTTTCTATCATAAATTCTTGTCCATTTTACAATATCCCCCAAAAATTATCAATTTGCTCAATGAGCGCCTCAATTTGAGAAAATTATATAACCATACCCCTTGGGATCTAAATTGAGAGTTAAGTTATACAGAGACTATGCTTTTCTTTTTTGGTAGCCAATGAGGGTAATTGTGAAATTACACTCACTTTTTTTCTCATTTAACTTCCTATTTAAATGGAGAGAATAAATACAATTCTTACAAATTGGGGTGTTATTAAAATAAGAAGAAAAAAAATATTAATGTATGCACTAAAAATATCGGTTTAATATTTTTTAAAACTTTTTATACATATAAAAGATTAATTTTTTTTAAAGTTTTTTACCTTTCTCATAAAAATAATATTAAAACTTTTCTAAAATATACGATTAACAAATAAATAAGCAGCCATAAATAAGAAAGTGTAATTTTAGCTATTCTTTTATTTTTATCATTCCTTTTGTTGAGCTTATTTTGAGTCCTACAGACCAACTGAAATAAAATAAAATAAAAAGTTAAAAGGCTATCCCAAATTATAGGTAAAGAAACAATCACTGACTTCTATTAGTTCTATGCCAGATCCCCCAATTTAGGCCGAAGCTCAACACTCCCATAGTAGCCTCAATCTCTCACACGACCAACACGCACACCACAAAACCATGGTCATCGCCACCAATAGCGGCGGCGATGGATGATTAACGTCATACTCCGACGCCCGATGAAGTTGCCAGCTAAAAAATGCTGTCCGGTCCCAGTGAGTGTACTACACTACCTGCGTATTTCAGAGCTCTCCACCACCGATTCTGATCGCCAACCCCAACCCCAATCGCCATGGCCAGGTCAGTAGCTTCTTCAACTCTCTCTTAATCTCCTTTTCAATTCACCTTATTGTTACCGTTCTGTTTGGTAGACTTGAGAGTAACTATAAAATAATGAAAATATCTGTCGCATTTGGAATGTTTTTTAAATTTGAAAATTCAGCATTTTAAGTTTTCATTTAGTTCATTCATTTGATCGGCAACCAAACGGAGCGTAACGAAGTAGTAGTCAAGGAAAATAGGTTTTTGATTAAAAACCAATCAAAATTTTCGATCATTTACCATGCTTCTTTTTTTTTTTTTTTTTCAAGGTTCTTAACTATAAAAAGTGTATATTTTTTTAGAAAATTTTGACTTAGTTCTTGTTCCTATAAATTATGGTTTGTTTGGATTGAGGGGGGAGGGAGGGGGAGCAAAGGGGAGTAGAGTAGAGTTGGCCAGAAATTAGCCTAATTTCTGTCTAATTTCCGGTCAACTCTACTCTACTCCCCCTCAATCCAAACGGACCAAAGCAGAGAGATGTGAACACGGTGTTGAATGGGACATGTAACATGAATGTGATATTAGTAAGCTGTGTTATTATCCAAAGGAAGCTGGTATGATTAATGTGATCAAGAAAAGAAATTTGTACATGTTGAATGATGCATTTAGCTTTAACAATGATACTAGTATGTTGTTTTATGGAATATTTTGTATACATCTTCTGAAGTAAACTCCTCTGTTTACATTCTGACGCAGCATTTTGTTTATCAATGAAGGATTGCTTCTTTGTGAACTGTAGTAGTGAGGTAGGATTTTCAGTAATGTAGCTAGATGTATTAACTCTCGAAAGGAAATGATCCTAATCAAAAATTTTCAAAAGACTATGACATTCTTGTCTCTAAGAAACTAATAGACTATAGCTCAATCTATTTTGGTCATCTTCAAACATTAAGATCTCTGAAAATTGGTAAAACTTACATAGTAACACTAATTTAATATTTATATAATTTTTTCACATTAGTTTCCAGGTTTGTGCTCTTGTCTTATATACCATTTGTTTATTAGCTTAGTGTGTTATGGAATTCTAAATACATAATTGTAATGTGCAGATTTTGGACCGGTGGAAATGTTAGAAGGGTTGCACATTCCCTTCTTCCAAATCAGAAGACTAGCTGCTTAGAAGTAAATAGATGTGGGGCACATAAAACACTTGGGCCCCATTACTCCCTATGCAGAAATTTCTCAAAGTCTGAATTTTGTTTTAGAGGACCTTCTCCTTTTACATTATTTAAAGCAAAAGAGAGCCTGTTACACCTTAGAGGTTTCAGAAGCTTCTATGGCCTTTTAGTGAATAAGATAATTTCTCCCCATGTGCAAATTGCTTGGAAAAGGTTTTTTCAAATATGTTCCCACAGTAGCCCAGCTTTACCACCAATAAATCGGATTGCCTGTGCAGTGAGCCTGGCTTTGACTCGATCAAATCTTCTTGCCCCTGGTGTTATTGCTGTCATAATCGGGGAGCTTGCTTGGACACAACAAACATGGGCAGAAGCAGAATACTTGCCAACAAGGGATACTTTGTATACGCACGCGCAAGACGGACATGTTTATTTAACCTTGTTTGTGTATTCAGTTCTGGAGGGCTTTATCTTGTTTCTCAGAGCTCTCTATTTAGCAATTTTATTCTCACCCTGCATAGCTATGGCTCCTTTTGCAGACTCCCTTGGTGTTGAGTTTCGGAAAAGATGGCTTCATGTTGTCCATCATACACTTGAAAAGGCAGGCCCAGCATTCATAAAATGGGGTCAATGGGCTGCAACAAGACCAGATCTCTTCCCCCGAGATTTGTGCAGTGAACTTGCAAGACTGCATAGCAATGCACCAGCACATAGTTTTTCAGTCACCAAAAAAACCGTTGAAAGGGCATTTGGTCGAAAGCTGCCTGAAATCTTTGAAAATTTTGATCAGGAACCTGTGGCATCTGGAAGTGTTGCTCAAGTTCATCAAGCAACACTGAAATATAGATATCCTGGTCAACCGATCAAGCCCGTTGTTGTTGCTGTTAAGGTTCGACATCCAGGTGTTGGAGAAGCAATTAGAAGGGATTTTATGATCATTAATTTTGTGGCCAAAATCTCCATTTTCATTCCTAATCTGAAATGGTTGAGATTGGATGAAAGCATACAGCAATTTGCTGTGTTCATGATGTCGCAGGTTGATCTTTCAAGGGAAGCTGCTCATTTGAATCGTTTTATATACAATTTCCGAAAATGGAAGGACGTCTCATTCCCAAGGCCTCTATATCCCCTGGTGCACCCATCTGTACTAGTTGAAACTTATGAACAAGGTGAAAGTGTTCTGCATTATGTTGAAGGGCTTAAAGGAAATGATCAAATTAAAAGTGCCCTTGCTCACATCGGAACCCATACACTTTTAAAGATGCTTTTGGTATCTTATATTCTCTTTTCAACTGTTTTTCTTCTTTTCTTTCATATGTCTTCTTATGGCAACTTTTGGTTCTAAATATATTTGTGTTGTATTCTTCATTTGTCCTGGAAAGTTAAAGTTGAATAATATCTCCTCCTTGAGTCACCCTAGAATCTAGGGTGATAAAATACAGATGATACGAATAATTGTGAGAGTGAATGATCAAAAGAAATTGACCATGTAAAGGCAAATTTCTCAAATATTAGTCGCTAAAATCTCTCAACTCAGGTGTCATATCAAATATGGGACACCTAGATAACTATAATTCTGTGCTCATAAGAGCTGTAGAGTGCTTTTGGTGTAACCCTGAAGTGGTTTGAGGGTAACACAAGATCTCAAGAAGCTTGTAAAATAGGGTTTTATTGATTGCTTTGCCCAGCAATATTATTATTGTCTTGATATGTAATTCAAAATTCCAGTTATTAGTTTAGTCTTTATGAAATTAGATTCTCCATAAGTGAAACACTTGAGTACATTAGCTGAGAAATTGTTGAGTACATTAGCTGAGAAATTGTTTTTTACTCCAGGTAGACAATTTTGTTCATGCAGACATGCATCCTGGAAATATACTAGTCCGAGTGGCACATAGCAAACCACAACATAAGCGGATCTTTAGATCGAAGCCTCATGTCATTCTCCTTGATGTAGGAATGACTGCTGAACTTTCTAAGAAATATCAAGTGAATCTACTGGAATTCTTTAAGGCTGTTGCCCTTCGAGATGGTCGAACTGCTGCAGAGTGCACACTAAGATTATCTAAACAGCAAAACTGCCCAAATCCAAGGGCGTTCATTGAGGTAATGCATCTGCTATAAAGCTTTTGTGTAGAGGTAGCTTGTAGTTCTTATTATTAAAAATTTGCAAGCTTATATTTACAGTTTTTGACTGCTTTTAGAGAAAGAAATTATACATTTGCCTAATCTGGTTGCCAATTAGCTCTAGTTCAAGTGGCACATCCTCCCCTTTAATTGCTAGGTGGAGGGTGAGGTTGGAGTTCAAGACCCATTGGGTGAGAGTGAAACTTACCAATCATTAAAAATTTATAAAAAAAAAAAAAGGAAGACTAATCCGGTCAATATAAGAATATTGCAAAAAATTATCATATCATTAATCAAAATATTCATGTTGTCATTTTCAAGTTATCTCATAAATTTGCATTCATATAATCTGAATGCAGCATAGTTTTAAAGTTTTTATAATTTCAGTCAAATTTTTAAGTAATTCCTCTTGTTTAACAGGAAGTGGAAAAATCTTTCAAACATTGGGAGTCCCTTGGACATCTTCTTCATCCCGGTGACTGCATGCAGCAATTGCTTGAGCAAGTCAGGCGTCATAAAGTGAACGTCGATGGCAATGTTTGTGCTGTGATGGTAACCACTTTGGTTCTTGAGGTAATTTCTGTCTTCTTTCTGTGTCCCCTTCTGTATCACTCTCATTTTTTCGCCCTCTGAAAGTTGCAGATAGATCTACTGTTACCCAACGTGCCTAACTGCCTATCAATTGTTCGTATCACTTAAAATTAATTAACTCAACTGTGGCTACATGATGGCACAATCTTGGCAAACCCATATCATTGTTAGAGAAGCAATATCCTCTTTGGAAGCCTAAAATTAAGGCGAAGCCCAAAAATAGGTGTCCATGGTAGTTAATTAGGTTTTTATATTTTATTTGGTTATTCTAGAGTCAAGTATTTAGTAATTTTGCAATTGTTGGGTATGGGCATAGTTGTGGGCCTTGGGTTTTCTTTTATTAATAATTGGAGTCTTATGTAGTTTGAGGGCTTTTATGTGTAGACTCTGGTTTACTAGTCAAAGTAGAGGTCCTAGTTTTAGGATCTAATATAAGTACGTTATTATACTCAAACAACTTAGAGATGATCAATAAAATATTGGGTGTTTTGAGTATTGAGGCCAGTGTTGTTAAAAGTGTGCTCTTAAGCTCAACGCTCGAAGCCCCAAGCTCTCAACACTTCGCTAGGCCAAAAAATCATTTAATGAAGCACACTCTTTTGGAGCTTTTTGAAGAAGCACAAAGCACACCTAGGCACACTTTTTTATTTTTTTGCTAAAAGAGATGTGGATTATCAAAATTAATTGCTTGATCTTTAAAAAAATGACATGTATCAATGATTTACCACACAACTACTACCCTTAGGGTGTTGTATTATGCACACAAAATTCTTATTTATATGTCATAAGATACGATTTACAATTCTTTTGCTTTTTGGTCTTTGACTTTAGATATATGTTGATTGAACCATATACATCATTTGATCATAACCATCATGATAAGGCACAAGATAATTATACAAAGTATTATGTTTAAACTTACTATGACTAGATCATTATGATATTGACCATTGATAATTATTTTCAATTGACTATATAACAATTTTATGAATTGAATTAACTTAGGTAAAATTTGAACTTACAAACATCATACAATTGCAGTTACCTACTAGGTAAAATATGCAAATTTTGAGTTCTTATTATTTTTTATCATATAGCTACACAAACACACATATATGTATGATATTATATTTGAAAACTGTTTGTTTTACTTCAATCAGGCGCACACTTGCCCTTTGCATCTAAACTCCAAGAGACCTATGCACTTAAGTGCTCTCAACGTTTTTTCCAACATTGATTGAGGCACGTTGGCTTGAGTGTTCTTTTGCCACTTTCTCTTCACTCTTTTCTTTCTTTTGTGCAGTATTGTTCACGGGTTCTGTTCATAGATATTGTTCACATGTGTACTCTTCACACACGCCTCTCACTCAGACTATTCATGCACACTCTTTAGAAATCATGGATAAATTCTATTTCCGTTTCTTGTTTCCCTATTTTCAACCCTAATCAAATTTTCCCTTTTTTAGTGAACTCATATTCATTCTTGAATCCTAACTCTTCTAAAATGTTTTGATTTTTAAACCCAAAAATCCACAAATCCTCCTAAACCTTAACTCTCCATAAGTATACAAATACATATTCTCCAGTTTGTCCTACATCACTTTGTTATTTCTTTTATTATATTCATACCTATTTATTATTTCTAACATAAAATGTCATCCTCTATAACAACACTTTTGTTATATAGTTCTTTTTCCTTTCCCAATAGGTTAAGGCTTAGGAGGAATAGTGACACAGCAACTACATTTAATTTTTCTATAATTCCTATAATCCACTTTCAAAGCATAGTTGGCGTGTCACTGGAACAATTATTGTTGCTTTGTATTGTCTCTTAGCAACAAAAAGGCTAAGGTCAACTAAGTTTCTTTAAAAACAGAGAGAGCTTGCTGACTCTACTATGCTTCCCTATCCCTTTAGTCCATGGGTTCTCTCAGGTGCCACATTCTGATTTGGGATAATTTTCTATTAACATCTTCATTGAAATTGTGGTGATTGTGCATAACGTTTTATTGTAAATAGCCAGTAAGCTAGAGCACAAAGAACCCCCCTCCCCCCCCCCCCCCCCTCTTCCTTCTTTCCACGCGTCTGTCCAAGAATTCAGGTGAACGTGAAGTTGTGGGTTCAACAACTATCAGTTGCATTGTCACTTACCAATAGGGGGAAAAAGGATTATTCATTTGACTATTAGTTTTGGCAAACACTAGATCTTTATTTAATAAGAAAGCCAATGAGCTGTAGCCCAACTGGCACATTAAATGTTCTAAGGGGAGGGTGAGGTCATGGGTTGAAGACCCATTGGGTGTGTTTGTAACTTACCCATCAAACAAGTTATACACACACACACACACACACATACCTACATTTAAGCTTTGATTTTTTTTTTTCCTAATCTTTTGACTTTTAGTACTCAGTTTTAGAATTTTCCCTCCCGAGTTTGATCTAGTTATAGGAGCTCATTTTAAGAAAAACTCAGTTCTATGACGAAATCTTTTTGGGGTGGCATAAATGAGAGGATAGAAAAAAGATTAACAAGTTGGAAGAAATTCCATTTATCAAAGATGGATGACTCACCCTATTAAAGAGTACACTTTCTAACCTTCCACTCATTTTATGTCTAGTTTTCCACTTCTTGTTGGGGATAGCAAGGAGAATGAGAAAAAATTCAAAGGGATTTGCTATGGGGCGGAATGGGGGAAGAATTATATTTCATCTCATTAACAAATTATACTTGCTAGCCCAAGAGCTTGGAAGTTTTAGGGGGTTATGAAGTTGTGATTTTCAACCAAGCTCTTCTAGATAAATTGTTGTGGTGTTCTGTGGTGGAGAGGGAAGCTTTTTGGCAAGGAGTGATAGAGATTAGATAGAGGATCTCTTTGTGTGGTGCATGGAAAGTGTGAGGGGTCCATATGGTGTTTGCTTATGGAAATTTATACACCAAGGCTGGGTTAAATTTGAGAATTTTATCAGTTTCAAGATGGGAAATGGTTCTTGGATTCACTTTTTGCATGATTGTTGGTGTGGAAAGGATGGTATTATTAAACTCATTATTTCCTAACACTTTATGTTTTGGGGACAAATCGTAATTTGTCATGGTATCAAAGTAGGTAGTCCTAAGTTCAAATTGTTTCTAGTCTACCTCCCATTTGAAAGTTACAATCCCACATGTTGGGCTTCACTTATTATGGGCTCGCAAGTGAGGGGAGGTTTTAGAATAATAGTTAAATGATTAGATTCATTCCTTTCTAGCTGCTTAAACTTTTGGGATGAGTAATATTTTATTAGATAGCTTCAAGAACAGCTCCTCAGAGCTATTCCAAATTGCAAGAAACAAAGAGTTGACAATGGAGGATTATTTAGAGATCACAAATGGTGTTATTGACGCAGGACAACTAGAACAAAACTAAAACAACGGAAAAATAAAAGATATGACCTAGGAGTCAACACTAGGCCTTGCTTGGAGTCAGCACCAAGCGGGGAAACCACTAAGAGTCAACACCTAGGGTAGACATGGAGTCAGCACTAGACCAAAGAAGGACCAAACGGCCATTGTTTTTTCATTCATCAAAATATCAACTATCTCCTTAAGGAGTACAATAGGTTGCTTATAAAGGATTGCTAAGCCCTAGTTCTAATTGGCTAGGAAACCTTAATTGCCTTATTACAAAAATAACCTTGCTTCCCAAATTAAAATACTAATAGCCCAATAAACTACGACCTAAAACATAAAAATAAAATTGACTTGCAAACATAAATAATATTAAATAATAATTTTCTTGCATCTCCCGCATCAGTTATTCAATGGAACCCTTCATTTATTCGAGCTGTTCAGGAGTGGTAGTTAGAGTAAATGGATTTTTTTTTTGGGAGATGTATGCAGCTAAGGTGCAACAAGTTCAAGAGGATAAGATGGTTTGGTCTAGTTCTAGAAACTAGGGTTTTAGAGTAAGTAATCACTACAAAGTGCTGAGGAAGGGAGTGATAAATTTCTTCCTTGGAGAACCCTTAGGCATGTTAGAGCTTCACCTCATGTTGCTTTCTTCATTTGGATTACAGTGAAGGGTAAAATTCTAACAATGGATAATTTGAACAAGAAGAATATGATGGGTGTTGTTTGAACAAATATGACAAGAGAGTCCATAGATCATCCTTTCTTCATAAAGGGGGCAGCCAGAGTTCTAGACATTTTTGTTTTGTCTACTGTGAGTGAGTTAGGTAATGCCAAAGTCAGTGTCTGAATTACCAATTAGTTGGAAGAAGACCTTTGGCAAACCAAAAAAAAAAGAATAGCAGCCTAAAATATGGGGGGCCATTCTATCGTCTAATGTGGAGTATATGGAGAGAAAGGAATGCACGTAACTTTGAAGGAAAGGCTTGGTAATCTAGATGAAGTCTGAATTCTTGGGCTCTCTTTATGAGTGTATCAAGCTGCAAGGCCCTGTACTGCTTCATATTTCTTGGATTTTGTAGATACTTTGAGCTTTAGATGGTAGCTGTATAGCTCTCCCTTCTTTCATTTAGGGGTTTCCCTTTGAATAATCTTTCAAACTGTAATCAATATTTGATCCAGGCATTTTATAATTAAATATTTGTGTGCTCAGCAAGTTCATTAGATATCAAGCAAAAGAATCAATTAAGCATAATTGGAGAAGGCGATTGCAGGCATGGTCCAACAATCCATTTTCTTCTTCTTCTTCTTCTTCTTCTTCCTCTTCTTTTTTTTTCCCTCCGGACGCAGGGAGAGGTGGGGTGTGGGTGGCAGTGGTTCCAGGGAAGGGGAAGGGGAAAAGTTGCCCCATAACTTAAGATGCCTCGCTGTGCACTTATTTGCTTCAATAATTTTACAGTGACACATCCCTAACCTCCCCGTGCCAGTTTCCTTCTTCTTTCTTTCTTTCTTTTTATTTGTTTTTCTCTTTTTGGTCATTAACACATTGACGTATCAATGCTTCTTATGTCAGCCCTGGAGGCAAGGAAAATACCATAGGCTAACATCATATTTGAAATATTATTCTTTTAGTATTTGTAATGGTTTACATAAGTATTGCTGTGACCTTGAATGATATATGTTTCTGTAGACAGTTTAAGGAAAACTTGGTTTTAATTATTTTTTAATTTTTGTTGCTCTTCTACCTCCTTCCTTTAGGGGTGGCAGCGGAAGCTCGATCCAGAATATGATGTGATGCACACATTGCAGACATTACTATTTCGAGTTGACTGGGTGGACTCTCTTGTTTACACTATTGAAGGACTCATGGCCCCCTAAAAGGTGCCGACCTGTTTATCTTGTATATTTATATTAATTTCTTGTTTGGCACTGATTGAATAAAAAAATAAAAAGAGGTACAGATTGAAGTCCTGAAGATAACTGATTATCTCCCAATTTTGGTAATATCACTAGGAGCTTGTTGTTTTGCTCTCTTTTTTTCCCCCTTTTTCTTTTTTACTATAACTTTTTACTTGTTGCAGTAACTTATGCCTCTCATTGTAAAAGAATAATCATTTTTTGAAAAAAAAGAAAAAAGAAAAAAAGGAATTGAGATATAGTGGTACTGTACATTCTTATCCCTTTTGATATAGCTGCAATTTTAACTTAATGTTTTTTATGCATGAATGATCCTGAATTTTGCTACGAGTTCAATGTTTACAATGACTTCTGCTCTTAATTTCTTGAAATGAGTAGATTGTTCTGATGATTGACCTTTTCGTTATGGTTGTGGTTACTATTGAAAGTTGCACTTTCTTTAGTAGTTAATCTTGTTTTCCCCATTTGCATGATTTTTTTTTTTTTTTTTTTTTTTTTTTTTTTTTTTTGTGGAATGAATAAGATCACTTTCATTAAATCACAAAAGAAGGATACACATCAATCAAAACTACAACTCACCGAAAGAACAAAATACAGCCCAAAGCAGAACAAATCTGCAACACATATAAGAAAAGCCAAAAAAAGCAACTAACAGAGCACAACCTCCCAAAACTACTAGCAACTCTGTGCACTTGACACTGCAAAATAGTTCAACAATACCAAAACAAAATATAAGACACAGACTTTAATTTCTCACAGAGGGAATCCTCAGTACAAGCATATCAGTCTATTCTTTGGGGGATCTTAAATTTTCCTCTTTTTACAATTCTTGACCTTATTTGCCAGAAAACATCCTCTATTAGGCTCCATTTAGGATTTTGCCTCCAAAAATTCTCACATTTCTTTGACACCATATTTTATATACAGCTGCTCCCCAAACCAGCCTGCAGTTCACATCACTGATATCCTTTCCTCTCAAATTCTGCAAGCTCCAGACCACCAATCCGTCCCATTCCATTTCAGGGTTATTAATCAAGGACTTATTCATAAGAACTTTCCATATTTTGGCAGAGAAACCACACTCAAAGAAAATAAAATTCTTGCTTTCAATTTACTGTCAAAAAATAAACAGTGCATCAACCTTATAACCCAATTGTAGTAGCATATATCCGGTGGGCAGCCTATTTTTGTAGGCCAGCCACAAAATAAAGGCATGCCAAGGAATTTCTGTAGAGACCTAACTAAATTCCACTATTCAACCTTAGGTTGCTTTGTTTTGATGGCTTCCTAGGTCTCTGTAATAGGAAACAGCTCTGAGCCACTTATACACCAGATTGGTTTATCCTCTTCAGCTTAGTGGATGGGGTGCAACTCACTCTGAATAACTACTAAGTGCTCGATCACCGGATTGGTTTATCCTCTTCAACTAAGTGGATGGGGTGCAGCTGGCTCTGAATAACTACTAAGTCCTCTGATCGAGCAGGTGACCAAATCTAATTGTTTGAATTTTGGTTAAACTAGTTGCTAACCCATGCATGCACGGAGAAAGCTACATAATGAGTTTTGAAGAAAATATCATTTTGTTTGAACTCAATGCATAAAATGCTTTTAAATAGGAGATGATATGAATAATATACTACATGTTGCATGTCAATTTCAGAATCTACTAAAATTAAAATGAAATAAAATCTAAAACAACATAGAACAAAGTGAATGAAACACATAAGAGTCGCTAACCTCTATTTTTGAGTGATTTTGAATAAGGTCAATATGTGAAGTAGGTAAAATGATGAGTAGATTTTTTTTTTTTTTTGGGTATAACTGAAGGTTCAATAGAAGGGTCTTTTTTTTATTTAAAAAAAAAAAATTGTAGGACTGCATTATTTTTTAATCTTTAAAATTTGTTAAGTGGCTTTACTTGTGAATTGACGAAAGATTGCACCATTTCATCTTAATGAGATGATTTTTTGCATATGACACATACTCACATCTACTTAAGGTCAAACTCAAGATGAAATTGATGAAACCTAACACCTAACTATTATTGATTTTTGCCAATACAATCAGTGTGATATAAGAAACATAAAGGATATGGTGATATCTGCCAAAACAGGTCCCCATCATGTCCATATGCTTTCTCAACCAATGCATATTCATAATTAAAATTATGAGACAAACTTAATTTCAGAATAAATACAGAGCAATTGTAATCATCCTCAACAATCTATCTCTCTAATACAGAGCAATTGTAATCATCCTCAACAATCTATCTCTCTAATGTGGATCCATATCCAAAAGCAAAGCAAAAAAAAAGCTAGAAAAATAAAACTGATTGAAAAAATAAATATATAAAAATAAATAAATAAAGCAAAGCAAAGCAAGGAATAACAAAATAAAAGGCAAAACCCAACACACCGTATTGTCTCCTAATGCCCCAATGATTCTGGCCAATACCCACTAAGCGAAAATGCCATATCATCTCCCCACGAAGCCGTCTCACCCCCAAAACTTCATCTGTCCCAACTGCCGTTTCTGTGGCCTGCCGAACAGAACTAATACCAGAAACTTGTAAATGCCATAATTGGCGGACTGTTGGGAATGGAAAAAAAGGTGGTGGTGGGGACATTTCGGAATGATGATGCAGAAGAAGGAATTGAGTAGGGAAAGGGGGCATAACAGAACGGAAAATAATTGAAGAGAAGGTTTTATATATCTATACTACTATTTAAGGGACTTCTCCTGTTTGGATTTCTCAATTTTAATACCTAAAATACCCTCAAATTTACCTATTTGTAAATCTTAAATAATAGGGTTAGACATGTAAAATTATTAATTCAAAAACTCCTAAATTTTAGGTAAATTTGAAAAAAAATATTTCTTACAAAATAGGAACACTCCCACTAATCCACTTATTCTAAACAACTGTACCCTTTTTTTTTCTTTAAAACAAAATTAGAAAAACAAGTTAAATAAACGCACGTTTCCTCTCTTCTCTCCCACTAATCCATTTATCTTTTTCTTTTTTTTTTCACCCCATTATCATCGCATGTCTTGCCATTCTTAATTGAAATTTAAAATTTAAAATTAACCAAAACTACTCAAGGATAACTTCCGCAAATTGAAGATTTATCCCATAAAAAAGTCACCAGCCCCACACACATTGATCTATTTCTTTTTTGTTTTATATGGACAGCTATTTCTCTTTCTCTACAAAGAACCGCTTGCAAATATACTTATGGGGCTTACATCTCCAATCCAGGTTGATAACTTTCAAAAAAAATAAGTAAATAATTATTCCCTTTCTCCTCTGATATGAAGTTGGTGTTTATTTGATTCTCTTTCAGTTGTTTTCAATGATGAATTTCATTTGGTTTAGTGGAAAGGCTGTGATCGAAGACAGCAATTTGCAACCAGTATCACATCTCTTTCTTTCTCTCTCACACACTCTTTCTTTTACTTTTTCGTTCATGTACAAGATAAATTTCTCACTCTCAATATCTTTGGGATTATATTTGTATTTTGTGGTTAGAACTTAGAAAAATTAAAAAGTTACAACTTTTCGCGTTTAATTGTTGCTTTTGTTCATTGATGGCATTATACAAAGGTATGAAAAAAACTAACTTAGTTGCTCTTGCTTCCGATTGGTCCATTAGATCATTACATTTTCACTTGATTTTTGTAGTAAATTTAAGTGTATGAAAGATAATGCTTTACATATCTGATTTGCTCACAGTATTTGGTTGGAAATCAACCCAAACTTTTACTTTTATGTTTTTCAATGTGCATTACGGCATAATATTGGTGATATCATTCCAATTGATATTTATAGTTAACAAAAATTAACTTACTTGGATGAAAGATTTATTGGTTATAAATAACTAGCCTCTGAGGCTCTCCTTTTTTTTTTTTTTTTTTTTTTGGGTAAGAGTTAATTTAGAGCGTCCATTATAATTTTGAATCACTACATTTTTTAATAACAAAAAAAACCTAGGGGTGTGATGAGTATTATGTGTGGTGAAATAATTTTTTATCACATCCCTAGGTTTTTTTTGTAATTGGAAAATGTAGTGATCCGAAATTATAATGGATACTCTAAATTAACCCTAACCCAAAAAAAAAGAAGAGCCTTTGAGCACGCGCGTGAGTGCGTGCTCAAAGGCTAGTTTACTTTAAAATTTATAAGATTATATTTTATGCATAATTTAAAACTATAAAAACTTGCAATTTAAATAATTTATTGATGACATAACTATTAATCTTTAATGTTCTACAAATTTTGCAAGCATGGAGGATATAAGAAGAAAATGTAATCTTATGATAGATTTATCAAATTTCACCTCTAATAAAAAGATATTGAGTAAAGTTATAGTCTTAGTCTACAACAAATTTTGTAGTTAAACTGTTTTTTTTTTTTTTTAGATAAAGTAAATTTTTGGTGAACTTGTGTGTGAAGGTGAGGCTAAAAAATAATTGATTTGGCCTATTTGTTGGTTTTTTATTTATTTATTTATTTTTTTAATTCTATAACTTTGCCCAAGAGAGACACAACTGAACACCAATGGTCGAAGAGGCAAAATGTTTCAGTGTTTTTAAATGTAAACATAGTTGTAATTTATGTAGCCACATGGTGCAATAAGGAATGGTCAACGAAAAATCAAATGTTTCGCTTTTATATTATATATAAATGATTAAATTCACTATTTCCTAATAGTTTAAACCTTTAGAACAATTGGTAATTTAACATTATATCAAAACAAAAGACTCTGAATTCGATTCTTGTCTCAACTATACCTTTCATTTAAAATGTAAAAATCTCATGTGTTCGACCTCACTTATTAAGGAGGAGTTTAGGCTCACACATATAGGAGAGTGTAAGAATTTGAGACAATTAAACCTATGATAGAGTGACCATTGGATGCCACCAATCATGCCATAGGAAAATATTCTTGTCATCCCTTACCTCAAATTTTAGGAAAAATCGCACTTTACCACCCTGAATTATACTCTTAATTACGCTTTGCACATTAAACTTTTTGAAAGCATGTTTTGTACCCTAAATCATGACCCTTATTACACTTTGCACCCTAATATTAAGTTTACTGTTATCTTGGATGAAAAAATATGGCACCACGTGATACGACCTAATTGTCCCTCTTCTCAATTCCTTAAAAACAAAGGAAAAAATACATTTTATCATCTTAAACTATACTCCTGATTATACTTTATATCCTAACGTTTGAATTTTTGTCCAAGTTAACAATAAACTTAACATTGGAGTGCAAAATGTAACAAGGTCATAGTTTAAGGTACAAAATGTGCATTCAAAAAGTTTAGGGTATAAAGTATAATATGAGGTATAGTTTAGAGTGGTAAAATGTAATTTCTCCCAAATTTTATGAAAGGTATTGTTGCTTGTCTGCAATTTAGGATTTTATGTCATCCCCATGGGCAATTTTGAGGCACTTTGATTGACCAAAAGCTCCATCCGAACCTACCATTTGCTTGATATTTTCTACTTGTTCAAGGTTATTCTTCTTTCTTTAAATTGTTATCAACACTCCATTTTCTTGAAGACGGTGTAACAAGCAAATTGTGGACACTCCATTTGCCTATCTTCGATTTAGGATCTTATGCCATCCCATGTGCAATTCTGAAGCACTTTGATTGACCACAAGCTCCTACCCTTTGCACGATATTTTCTACTTGTTCATAGTTGTTCGTTCTTAAAATTGTTATCATCAACACTTAATTTGCTTGAAGAAGGTGTAACAAGCAAATTGAGGACAGGATGGCTTTGTTTAGGTCTTCCCCTTTGTTTAGTTTTTATCGATCTTTGTTTTTTTCTTCCGTGGGATAAAAGATTGATTAGTGAACAACAGTATTGTGATCATGTCATGCACTTCCTGTCAACATATATATTTGATTTCACCCCCCCCCCCCCCAAAAAAAAAAAAAAAAAAAAACCGAGATTTATCAACATTCGAAATAACTTTTTTCATTTTTTTTAACCTCATTTTTTTTTTCTTGGTACAATTGTACTTCTACCTATTTTTAGCAAATTTTTTCAAAAGTAAATAAATAAATAAAAACTAATCCAAATACATAAAAGGTTTGAAATGCTATAGTATCATTGCTTAGAAAGGGGACGAAGATGCTATTAAATGTGGCACAAAATGAACCATGCTTGTTGTCACACCTCACAACTTGATAAGGTGCTAGCTGTGGCCTGGGAGGATAGGCATAATGGTATAATTGCATTGGAAGTTAAAACCTTCGTGGCCAAGTTGGACGTTTAAGATTCATGTTTTTTTAACCTAGATTACCTTTACTTTATCCCATTCCATGGTTTGGCTGACCTCCTTACAATTACAGTAAGATTGGGTTTGATCACACGTGTGTAGGACAGTTTGTAATATTGTACTAGCTGAAAATGAAACAATTAAATGACACACTTCATTTGAATCTTGAATTATGTTTATAATTTTTTTTATTCAACTACATATAGCATATTGTATGCAGTACGTAAAAAAGAAAAAGAAAAAAATATTAATACTTTTTAATTTGGACCCCAATATAAGTTTTTAGCTCTGCCACTAATTCAATGGAATGTATTATTTTTATAGTGATTCAAATACATAAATGATACTTCACCATGAAAGTTGAAAGACGGGTAAGGAATTGAAGAACCAATACGAAGGAACAGATAAAATCCAATCCACTTATTTTATAATGGATTGATAAATTTTTAAAACTTTAGAGAATCATAATTCAATGAATTTATTAGGTAGCCTTATAGTACGACTTAATACACCATCTTCTCACATAAATGAAAAATTTTACTATAAATTTAATTAATGAAATTCACTATTATGTGAAAAGAGAGAATACTACATAGCTATTCTCCCAAAATACTCTCCATATTCAAACAATCAAATCCAAATTTCTAATATATAAATTTTACTTATTCTACACTATAAATATAATAGTTTTGTACAAGGCTTTCCAATTATATTTTAAGTTTTTACCCACTCTCCCATACTAAAATTTACACACACACAAAATGGCATTGAAAATAGGACTCAACCTGATGGGGCATAGGAGAAAATATATCATGCATCATATGCATGTTTCCTCCCTCTCACATGGAAGTGGACCCCTGCATCCGATGCATAGTATACATCCTCAAGGCGTAGAAGGAATTAACATGCCAGCAATACGGCAAAGATATAGCACCAAAAAAAAGCAAATTCACGAGCTGCCTTTTTCCCATGTCAGGTACACAGTCATCGTTTGGCAAGTGATTTTCATACCATTTTCCTTTCCAATCAACCTAATTCTCAAATTTTTCAAAGTACAAGTATACTTTATCACACTTTCAACAAAAACAAATTCAGCAAAAAGTTAAATAAGTTGTTTCCAAATAAACACAACACCCCATTCTTACTAGGGCAAGGCTGAAAACAAACATTAGCACTATTGAGTTTCAATGTTTTAGGCAATATTATATCAATACTTGTGCTTCTTTATAAAGTAGTTTTCTTAGTAGAAACGTTTCTTACTTGTCAAAAGAAAAATATTATATCAATATTTTCAGCCCAATTGCTAAAATAATAATTTTTTTTTTTTAAATATAGAATCAAGAGAATTAACTAATGGCGTCCATGCCATAATAATAATTTTTTATCATCAGGCTGAATTGCCAATTGATATACCTCTCTCTCTCTCTCTCTCTCTCTCTCTCTCTCTCTCTCCTAGTCTTCTGTGCTCTCCCTCTCATAGCAACTCATATATCAAAATAGATCAAAGTAGATCCGCTAGGTTACAGCTATCAGTGGTGGTCTAAGATCAAAGAGCATCGGTGTTGGGGCTTCTAGCATCAAATGGAGACTCAGGTGATGTGGGGTTTTTGATGTGGGTTTTGTTGGGTTTCTAATGGTGGTGTCATGGTGGTGCCGTGGTGGTTGGGTTTGGGTTTGTCTGGTTTTTATGGGAATTTTTATGTGGGTTTTTGTGATTGTGATGGGGTTTTTTTATGTGGGTTTTGTTGGGTTTCTTATGGTGGTGTTGTGGTGGTGCCATAGGGAGTATGGTGGTTGGGTTTGGGTTTATTAAGTTTTCTTATGGAGTTTTCTTATGTGGGTTTTGTGATTGTGATGGGGTTTTTAATGTGAGTTTTGTTGGGTTTCTGATGGTGGTATTGTGGTGGTGTTGTACATAGTTGTGTCGTGGATTTGATCTATATGGTGTTGTGGTGATGGTGGTATATTTCCATCCTAGTACATGCTATAAGAGGAGAGAGAAAAAAATAAATATTTAAATGAAGTAAGAAACAAATTATTGAGTTTGATGTGTGTACATAAAATATATAGATAGCTAAACTAGAAAAAGTAGAGGTTTTTTGGATTAGTTTAACTAAAAATTTGAAGAAGTTGATGTAAATACTCTAAAAGCATTAAAAAATTTAATTGATAATTTTTAATTAACAAAATGTTAATTAAAAATAAAATGGGGAAATATCACAATTAGTAAGGTGGTAAAAGGACAGTAAAAAGATGGCGTGTAAGAGCATCCCTATTGGGTAGGGGTGGCAAAATCAACCAAAACTCATTTGCTCATCCAAACCCACCCACTTAAATGAGACCCAAACCCACCCAATTATTAATTGGGTTAAATGGGTATTAACCCAATTATGATCCAACTATCATTTCTACAAATCACCCAACTCTAAAATGCCCCAAAACCACTAAAATTACCAAAATACCCCCTCAACCTAAAAATGACCAAAATACCCCTTAAACCTAAAAAATAACCAAAATACCCCAAAAATCTAAAAATTACCAAAATAACCCCAAAACCTACAAAATGACCAAAATACCCCCGAAACCCAAAAAATGACCAAAATACCCCCCAAAACCTGAAAATTACCAAAATACCCCCAAAACCTAAAAATTACCAAAATACTCCCCAAAACCCATAAAATGACCAAAATACCCTTGAACCCCAAAAAATGACCAAAATACCCTCGAAACCTAAAAATGACCAAAATACCCCCAAAACCTAAAAATTACCAAAATAACCCCAAAACCTACAAAATGACCAAAATACCCCTAAAACCCAAAAAATGACCAAAATACCCCCCAAAACCTAAAAATTACCAAAATACCCCCAAAACCTAAAAATTACCGAAATACTCCCCAAAACCCATAAAATGACCAAAATACCCTTGAACCCCAAAAAACGACCAAAATACCCTCGAAACCTAAAAATTACCAAAACACCCCCAAAACCTGAAAATTACCAAAATAACCCCAAAACCTACAAAATGACCAAAATACCCCTAACACCCAAAAAGTTACCAAAATACCCCCCAAAACCTAAAAATTACCAAAATACCCCTAAAATCCAAAAAAATGAACAAAATACCCCTAAAACCTAAAAATTACCAAAATCCTTCTGAAACCTAAAAAATGGTCAAAAAAACCCCAAAGCCTAAAAAATGACCAAAATAACCCCAAAATATAAAATTAAAAAAAGACCAAAATACCCCCGAAACCTAAAAAATGACAAAAATACCCTCAAAACCTGAAAAATGGCCAAAATAACCCCGAAGCCTAAAATTGATCAAAATAATCTAGAAACCTAAAAATGACCAAAATACCCCCCTAAAACTATAAAATGACCAAAATACCACCTAAACCTAAAAAATTACCAGAATACCCATGAAACCTAAAAAATGACCAAAATACCCTCAAACCTATAAAGTAACGAAAATACCCCTAAACCTTTGAAATGACCCAAATAAACCCAAAACCTCTAAAATGGCCACAAACAACCTGAAACCTCTAAAATTACTAAAAATACCCTGAAACCCGTAAAATGACCAAAATACCTCTAAACCTATAAAGCGACCAAAATACCCCTCAAAATATCTAAAATGACCAACATACCACTAATCCTATAAGATGAAAAAAATACACCCCAAGCCTCTAAAATTACCAAAGTATGGGTTTGGGGTATTTTGGATGTTTCGAGGGTATTTTCGTTAAATTAAAGGTTCTAAGAGTATTTCAATCATTTTGTAGGTTTTGAGGGAATGTCACTATTTTTTTAGGTTTTAGGGGTGTTTCGTTAACTTTTATATTTTGGGGCCATTTTTTGTAATTTTCTAGGTTTTGGAGGTCATTTAATAACTTTTTAGGTTTTGGGGATATTTCAATCATTCTTTAGGTTTCTGAGTTATCTTAGTCATTTTTAGGTTTAGGGGATATTTTGGTCATTTTTTATGTTTAGGGAGTATTTTGGTCATTTTTTAGTTTTAGGAGGGATTTGGGTAAATTTTTAGGTTTAAGGGGCATTTTTGTCATTTTATAGGTTTTTGGGTATTTTGGTCATTTTAAGGTTTAGGAATTATTTTGGTCATATTTAGGTTTCAGGGGTACTTTGGACATTTTTTAGGTTTCAATGGGTATTGCAGTTAATTTTTGGGTTTCGAGGGTATTTCGATCATTTTTTGGGTTTTGAGGGTATTTCGATCAGTTTTTAGGTTTCGAGGGTATTTTGATCATTTTTTGGTTTCTAGGTTATTTTGGTCAATTTTTAGGTTTTGGGGTTATTTTGGCCATTTTTAAGATTTCGAGGGTATTTTGGTCATTTTTAGGTTTCGGTGTTATTTTGGTTAATTTTTAGGCTTCAAGATTATTTTGGTAATTTTTTAGATTTTTGGGATATTTTGGTCATTTTTAGATTTCGGGGGTATTTTTGTCATTTTTTGGGTTTTATGGGTATTTTGGTCATTTTTTTTATGTTTCGGGGGGTATTTTAGTAATTTTTTGGTTTCAAGCGTATTTTGGTCATTTTATGGGTTTTGGGAATATTTTGGTAATTTTTAGATTTCAGGAGTATTTTGGTCATTTTTTCGATTCCTGGGGGTATTTGGTCATTTTGTAGGTTTTGTGATCATTTTGGTAATTTTTAGGTTTCAGGGATATTTTGGTCATTTTTTTAGGTTTTGGGGGGTATTTTGGTCATTTTATAGGTTTCGTGATTATTTTGGTAATTTTTAAGTTTTAGGGGTATTTTTGTCATTTTTTAGTTTTTAGGGGTATTTTGGTCATTTTAAGGTTTTGGGGGTATTTTGGTCATTTTTTGGGTTTCGGGGTATTTTGGTAATTTTTTGGGTTTCGAGTGTATTTTGGTCATTTTTTAGGTTTCGGAGATATTTTGGTAATTTTTAGGTTTCGGGGGTATGTTGGTCATTTTTTGGGTTTCGGGGGTATTTTGGTAATTTTTTGATTTCGAGGGTATTTTGGTAATTTTTTGGGTTTCGAGAGTATTTTGGTCATTTTTTATGTTTTGAGGGTATTTTGGTCATTTTTAGGTTTCAGGATATTTTGGTAAATTTTGAGTTTCAAGGGGTATTTTGGTCATTTTTTGGGTTTCAAGGGGTATTTCGGTCTTTTTTAGGTTTCTAGGGTATTTTAGTCATTTTTTGGGTTTTGGGAGTATTTTGGTAATTTTAAATTTAGGGGCATTTTAGTCTTTTTTTGAATATTTTAGAGTACTTTAGTCATTTTCACTTTAGTGGCATTTTGGTAATTTTGATAATTGGGTAATTGAGTGGGTTGGGGTTTATCCATAATAATTGAGTTGGGTTGGATTTAGATTAGAAGCAATTAGTTAAATGGGTTTTAATGGGTAAATAGGTTTTATATACCCAACCCAATTATGTCCATCCCAAACCCACCTATTTGCCACCCCTACTATTGGGTAATGCAAAATTACCCTTTAGCAAACAAATCTCAAGACCCACTGCATCTGCCCGTCTATTACTGTAGCAAAGAATACATGTTGCTACTTGATACACTAATATCTACAAAGAGAATATCAGAGCACATTCATTTGAATTTCTGTTTTTATTTATTTATTTATTATTATTTTTTTAATCTTATACACACTCTCTGAGGCAACTTCTCTCTCACTTTGCTCTCTCCTCCCTCACCTTCTCTCTCTCTCCAACTATCCAACTCACCCCAACATCTCCACCAAATACTCCCTTTTAACCCAAACCCCAAGGAATCCTAGGGGCATTTGAGGGGGGCCCAAACTGCCAACCAACGGAGGAGATACAACCACATAGAACCAACTCGAGACTTGCAAATGAAACGGTTAAGTTGGCAGAGGAGATACAAACACGTTGAACCAACTCAAGACTAGCAAATGAAAAAGTTAAAACTGCCACAAAGGACGGCAAAAGGCCCACAAAAAGTGGTAGAGAGGGGCTCACGCCAGAGCAGAGCTCACAAAAAAGCCCACAAATTTAGTTTTTATTTGTTCTTAATAAAAAATAGAAATTAAATCAAGATTATATTTTTTTTTTCCTTTATTCTGATTCTGCAAAAGTTACTTCTTCAGCTACTTATTGAAAAAAAGAAAAAAAAATATTTTTATCCTTTTGACCTGGCAACTCAATTTGAATAGCTAAACAAGCAAAACGCAACTCAAGGATTGAACAATAAGAAACCTTCATAGCTTCATACATATACGACCAATATCAAAAGCTAAAAATAAGCGAGGGACAATAGAACTATAAGTTTATCACTAATTAAAACAAAATAGTTATATAAGACAACTCAGATAACGAATTTAGGAAAATCTTTCTCGTCATTAGTCTCTACCTAAGTGAGTTGTAGTGGAACATTTTTTGCTTTAAAAAAATCATATTATATATATAAAGAGAGAGAGAGAGAGAGAGGTGTTACATCCACAACGTTTTCACAACAAATCTTAGGTATTAAGTTTTTATTGGTTCTAATTTAAATCCATAATTTAAATTACTTTTTTGTTCATCTGTAACAGCCAATAATAATCTTCCACTTTGAATTTGTTGAGAAAATGTTGTAAACAAGCAGTCTTAAGTAACTAAAGAAGCAAATAGTTCAACAGTGCCAAACCAAATAGATTTGATAACTGCACTAATGGCTGCCAATAGCATCCAAACTCCCATGTGAGAGAACTAATTCTTGATCAATTACTAGTACTCTACGCTACTACAACAACAAATATATTGACAAAACATGCAGATCATTAGTTCAAATTTTCTTTAGCCAAAACAACTAAAATGGAACATCAAAATATTTTAAAAAATAATCCAGTATATCCTCAAAATACACAGCTCTAGGCCACCTACAAACAAGAACAGGGTTTGCTGTTTGCTAAGATTGAGATCACATGGTACCTATGTTATGCCGATTTGGTGTTTCCTATCCTTCCTCTGTCTCTTAACTGTTAAGCCTTTCAAAGAAATATAAATATCCCATGTCTTTGGGAGGATTAACGGATGCCCCGACCTTGTCATCATTGAAAATAACCCATCTACCATCTTTAAAGATGTGAGCGACATAGTGACCACATTGAGTCGAGGTTCCAATGTGGCTTACTATTCCTATCAGTCTGTATCCTGCAAAAGGCAAGTCACAACAATTTAATCAATACACGTTGCAGAAGTACAAGAATAGTCATATTTATGAATCATTGTTTTAACAGTAGCCAGGCCAAAATAGGAAAAAGGGAAAAAGGAAAAATAAGTCTTAACAGTCACTAACAATTAACAAGCAGATATATAATTAATTGGAATCTGTACTGCAATCAAGGAAAATGTCTGGTTACTGACGATCAACCACAATAACAGCTGTAATTTCAATCAAGTCTACTTACGTGTTGCTTTTATTTGGATATGTTTTGAAATAATTTATCAAAACCAAACCTATGAGCAAACATGCAGCAAATACAATTAAATCTAAGCAAATTGAAAAGCAATAATCATAAGCCTTATTATACAGTACATAACAGCCTAGACCCTATGGTTAGCAGATACATATCAAGATAGAAACCAAGATAAACCAAATAAGCTGATTATTTTAATTAAAAAACGCACTACTACACTACTTATTCAGATTAAGTTCACACTATGCTGTACGCCTGTACCACATTAAACTTTGAAAAAGGAAGCAGCTAATAGGAATGCAACAATAGTCTACAGTAAGAAGAAAATTCTCTCATAGCAAGGAAGTAAAAGCAACCACAAAAACATGCTGCACCTTGTACCACAGAAAAAGTCCAATGAGCCAGTAATGGAAAGCACAAATACGGATACAGGAACAAGATACTTGTACAACACCATATGGACACGGTGATAAATCAATTCTTGAAAATTTAAGATAAGATATGCAAGGCATATTTTAATTAAGAACATATAAGGTTAATTTTTAATTCAAAAGATAAACGACTAATGCTAGAAGGCATAAAATATGCCTAAGTAATAAAACCAATTAAAAAGCAATTACTTTGATAGAGAGAGTGAGTAAGAGTGCAAGACAAAAGTTAAAAAATTATAAAAGCATCCAGCTGAGTAACCATATTGGTTCCATGTCCAATAACGACACAGCTGCTAGTTTGAAGTATCCATGCCTTCTAGGCTGGAACAACTTTTAGAAACAATAAACTTATGAAGTACTAGGAACTCACTTCCTCCTCCATCAGGAAGCCCAGCATCGATAGGAGTAGGTGTAGTGTTTGATGTGGTAGCATCCATATCAGATGAAACAGAAGCTTCAGGATTGCTAAAAATCCAATCTGTTGCTTTCTCAATGTCACCACCCTAAAAAAAGTTTGGATGCAACCCCAAAATCAGATACAAAAAATTCAGTATTTGAAACCTAGTAGTCAGATGTACTCAGCCTTTTCTCTGAGAGAGAAAGAAAGTGACAAAATACTCACCGAGGCCTTCAGTGCTTTCCTAGCAATTTCTTCTTGAAAACCAAATGAAATTAAAGTGTCAACTTTTGATTGGTCAACACTTGACAAAGTGTCAGCACCTTGTGCCTCTTGGGAAATTGGAACATCAATATCTGGAAAAGTAAAAAAGCACTTCAATATCATTTACTGCAGTATAATATGACTAAAACAATTAATGTCACAATTCTCCAAAGCTGGATCATGTGAAATAACAGTGCATGTTTCCCTATCCTTCTTTTTAAGATTGACATTTGAAATACCTGGATCTTCCATGTGTGAAAGTAACCAATTCATTGCCTCTTCCACGCCAGCATTTGAGGTCCTTATTGCAGCTTTCTCACAATGATGATGGTTGAATCCCATTGAGACAAGCTGGGAAACAATATCTTCATTTGGCAAGGGCTTATTTGATTCTACCTCATCCCCAGGAACTGTTAATTCATTATAAATAAATAATTAAAAATAAAAGCCAAGAATAATACCTAATACAAATTGTCAGTGCAAGCAAGTCAAAGCACACCCAAAAAAAAAGCCCCAAATGGAATACAAATCTCTAACAACACTGATGCAGGAACAAAACCAAAATTATTTTAGATTTTATATTTTCAGATTTTTGAGATTATCTTATAGGAAATTGGATAATTGTAGACTTTTATTTTGATATGGATTAGTATTTGAGCTCAATTAGGATTAGTTTTTCTTAGTTCTTATCTTTTATCTCATTATTTCCTGGAAGATCTAGCTCTATATAAGCTCCTGGTTTATTTGTATTTTAGAATAGATGATTGATTAATGAAGAAATTCAGATTGGGGATTTTCCAATAGTTGGGTGTTGATTCCGAACACCTTAGATGCTGATGCCTAAGTTTTGCTTGGTGCTGATTCCAAGCAACCCTAAGTGCTAATTCTTAGGTTTATCTTTTAATTTTCTTGTTTCTTTTATTTTCTCTTAATTGTCCTGCACCAAGCACTCATCCATTTCCCTCAAAATCAAGGATTGGTCAATAATGAGTAAAGGAGCAAAGCGAATTCATGACCATTAGGTGTTAGGTTTGTATTTTATAGACAATGTGATATGAATGACAAATGATAGAAAAAATGGAGAAGAGCTATCTGGTTGGAAATGTTTATATTTGTCAAAAGGGGGAAGATTAACTTTACTGAAAAGTTAATTTTAAACCCTTCCAACCTGTTTCTTATACTTGTTTACTATTCCTCAAACTGTGGCAGCTAGATTAGAAAGGATCCAGAGAAATTTCCTGTGGGGCAGTTCTGAGGAAGCTTTCAAATATCCACTAGTTGCTTGGAGTAAGGTGCGTTGGCCGGTAAAGGCAAGTTTTTTTTTTTTGATAAGTAAGAAGAGAATATTATTAATAAAAGAATAGCAAGAAAAGCACAAAAAGTTCACGATGGTGAACAAAGGAAAAAAGAAATAAAAAGACAGAAGCAGCCCCTAATCTATACTAATAGATGAAAGAAAATCCAAAAGGGTAGAACAATCCGAATAACCCCAACAACGAGACCAATCGAAGAGGGTCCGCTGGCAATACTCTAATAACTAAACCACAGTTTTCCCCTCATCCTCAAAAGACCGTCAATTCCGATCAGTCCAAATAGTCCACATTAAACATCCTGGAACCATATCCCAAATATCAAAGCTACGCTTCCCAAGCCAATGATACCAGCAAACTAATAAGTCCACAACTGAATCTTGCATGACCCATTCCATCCCAAAAAACCGAAGCATACACATCCACAAAGAATGAGCTATCGGACAAAAAAGTAACAGGCGATCCATAGATTCTGCATTGCAATAGCACAAACAACAACGATTCGCCAAAGGGCAACCACGAAGCATAAGGTTATCCAAAGTTAGAATCTGACCATGGGTTGCTATCCACATAAAAAAAGCCACCCTTTTAGGAACCTTAACTTTCCAAATTCCCTTCCAAGGGAAAGTGGAATGAGCTGCATTTCGAATCTTATGATAAAAGGACCGAGTATCAAACTTCCCACTACCATTAAGATCCCAACAAAGTTTGTCACACTCTCCTTCCCTAAAAATTCGGGTTTGGATCAAATGAAGAAAGGAGTAGGAAGCCCCCAACTCCCAATCATTGAAGTCCCTATAAAAACTTAAACTCCACACTCTGTCATTATCACCCACAGGAGGGCTTAACACCTCAGAAATACAAGCCTCCTTATTAGCTCTACACAAAAATAACTGAGGATAAAGAATTTTGAGAGGAACATCACCAATCCACTTATCATGCCAAAAAAGAATACAAGAACCATCCCCTGCCACAAAAGAGAAATGCTTAGTAAAAGTTTCCCACCCTTCACTAATACTCCGCCATAACCCACTACCATGAGCCCTACTACAAGCTCTAGTGCACCAACCCCTTTTTCTTTCCCCATATTTCATGGCAATAACCCTTTGCCACAGATGCGAGGTTTCATGGCCATACCTCCAAAGCCATTTCCCTAATAGGGCCTGATTAAAAGGCACCAACTTCCAAATTCCTAAACCACCCAACTCACGCGGTAAGCAAACCTTTTCCCAAGCCACCAAAGAATATTTGAAACACTCAACTGATGAACCCCACAAAAAGTTCCTTTGGATGCATTCCAATCTATACGCCACAGCTTTAGGGATGGTAAAAAGGGAAAGGTAATACGTCGGAAGGCTTGAAAGGGTACTCTTCAGCAAGGTGAGTCTACCACCATTTGACAAATAAAGCCGCTTCCAGTCTAAAAGCTTCTTTTCCATCCTCTCAAGGATCGGATTCCAAATAGAGGTTGTTTTGTACAAAGTACCCAATGGCATACCCAAGTAAATCATAGGCAAACTGCCTACCCTGCACTAAAGGATATTAGCCAAAAACTGAATGTTACGCACCTCCCCAATAAGGACAATTTCACTTTTCCCCACATTCACCTTTAGACCAGTAAAAACTTGGAAACAAGTCAAAACCAGCCTAATAGAAAGAATCTGCTCTCTAGAGACATCACAGAAAAGAATGATATCATCAGCAAATAGGAGGTGAGAAACCCAGATACCAGTAGAATTAACAGGACCCACATGAAAACCTTGAATGAAACCCCTTCCTCAGTTTTCTTCAGGATACGACTTAAAACCTCCATGATCAACAAAAAGAGAAGGGGAGACAAAGGATCGCCTTGTCTGAGACCTCTAGAGCTACCAAAGAAACCAACAGAAGATCCATTAACTAGAACTGAGAAGCGAACGGTAGAAACACAAGTCTTTAGCCATCTCCTCCATCTATCCCCAAAGCCCATCCTCTCCAACAGATAAAACAAGGTGTCCCAATTCATATGATCGTATGCTTTCTCAATGTCTAGCTTACACACCACCCCCAGAGTACGACATTTCAGTCCATTGTCTAAACATTCGTTAGCAATAAGCACTGAATCCAAAATCTATCTGCCACCAATAAAAGAATTCTATGACTCCGAAATAAGTTTATCCAGCACCCGCCTCAATCTGTTAGCTAAAACCTTAGACAACAACTTATACACACTGCCCACTAGGCTAATAGGCCTAAAATCTTTGATATTTACCGCATTATTTTTTTTGGGAATCAAAGATAAGAAAGAAGCATTCAGAGACCATTCAAACTCTGAGCTCCTATGGTAATGATCAAAGAATGCCAAGACATCTATTTCCACTACACACCAGCATTTTTGAAAAAAAGCCATAGTGAAACCGTCAAGACCTGGGGCTTTATCACCCTCTATCTCATGAAGAACCTTTACCACTTCCTCCTTAGGAAAATCCCTCTCTAATTCAAGCCGCTCATCCTCCTCAATTCTAGCAAACTCTAAACCATCCATAGAAGGGCACCAAGAAACTGACTCAGTGTACAACCTCTGATAAAAATTGACCACCCTAAACCGCACCTCTTTTTCATCCTCATAAAGAACTCCATCCACCTCTATACCCCGAATATGATTAGTTCTTCTATGGGAGTTTGCAACCCGATGAAAGAAGTGAGTATTATTGTCCCCCTCCTTCACAAATAAAATCCAGGATTGGGAATTCGAAGGATTGGGTTGTTTAACTAAGACCTGCTTGGAAAATGGTTACGACGTTTCGGGAGTGAAACCAATCATTTATGGCGTCAGGTTATAGCTACCAAGTATAGAGAGACTAGTGGGGGCTAGCGCACTAGAGTTGGTAGAGGGTCTCATGGGTGTGGAATGTGGAAGAGTATTAGGAAAGGTGTAGAGTTTCTTTGGACATGTGGTGGGAGAGGGTTTTCATATTTGATTCTGGTATGATCTTTGGACTGGGCACATTCCCTTAAAGGATCTTTACCCTGATCTTTTCTCTTGTGCTGTGGATAAAGAAGCCCAGATTTCTGAGTTGGTTACTATTGCACCTGAAGGTGGTAGTAGGAGCTGAAATATACAATTCCACCATGCTTTTCATGATTGGGAGTTGGAAAGAGTGTTTACTTTTTTCAAGCATATTTATTCCAAAATGCTAAGGGATGAGGGGGTTGATAAATTGCTTTGGAAGTTAACCCCGAATGGTGTTTTTGATGTGCGCTCTTTCTATAACTCCTTATCTGACCCTCCTACCATTCTTTTCCCTGGGAAGTGTATTTGGAGTGTCAAGGTACCGAAAAGAGTGTCTTTCTTTTTATGGACATCAGCTCGGGATAGTATTCTCACAATTGATAACCTTGTAAAAAGGAATCTGCCCCTGGTTAAAAGGTGCAGCCTGAGCCGTTGCAATGGAGAAACGGTGGATCATCTTTTGTTGTATTGTAAGTTCTCTCATGCCTTATGGAGGGAAGTCTTTTTGATGTTTGGAATTTAGTGGGTGATGCCAAGGACGGTTGCTTCTATTCTTTTTGCATGGAAGAATCATTTGGGGGTACACCCTTCTACTACTTGGAATATGGTACCAGCCTGTTTGATGTGGCTAATTTGGAGGGAACGAAATTCCTGCAATTTTGAGGATGTTGAGAGATCTGTTGATCTTTTGAAGTCTTTGCTAATTGGGACTTTGTTTGAGTGGTCTCATATTTGGGGTTTTACGCAATGTGTTTCCATTTTTTATTTCCTTCAATCAGCTCATTTCTTTTTGATTTGTTTGTAATTGTTTTAAGTATAGTTTGTTCATCATCGCGAACAAGATGTACTTTTTTTTAATAAAACTTTCTATTACCTATCAAAAAAAAAAAAAGATGGTCAGCTTAATACTAATAGCCTAATAAACTACTAGGACCTAAAACATAAAAATACAATTGACTTGCAAACATAAATAATATTAAATAATAATTTTCTTGCGTCTCCCGCATCATTCTCCTTTAGCTGGAGAAAACTCAACCTCGAGTTTTAAAACATTGAAGGATTAAGCTGCTTACAAGTAACACTTGCTTCACGTCTGGAATCACCTTAGGGAGCACAAGGAAAAGAAAAACCTTGAATTCCACCACATCAGACTCATTTGGAATTATAAAATCAATGTGGGGAATTAGCATAATCTCATCTTGAACCTTATGAACCATAGGAGGCACTATGGTTTTAACCTCTTCGACTTCACCAAGATGTAGATCTTCAAGGACCGTGGAGGGTTGATTAGAAGCACGTTCAACAACTTCAACTTTCACATCATGTGCACCCTCAAGCTTGCTGGGTAATTTTTGAGTGGGTGCCATTATCTTTTCTAGCTGGGCATTAATCCTAGTGATTATTTGCTCCCCCAATGTCCACGAAATAGGTGAAACATTCTGATTTGCCTTTCTTACAATAGCAAAAAGTGAACTGAGAAGATCCAAGGAAATTTTTTCAAGAAACTTTGAAACATCTCAACAACCAATTCATCACACTCAAGATCCAACATCACCAACCATAACTTGACCTTTGCAATGGTATCAAGAATTGAAGTCACCTTATAAGAGGGAGTAGACACATGAGCCATATTTTCAAATGCTACAATCAACTGAAATATTTCCTTCATTTGCTCATCCTTATATAGGGGCATCTAGTGCTGTTATTCTTGTGATCTCAATAATGCAAGATACAATTGATACCTTCACATCCATTTCAGAATGTCTCAAAAGTTTATTATTGATCAGAGCCTTTATTGAGGGAAAAAGTGCACCTCGCACTAATTTCGATGGTACTTGCTCCACGTATGCTAACAAATTTTCAACTTCATCAAGAAGAGTAAGGAGGTCATCAATGGAGGAAGGAGGGCTAAGGAGTCTATTCCCAGCCTCCTTAAGCCACTTCTCAAGTTCACTATGAAAGGAAGTCATTTTTTTTTTAAGCTCAGACTTAGGGGCACAAAACACAGAGATTGAAAGTTGAAACTGATGTTCTGATTTTTTTTTTTTTTTTTTTTGTGTGTAGAGGCCGGGTCTTCTACTTTTAAAAGAACACCGGTGTTGTATAAGCTGGGCTTGGGGCTTGTTAAAAGGATCGGGCTTGGGTGCTGGTCTATTGGATTGAGCTAAATTTATAATGGGCTGTGTTGGGTTCTTTATTTGGGGGGTAAATTTGTGTTTGAGTGGCTAATGGGTCAGGTAGAATTTTAAGAGACAAATGCGCTGGGTTTTTTTAAACAAAAAGCTTGGTTACGATTACCTTATGAGGCAGTTGTTGGAATTGCGTCAGCAGCAGTAGCACTGAGAAAGTGAGGGTGATGTTGGCGCAACATCTAGAAAGGGATGGTGGTGGTGTGCGAAGCAAACTTCATGAAAGAATTTGACTAGATCTGACTCTGGGTGTTTTTTTGGTGGTGGTGTGGTGCGACGGCAGCAATGGGCTCTTATCTCTCTTTCTTTCTGTCTATGTAGTTGCAGGAATTTGGGGACTTGATTGTGGGTTTAGGATGGAGGTTTCTGGTTGGCTTGAATATTTGGCTTTCTGTTCGGTTACACAACTATAGGACAGCTTTTTGGTACTAAGTAGAAAAATGACAAAGACAACTTTCTAGTGGTGGAAAACACGACCGTAATGGGATTTTTTTTTTTTTTTTTTTGGGTGATATTTTTTGGCTCTTTCCTGCAGTAATGCTTCAACAGATCGGTGTTTGCTCTGATGCCAAAACTGACGCAGGACAACCAGAACAAAACTGAAACAACAATAAAATAAAGGAATATGACCTAGGAGTCAGCACCTAGGCCTTGCTTAGAGTCAACACCTAGGATAGACCTGGAATTAACACCAGACCAAAAGAGACCAAACGGCCATTTTTTCATTCATCAAAATATCAACTATCCCTCAAGCAGTACAATAGATTGCTTATAAAGGATTGCTAAACCCTAATTCTAATTGGCTAGGAAACCCTAATTGCCTTATTACAAAAATATCCTTGCTTCCAAATTAAAATACTAATAGCCTAATAAACTACTAGGACCTAAAACATAAAAATACAATTCACTTGCAAACATAAATAATACTAAGTAATAATTTTCTTGCGTCTCCCCCATCAGAAACAATAAAATAAATGCTTGTTTCACAAAAATACATAAATATGCAGAGGCCATGACATTGTGTGAGTGTGAGTGTGTGTGTCAGAACAAACATAAGTATGAAGTAGAGAGGATACATATGAACAAATTTAAACATGTAGGTATAATTTAAATAAATAAATAATTTTAGTGACAAAATTTAAAAGAAACTTGGAAATGCCAGAAAAATCTCATACCACCCTCTGGTAATAGCTCCTCCCCAGGTTGAAGACCATTGCTGCGTATGTGACTAATATCTATGATGTCAGGAACATCTATATAGACATCTGAATGGACGGATTGCATTAACAATAATATTAGTTTAGAAAGCTTTAAGAAAACCAAAAAGCTTGCGTAAGAAAAGTAGGGAACAGAAAGATACCAAGCTTTTTTGGTACCCAGCCTGCTTCCATGACAAATTTACGCATGTGCAACACCAGGTAATCAGGGAATGAAGTTAGGCCTGTAGTCCTGCAGGATAAAAATGAGGGGAATGAACAGCAACAACCAGATATAAATAAAACTCTGAGCAATCTAATGGCATCAACCAGCTTTTAATACTCAGGATATGGTTATTATTAACAACACTTCCTTAACACCATAAAAAATCAAGAGTGGCTACTATTTCCTAAAAAGACCATGACATAGATAACAAGTCACCTTCCAACTTGCCCATGTGGGCAAGCAAGAAAACCTAGCCCACTTGACTTTTTTTATATAATACACACTTTCTACAGCGAGTAGCAACACTTATGAGCCTCATTCTCCCCTCATCTCCTCAAAATTATCTTAAGAAAGGTGAGAGAGAATGGCACCCAAAAATAACATATTTTCAGAATAAGAAAAATTGAAACCAGCAAAAGATAACAAAGCTCACTTGATTGCTGTTGTCTTAGCCTTCAAAGCAGTGCTGTAAAAGTCATGTATCTCCTCTGGAGCAGAAAAGTTTGCAAGGCATGCTTCTAATGGCACCCGTGGACGTACAATTTCATCACTGGATCTGCAGGAACTAGATATTCTAAGCAAGAAGTCTAAAGGGGCAAAAACAGGATGCTGAACACGTGTGAACTTACACTTCCTTCCCTTCTGAAATTTTTTCTGCTTTGAATTTGTGAAATTCTTCTAGTTCTTCTGAATTCTCAAACAATAAAATCATTAGGATATAATTTTCAGAAAGGGTGATCTGAATGAGTAATGATTAAAGGAATTTACGTTTATTAGTTGCCTCATGCAGTGGGATATTTAAAGAAAGAATGTAGTCAAGCCTACTATTGTAAGTAACTTTTCCAGATGAACATAAGATTCGATCTTCAACACCAAACTTGAAACTCTTTGCAGGATCCAATTCAGGTTTGCCCGCATTAGCTCGTTCAACTTGGTCAAGAAAATGTAGGAAGAATTCCAGGGCATCCTAGACATAATGTAACAAGTATTCAGATAAAATATTAACTACTACAATAACAATAACATTGTAAGGGGTAAACTAATGTCTCCCAGTAAAGAGAGTTGACCTCGGTTAGGAAAACCACCTGTAACCTAGTACTAAGCCTGAGGCAGGTAGCAGAAGATAGGCAATCAACTAACTAACTTATACTGCCTAACATTGGGTCACGGATAGGTAATGCACAAGACCACAACAACTAAAAAATAAGCAGTCACCTAGTTGCCACATTGAAACTTAGCACTCAGACATATTGCACACTGAATGACTGCAAGCAGTGTAGCATCATAACAAAAGGCAAGGTTGTGTAATATACTTAACTCATAAACCTGTTCTTGGAGACGTTTCTCCAATTGAGTTTGAGCTCATAAAGAATGCACTATAATCAGATTAGTTTGCAACATCTACTTTGTTTGCCATATGGAATAATTAATAATTCAGACCATCTGAAAATTAGTTAATTGGAGGAATTAAAATCTACTCTTTAACTGTTAAGGCCTAAAATTTCCAAAACTGCCAACTGCAAAGCTCTGAACTACTTGCCTTCAGATTCTTTCAAGGGGGAAAAAATGTTTCGTATGTACTTTTGATAGCACAACCATAGCGTGGTTAAAGAGAACAGAAAAACAAAACAATTAGTGTTGTTTTTGATACTAGGTTGTTAGTATTTTAATTTATGTTTTATTTGCTTATCCTTGAGTCAAGGGTATTTTTTGTAATATTGTAATTGTTGGTTGTGGGCCTTGGGTTTTATTTCATTAACGTTATCTTATTTATGGGTATTTATGTGTTGGCTTTGGTTCAATTCAATTAGGGTTCAGTTTACAAGTTAAAGTAGGAGTTCTAGTTCTATTAGGAAACATTAAGTGCCCGTTTTTTAACAGTGTTTAAGTATTGTTGTTCAGTTTTCAGTGTTGTGGAAAATCTAATCTTACAATAAAATCTATTACACTTTACCCAAATTAATACCCACGTATTTATTGTGATAGTTTTCAGTGTTGTGTAACTTACAATAAAATCTAATCTTCTCATTTCAAAATAAATGGATAATTGCGTGTAACTTACAATAAATAAAATTTAAAAATATAAAGAAATTACACTTTACCCCCTAAACTATACCCTCATTTACACTTACCTCGAATGCAAGATCGCTCCCCAAAACTAATACTCGTGTAATACTTTGCACCCTACTATCTATTTGGCAATTAAGTTGGACAAAAAATGTCACCTGAGACGTGTGACTTGTTCTTCCATCCAACTTAACTACCAAATAGACGGTATGGTGCAAAGTGTTACACGGGCATTAGTTTAAGGGGGTAATCGTGCATTCTTGTAGTTCAAGGGGGTAAGTGTAAACAAGGGTTTAGTTTAGGGAGGTAAAGTGTAACTTTCCCTTCTTTTTTTGTGCTATTATTCACAAGTGTGCTCATTAAACCCCTGAAAACTATAAAACTCTATTTTCCTTCTTCTTACAAGGTACAACCCCAAATCAAGTACTTCCTCTTACCTATTGGAACCCTAAAACCAAACTTACTTTCTCTATCAAATAGCCATAACAAACTCATCAAGCCCTAGCCAATTTTGAACCCTAACCGCACTTTCTAAAAGTTCTAAACCCTAGATCCACAAATTTCCCTAGACCTTAACCTAGCACAAGCACACAGAGAAATTCTCAAATTTGTCCTACCCTACATCAACTTTTCTTTGGTACCATGGCTCAATTCATTTGCCCATGGCAGGTAAAAGAAAGTTAAAGATGCAATACAAGCACTCCATTGCATAACTTAAATTGATCTGTCAGCTTCATACTCCGGCAAGGGTAAGTAGATTTGCACCTATCAAAAAAAAAAGTAGATTTGTATTGTAAAAGATTTTGCAAGGAAACATGAACATACTCGTCTCCCAGGATATCTTAAAACATGTGCCATTTATTGCTTTAAGGACATTCAAGTGTCCATTTGGTGTGGCTTAAATTTTGTGGCTTATTTAAAGCAGGGTCTGTTTTAATAAGTGAGGTTTGAACAAGCTGTACCTATATAAGGAGGAAAAAAATGTGCCCTTTAAAAAGCTGTACCTAATATGCCAGCTTTAAGCTTAAACAAACGGCTACTTAGGGCACGTTTGGTGTACTGTTATGGCGATTACATCATTTACATGGGCATAAGAATCACTATTACAAGTAATACGAGAAGCTAGAATGGAATAAGTATTACTGTTCATTTGTTTGGTGATAACATAGGAACAGAAAATGATAAGACAGTGGAATCAAATCATATTTAAATCAAAAAATTTAAAATGCCCTTATTTATAAAATTATATTTACATGTTAATTAACATCTTATGATATACAGATTGAACAGTTTTATAATAAATATTTATGCCCTTATTCAAAAGTAATAACTCTATAAATAAAATCAGATATAATAAGAAAAAATATAGCCAAAAGAGTCATGAAACGTAGATATAATCCTCATCTTTTTTGCTTATCTTTTTTTTTTTATCAAAAAAGAAATAGACCATGGATTTATATGCTTTCATGTTATCATCCGAATCATCTCAAAGCTTGGCCTTCAAAACCATATTACATGGATCACACCATCCATGGGTCTAAAGGGCAGACACAGATGAGAATGCTCGTAGAGAGAGCGAGAGAGAACCTGAAGATCTAGCCAAAAAAAAATAGGGGGAAAGACTATTAATTTTGGGTCTAACATAGCAGAAAACAGTGGAGAGAGAGATTCGACACCTTTTTTCCTGGAAAGCAACAACCAGACCAGAGGGGGTTTCTAGGAATTTTAGCTTTAAAAGTTATTTCATTAGTTGAGGAATAGAGAGTACGGTGATTTTAATAAGGAATGGTTACTCCTTATTTTAAAGAATAGTCATTCATAAGGAAAAGTTATTCCTTTTAAAGAAAACACAACCAAACAATTGAATAGCTATTACATTATTGTGTCGAATACAACAAATCAAACGTGCCCTTAATATATTATTATGTTATCCATACAAAAGTATCTACCCATCTAATTCCTACTTTACAGCCACCAAATCACTAATATGGTACCATCCACTCTAATGGCTATACTCAATCTTTCTATATGTCTAAACTCCAAATGTTTGTTAATGACCATCTTCCACGTTACAAGGCCATGTGATTATGAAAAATACAACAAATGGCATGCAAGAAAGCATAAATCCAAATTTCATTTGATTGACCTTTCAATTCCTAAATGTCTTTATGCTAATCGACATAATTCTCTTTTGTATGAGCTAGAGCTAGAGCTAGAAAATTATTTTTGGTGTACCAAAAAGTCAAAACAAAAATGTAAGAAAAAGAACAGTTCAAATATATTAAGGATGAAAATAGCACCTTACATCTCTCCGTCATACTATATTCTTATGCTAATTAAGCGAAAAGAAGGAAAATATACCTGTTGTCTCATTGTAGAGAACTCAGGATGGCTGGCGGCAATAACTGCTTTGAACATTCGAGGGGGTATCCCTTGCTGTTTCTAATATTTATAGAAGAAGGTAAAAGGAAACAGATATAGTACAGGTCAAAGGACAATCTATAAAAGAAATTAAATAAAATAAAAAAAGTGAAACCATAATATAAAAAAAAAAAAAAATCAAAAAAAGAATATTGATATATGAATACAAGTCTCATTAAAACGGAAAAAGAGTGGAGAACTAAACAATACGGCACGAAAAAAACAAGAAGGTTGAAACAATAAATAAAATTTTTAAATATGGGCATCAAAGTTTGAGAAAGAACAGACAAACATTGATAAGTTCTTAAAAATTCAAAGCCTGTTTGAAAATTTCAAGGTTAAGGAATTTCGTCATACTATCCAACAATAATACCATTGTATAATTTAACCATTTCCAAGCACAAAACAGAGACTCGGAATGCAGGCAAAATGAGCCAGAAAGCTTACAGCTCTTGCAGTTGAGGTAGCATTTGCATTATCATCTTTCTGGATAACAAATAAGAAATGTAAACCAAAGAGTAGCAGAGCTAGAAACTATAGTCTAAAGGAGCTCATTCTGTTAGAGTTAACAAACCTCCAGATCTGGAATAGAGTATTTTCCAGATAGCAAACCATGGGCCAACTTAGTCCTGCCATTGAACAAGAAAGCATTAGAAAATATGCAAATCTGCAACATAAAAGGAGGGGGATGGAGAAAGGGGAAGAACAGAATAACTGCCCACAGAAGTATAACACAGAAAACAACGAGTAAAACTTAGGTATAGCACCTTATGCAGTACATTAGGTTCTCCAATTGAATTCAATGCAGCTATGTGTTTGAATTTAATTGGAGAAAAGGTACTGTACCTAAAATTTTCCCAAAACATATTTATAGACATGTTTGAATGATAAACACATAAAAAATGAATGTGTTCCATGCACACACAGAAATGGAGACCCAATTATCACCAGGATGACAGCTATAATGACTTATGATTAGCAACATGATGGAAATAAATCAGATAACAGATTGCACAAAAAGAACTAACAACACTGACGTACTAGTTACTTACAACTGCATATTGAGGTCTACAGTTGGATCAGCAGGAGCCATCTCAAAAGCCACTTTCAAACTTTGGTTTCTATGGTATCTGATAATATAATTGCACCAAAAATAAAGAAATAAGTGTAATCAATTTCAGAAATTTTAAAGGGTGATTAAAATTCATGCCCCAGGGGGTAGGGGGGTGTAAGAGAAAAAATTATACTCACCGTGAATAGAAGGAATGTGTTGAAAACACAACTTGCATGGTTGCTGCCAAATAGCAGCTGCAAGAATGAAATAAGAAAATATTAAATAAGAAAAAAATTCCCAAGCAGCCCTGAATGAGGATCAACATTACCTGTTTCCAAGATTGACAAGTCCAGTATAACCTGGTCCACAAATTGGTTCCACATCCTGTCCACTTTCTTGGATACGGTTCCAATCAAAGTTCGTATTCTGGTCAAGTTCTCTCTCAGCAGTTGTCATTTCAGTCTGAAATAAGAAAGTGAAAATATCAAACTTTAAATTAATGTAATAATACAAAATATACTGGAGGTAAATATCCCAACCCCATTTGTAGAAAAATGAGTCAATGACTAAAAACCTGCATAGTTGTAGTAAGTCAATTGAAGTCTGGCTATACTATAAATATAAATAATTTAATAAACACATTAAAAGAATCCTCTAGATAATATAAGAGGGATGAGATCCAAGTAAATTTGAATTATCAAAGGCACAAGAAGGAACTAATCTTGTCCTTGCCAACCAAAACCCCAACCCAATTATTACACCACATTATATTACTGAACACTAAATCTGACACATGTTGAGATCAGAAATGCTGTGTTATTGGATACTAAGAGCCATAAAAATTTTCTTTAAAAAAAAAAAAAAAAGAACCTTCTGTAATGATGAAAAATCAATGCCAAAATGTGCCAGATGCTGTGCTAATAGCGGGTCCAGAACACTTTCATCCTCCGGATAAGAGAAAACATCTGAGCTGCCACAATAAGTGTTACACATCATTAGCACCCAATACATTTAAGAATGAATCCTCAGAAAAATACTTACTATCAGATTGACGATTATACTGCCATGGCAGGTTTGCCTGGATCAGTTCAGGTTGTGAAAGAACTTTTCAAAGCCAATCAGAACATTTTTTAAATCATGAATATGCTAGGTTAGTAACATTTAATAGCATATTTTGTGATGTAAAGAACAGAAACCAACTTATATAGAAAAGGTCAACAAACAATGTTCATAAAAATTCAAAAGAATCCCCACATATAAAAGAAGAACAGCTCAACTGGAAACTAATATTCTTGCAACAGTATTATTTAGCATTTCATATTCTTTTGACTCCACTCTGCTTAAAACTCAGACCCAACTCTCAGAGGGTACAGCTTTCATGAACATCAAGCCACGGAATCAAATCCTTGATTCTCTAGTAGCTAAACACCGCATCAAATAAGGACAATGTCCAATCTGAAATCAACAATGTCTAAATTAATTATAGCCTGCATCCACTAAAAAGATTATCAAGCACCAAAATCTTACATGAAGCCCTCTAACATGTCACTAAATCCACTGGAGTCTACATAACAGTGAAGTCTTCAACTACTACTTGGCCACAGATGAACCAAAAAAATTACAACAATACCTCATCCAAACAGAAAATCCCTAAACCATCATACTACCTCAACCCGAATATTATGCAGAAGCTCAGAAAGGGAGAATTCCATTTTACTTCAAAGTCTTAAGATCAATACAGCATATACAATGCTATAGAACATCAAATCATGTCTTCCCAATAGCTTATGCACCAAAAACCTTCCATCACTCTTGCTCCTACACTAATCAAATACTTGGGCCAAATTAATGCATCCCTACTCCTATGAAAGTGGTGACTCATAACTACACCAAGTGTAATCCAAAATCTTCCCTACCTTTGCAACTGTATCAAACCCCACTCCTGACCCCCTGTTATGCCCAATCAAACTATTCTTCCAAAAACAATACAGTTGTCCATATATTACCGCAGAAGTTTGATCTGACATCCCAAATAGATGCAGTCCTTTTTTAGCCTAGCACATGTATGCTATCATGAAAATCATCTTTTGTTTCCCTAAATTTACACCAGTGCCGACTTAACACTTTTTAGCCTAGCACATGTATGCTATCATGAAAATCATCTTTTGTTTCCCTAAATTTACACCAGTGCCAACTTAACACTAAATGCAATTGACACAATCGCCTAAGGCCCCAAGTATAAAAAAGGCCCCAAATTTTAATTTAATTAAGCCCGAATATTAGCCATTAAATAAAATAATATTTTTTTATCAAATGAAAATTAAAAAAAAAAAAAAAAGAGATAAAAATGCTACTTTCACAAAAATTTTCACAATACTTCTACAACAAATCCTAAGTAGCAGGTTCTTACAAGCTGTTATTGATGGCGAAAAAATAATTTCAGCAATTAGTTCTATAGTGAATGTAGCACTTATCAAAAAAAAAAAAAAAAAATTCACAACATTTTTCACAATAGTTGAGTTGGCAAATTTTTACTAGTTCTCACCTAGGTCCACCACTAACATCACTCTTTTACTTACCACTACCATTCTATCACATCAACAGGTGTGAAAAACTTAGTTAAATTTTTTGTGTCTATAAACTTTCTATATAAAAAATAAAATAAAATAAAAATTCTACATGGTTCATGTTAATTAGTAATAATTTTGTATCTAAAACAAGATAATAGAGTTTAAATAATATTTAATTTTTTTTAAATCATATTTAAATATATAAAAGGATTCAATTTCATTTTTTGCCTTAGGCCCCCAAATGTATCAAGCTGCCCCTGATTTACACCACCACAAAATCCACACAAGCATCTTTAATTATGGAGAAAGATCAAAGTTCCACATCTCCTCATCCTTATTCCCACATAAGTAATCCCAGAGAACTCAGCATATTCATAATTCCCACATTTCATTCAGTCCCATCCAAAGTCTTCAGAGACTGGACAAGGTCACACTCTCTGACTCTTGCTTAATTTCATCAGTTCTATAAGTATATAACCTTCAATATTCTGAAATTGGCACTCTCTCTCCCTTTTCTGATAATTTAAATAAAACAGCCATATACATCATATAAAGAAAACATTAAATGACTTGGAGTGTGAAACCTGTATACAAGAAGCTAATTGTTGTTTCTTGCATTAAATTTCTGCTTCTCAAAGATCAAGTTTTGTGGAAGGGAAAAAAGGGAGGGAGGTTGAACAGAAATAAAAGAGGAAGAAAGAAACAAAAGAACTTGCTAATTTAAATGCAACCAAACCCTTTCGGATGATCAAACATTTATTAGAATATCTACACTTCACAATAAGAAGTTAAGAACAACATTGATTGATTTAAAAGCATAAGCAAATGGCATTTGACATGTCAAAAATAAATGAATAATAATAATAATCAAATGGCATTTGCTTAAATATCTCTTCTTTCCCGATAGAATAATTTTTAAGAGCCCATGAAGGAGCATCTATGGTGTTTGCATATTATTAGTAATCACAAGTACTTGAGAAAACCATCAGCATTTTGAAAGATGAACGAACTTTTCTGAAGAATATAGATATAGTTTTTTTTTTTTCCAATCAATAGCTTCAAACTAAGTTCTTTTTTTTTTTTTTTCCTTTTTAACTTTTTAGCCAACTAAATTGCCAACCCTGCTGTTCTGAATCTTGATTGGATGAGTAGTTTTAGGGTGGAGACGAGAGTAAGGGATAAATTAGGGTAGGTATTCAATTTGAATCTAGCCCATTTTTTGGTAAGCGAATTTAATCTTTCCAGCCAAAAGACAAAAGAGGAAAAAAGAAAACAAATACATATTCAACATCATGGTCAAAAAAATCATTAATGAGCAATCAACTCATTACATTCAAGAAAAGTAATCGTACCCTGATAAAATCAAATTGACAATACCATCTAGCATACTTGACTACCTTTGCCACTAATGATGACCACATGGACAGCACCTCAGAACTAACAACTTACCAGGAACAAAGAATGAATATTTTCTCTGTCCTTAGCCTGAGAGAGAGAGTGAACCCTTTCACATATGATGTTGAGTATGTAAATGCAAAATGCATGAGATTGTTAAGATCATAAGTATACAGAATCACATATTATGTTCATTTCGCCATACCACTATCTGCTGCTCCTATATCAGTCATAACAGTAATAAAAATGTGACTGAACAAATCTTCTTTTGATAAGTAAGTTTTGGCCCCAAGGGGAAGGGGAAAGGGAGATTCAAACTAGTGACATTTTGCTTCATGAGAGAAAATTACAGAAAGGAAAAAAAATATTAAAAACCATTCCCATTAATGATGCCAGGGGGACATTACCTGCTGCTTCCAGATCAGCTGTAATGGTCCCAAGCTTTACAGCAAGAGGGTAGTGTGTCTCATTGTAGTGATCAATAGCATGGTTGTTGCCACCAGTTCCATCCCAATTTTTCCTCCCACAAAGGATCATGCCATCAGTAAGATTTAGCCAAAGATTGTCCGTTTTATCACACTTAATACATTTCCACCCAGATGGAGGGACAATAACACCATTTTCAATCTGTTGCAAATCCATTGCATATGCACTTGTTTGTTTCTTATCGGCTATCCAAGCTGCAACTTGCTCTTTCCGCTCAGCACCCTCAGCCATCAAAATAGCATCGACGGCCAACCTGACCTGCAGTATTTTACAGTACTGGTAAATAAATCAAATGCTGTTTAAAATGGAAATCTTTTTACCAAATAATTAGGGGGTTTGGGGAGTAACAGGCACCTTCTCCGGCAACTCCACCGAAGGAAATGGAAGAGTAACATGGTCAGGCAATATAACTATAGTGTAAGTTTCTTCATATTCAAGTTCACTGTTGTCAAATCCCCCATCAATACCTGCAAATGAAATCATATACCATAAATATTAATAAAACATATCTCCACTATAGCACAGAAAATTATTAGTACTTGTTATAACAAGATTCAGCATTTGTAAGAGAAGAGCCAGAACATCCCTCCATAAACTACAATAACAAATTTTTGGCTAAAAGGGACCAATAAAAGTTTCTCTGTGGCTAGTAGAGAGATCAACTGATTATTGAAAGTACATTCATTCTAAATTGTTTTCCCTTAATCTCACTAATTTTTCTTTTTCCTTTTTTCTTTTTTTTTTGTTTTGGGGGGGGGGGGGGTTCGTGTGGGTGTGGGGTTGCAGGGGAAGGAGAGGAGGGTCATCACGAATCAAGTACCTATACCCAAAAGTGTTGGTTTCTTCAAAGGCCTATCTTCAGCAACCACTTTTTTTGTTTGCTTTATATGCAAGTAAACTTTATTCCCAGTCTTCTCATAGTTCCAAGCCACGCAGTCCTTTCCAAAAGCTAGAAATGTATTCATGTCGATAAACAACCCACCTTCTGATCTCTGACATCAAAACAACACCACAATGCATGCATGAATGTCAAAATCAATATAATTGAAATTAGTACAATCATCCACTTTAGTTGCAACAAACAGGAGAAAAGAAACCGAATAAAAAAAAAATCCCCGAAACTTAGATTTTCTAAATTACACATGCTCTTCAATATAATTGAAATTAGTACAATCATCAAATACGCCATTAAAACATAAAACCTCCAAAATCAGATTTTTAAAATGTATACGAACCCTTATCAGTTTCTGACCCCAAAAAAATAACTAAATAACAGAAACCACAAAAAGAAATTATAAAAAAAAATAAAAAAAAAAAAACACACACACACACACACACACAATTTCAAAATTCATTTCTTTATTTACATATTTATAATGTCCTCATTTTTTAGAAACACAAAGTACCTTAACAAAGCTTTGATAATTTGTATAAATTTTATTTTCATATAATTTCCCAGAATCCAACAATGACAACAGGAAAAAAAAAAAAAAACAACAACAACAACAACCAAACAAACAAACAAGTTGGACAGGAGAGAATGCAAAGTTTGTTTGGCAAAAAAAAAAAAGTATTCCGAATTTTAGTTTGTATATTTCCTCAAAATCAGAAAAAAGGTGATCCAAGAAAATTCAAAGAAGAAATTTGAATGGTGCAAAAGGATAAGCTTTCTTTTCCGACTACGCTTTCATTTTCTCAGCAACCAACGGAAATGAAAAGAGAAAAATCATCGAAAAGACATTTCAACAAACACATGAGCTTCAGTGCAGTAAAACTTAGGGAAAACGAAAACATGAACAGAAATGAAACGAAACTATAACATAAAGCCAGAAAGATAAGCTTTCTTTCTCGGACTACACTTTCCTCTTTGTCTTTTTTTTTTTCTCGGGAACCAAACGGAAAACTAAGGGAAGAGAAAAGATTACCGGAGTGTCGAAAGAGAGGCAGCATTCTTGCTTGTAGATGCGATTGGTGGGCTCCGGGATCCGAACCCGGGAGAGATTGGATCGGATTAAGTCCATCGGGTCTGACATGTTTGTCTGCAAAGAAAATCAAATGGGTTTTGAACAGAGAGAGAAAAGAGAGAGAAAGGGGTTTTAGAGAGAGAGAGGAGAGAATATGTGTTCTGCCGTAAGGCCACTGCAATTGTCTTTGTAAAAGGGACTGGAGTTGGCACGTTTTCTTTGCGCTGTCTTTTTAAGTAAAAATTGAAAGCAAAATAGCTACCAAAAATGCAAACAAAATTTAATTGGTTCTTAAATTAATATGTTTTGTAGTTTTCTTTTTTTTTTTTTGTGTGGATAATGTGTTATAATTTGATTTGTCTTTTTTTTTTGTAAAACAAACATAAGAAAAATCCTATGTGAACATGGTATCATTAAAGGAGATGGACAGCGACGCACTCATATACATGATACACCACAAATTATGTCATTCCAATTGACGCATTGACCTACCATTTTAACTCACTTTCTTATTAAGTATTTTCTATTTTTAACTTAACCCATTATCTTATTTTTCAGGTGGCAATTTTTTAAAGTTTTAAAAAGTTGGGAATTACTCTTTTACTTTCTTTTTAGAAATCATATATACATGGTGTGTGAGAGAGAACTTTGATTTTTATTCATACAAGACAAGAGTTTGTTTCAAATTATGCATAATTTGAATGATTTGTATGGTTCTCTTCAATGACAAGGTGTTTTTTTTCCCCTTAAAAAAAAATTTTTTTTTTTTTTACTATATGGAAATATTTCATTAAACATAAAAAGCAAGAACATCTCTCAACCAAGCCTCTTTCACAGAAGGAGGGAGAGAAGAACTATTACAACAAAAGGAAAAATTTTGGTGAGCGTGGACCACCGAGTTTGCTTCCTTTTTGACCCAAATTTAAAAAACAATTATCAAAAAAAAAAATTAAAAACAATTATCAAAATAGTGACTAAGCAATTTTCTTTGTTACAAAGGGCGTTTATGTTCCACGGCTCATTATCTGGATTCTCATATAAAGCATTCACACAGATTTTTACATCCCCTTCTACCAGAATCCTTTACAATATTTCAGGCAAGGCTTCTTCACAAATAAAATAATAATTGATCCCTTCAATTGTCCAAAGGCTTGTATTTAATCCAATGGACGATGATCCATTCTCTTTAAATGGTACAGATGTCGACCATACAGTTTTCTCTTTATTCTCATTCTCAAGCTACGTGTCTTGTCTTTTGCTTTTTCTCCTCAATGTTGCTGCCAGCCCCATTGTTTATTTGTTATTAACAAAACAAATCTCATCTCAACACAACCAAACAAAGTTGTAAACCTTAACGGTTAGTAAAAAAAAATTTGTTCCTTTTTTTTTTCATCTCTTCACTCCTAAAATAGTAGGGTGAACTTGCAATTGTCAGTATGTGAGGTTGTGTTGGGTGGATAATTCATTAAAAATAATAATAATAATAATAATAATAATATGAATGATGAGGTAGATGTTACTTAAAATAATCATGGAATTTGTTTTTCTTGAATGTGAGTAGCATCTATATATTGAGTCTTTCAACAAGGCAGTATCAACATTTAACTTCACAACCTCATTATAATTTATAAGGCTTCGCCCATATGACTTTCTCTTTGTCTTTAGGGACTTTTTGTTTAATAAAAGAATATGTTTTGATATTCTTTGTTACAGAGCTTTAATGGTTGATATTACATTTAATTGCGCTTCCTCATGTTCCATTCGGTTCCTCAAATCTCATATACATTTGAGTGTGAGAGTTACTTGTATTGTGCTCTACTTTTTAATTGATTTCAGGGTAATAGTGAACCATTTTCAAAACATGAAAATCAACAATCTGCACTCTATTTTGGAGTTTGTAAAATAATAAAATTAATAGAAAAGAAAACAACAAAATAATTAAAATAATGTGAGTTGTAGCATGTGTGTGGCAATGAAGGTGGAGAGCAATGTTTTAAAAACCGAATCAGTCGGTTCAACCATGAATCAAGTCCAGTTAAATCTGAGAAAATTAGTCAAAATTGGAAAACACCAAGAACTGGTCTCTTTTCCAATTTTTTAACCATTCCGATTTTTAAAACCAGGATGAGAAATAAAATGGAAATGAGAAAAATATTACTATTACATTATAATCATCATTATAATGTACCAAATGTGTCCTAAGGAAATAATTCTTCAATAGAATTGAGAAAAAAAAAATCGAATGTCTGATGCATTTAAAAGTGAGTAGGGTAAATTGAAAAAAGAAGAAGTAATTGTGCTTGTTAAAACTTAAAAGAAGACTAAAAATGTGTTGACTTGGCAAAATTGGAATCGGACCCGATAACTCAACCCAACCCAAGACGTACCTAAAGTAAACAAATGTGTGGACTTGTATGAAACTCTAGGTCAGGTTAGGTCAGGTCAACTTATACCTCATTCGAACTCAACCCATTTTAAAGTGGGTTTTTTTTTTTTTTTTCTTCTTCACATATCAGATTCATATGGGAAAGCACATTATATTTATTCTTCAAAATTTCACGTGTGCATTTAGTATTTATGGTGATGATATACTGTCCCAAAACAAAATTATGGTCCATGACATTTAGTATTATTATTTTTTAATGATGATGATATTATTAGTAAACCATGGACGTATTGACTCAAGGCATTTAGGCAAAGGATGATGGTTAAGTTGCAATAGGTGGTACACAACGGTGATGATAAGGAGAAGTACGGTAGGTCGCAATTTGGGTGGAAGACAGTGGGTTGCTATTTAGGTGGTGACCTCTCTCTTTGAAATCACCATAAGGTCCAAAATCTAAGGTCATATCTGTTGGGTTTTGATGGTGGATCAACTTCACCATGATTAGGTGGTTGGGTTTGATGTTAGATATAATTGGGTTGTTTTGGTTTTAATGTGGCTATGTTGGGTGTTTATGGATCTCTAGTGGTGGTGAATTGGTGGGTAGAGAGAAAATGTGAAACTCGAGAAGGATGGGGTGAGAAAAGAAAGATATTTGGGAAGAGATAAAATAATATTTGAAATAAATAGTGATAGAGTATTGAGACTGATATAATTGTTTGTGAATAGTAGATTAGTTGAATTAATGAAAGTGATTTTTTTAATAGATTTGGCTAAAAACACATTGAACTTAATGTCTCCTTCACCCCCTACCCAACACCCCCCACCCAAATTAGCCACCAACACCCAAAGACACCCGATGATGCCAATCGGCCATCCATTCCTAGTGATGCTTGATGGGCAACAACATCCAATGATGGATCATTTCATTGACTCATGAAGGTGAAAGAGAGACGTCGAGAGATTAGAGAATAAAGATAAAGTGTGAGAGTATTATTTTCTTCTTCTTTTTTGAAAAGATTATCAGAGAGTATTATGAGGGTTAAAAAAAAAATCTAGAAGGGGAGCAGGATCTTGAGCACAATAACTTTATACAATTTTTTTTAACAATAATGCAGATTAGGGTGTGGAGTCTTTTCTTTTTTGTGATTCCTAATTAAAATGCTTTTTGTTTTTGAAAGCCCTAATACAATGCTAAACATTTATTTTTTAAAAGAAAGACTATGCTTATTATTAAGGTAGACTATGTAAAGGTGGAACATCCTCCATCTAATGCTAAACAATTTGATTATATAAACATTCCTATTTTTTAACATCGCCTGAAAACCGAAACTGATAACTCTTATATCCCAACCCTCTTAAAAGTTAGAGCATTAGCATTCGAGGATGTAAAATAGTGTCTATTTTACATTCTCAAATACCACTTTATCTATTTTACCAACTAATTTCGCAACTCACCCCACATCCCAGTTTCTATTTTTAGATTCAACCCATTAAAATAATATAAACCAACCATCAAATAATAATATTTTACCAACATATATGCAACCTCACTATAGCGGGGTGGGAAAACAATTTGGATTTAGCAACTGGGGTGGAGCTTATTTTTGAGGAATTATGATGTAAAATAGAAACTGAGGGTTGTTTACATCCCAAATGCTAGTGTTCTTAAAACCTTGATTGACCGTTTAACTATCAAATTTTAGTGAGCCGAACTATTTACCAAATAATTTTCAATTTACCCCTACCTTGTTCTCGGTTTCACATTATGAAGTGCCATAATCAAAGTCAAATCTATGGTTTAAAGTAGCAAAATGCCATGATTGACTATGGAGCAGGTTATTGTCTTTTCATCATACAATGATTATTTTTTCAAGAAGCTTGACCCTAATTTGAATTTTTTCGACCGCGCAAGACCATAAATAAACTTTGAAGTGCTCTTTTTTCAATTAACCATTTTGAATTTGAAAATTTATAGCTTTAGGAAAGTATATATATTCTCATCCACATTTTCCAAGAAATTGATGGGTGAGTTTGCGCCTAAACCTCTCTACCTTTTAATAAAAAAAATAAATAAAAAAAGATAAAACCTTTTTTCGTCTTTACATTTTCACATGATTCTCACTTTAATCCCTAACCATTTTTTTCACCGCTTTTAGTCTCTATCCTGAAAAATGCGTCTCGTTTTAGTCCCTAACGTTACATCAAAGACGGAAATTACACAGCTGGCAAACGGAAAAAATTAAAAATATTATAATAAGGCACCCTGTGTGCATGTGACTTTCCACGTCAGCCTCTAAATTAAAAAATATATATATATATTAATTTTAACTAAATAAAAAAATTAAAAACAGAAATAAAAACCAAACCCAGCAAGAACAACAAATTTCAAACCCAGCAAATTTAAAACCCAGCAAGAACAAGATCAACAAAACACAAACCCAGCAAATTTAAAACCCAAAAAATTAAATTCAAACCCATATTCCAAAAATCATATTCCGAAAATCACACCGCACTTTAATTCTTTCTCTTCCTCGTTGGCTCAGCCAAGTTCGAGCCTCTTAAAAGTGAAAGAAAAGCTTTTATTACCACCACATAAAAGTAGTTATTACTTAATTTCCTCTATTATCAATGGCCTCTCCAGTCGTACTTCCAATCTCAAATCCACAATCAACTGGCAAATCGCAACAGTCCACTACGACAACGTCATCATCATCATCGCCATCGTCGTACCTCAAAGTCAGAACCTTCCTCACGCGCCTCCTTGGCTACACGCGCTAGGCGCTCTTGAACTGCCGGCCTTGGATCAAGTTCATGGACCACACCGCCTTTTCGAGACTGGAGTCGCTTACCAAAGCTACGTCACGAGTACGCAAGAACTTCTCCTACATCCGCATGAACTACTTGACTCTACTCGCGCTCGTAGTCGCGGTCTCACTCCTCTCCCACCCTTTCACCCTTGTAATCCTCCTCTCCCTCCTCTCCGCCTGGCTCTTCCTCTACTATTTCCGATCGTCCGATCTGACAGTGGTATGAATTTTCCGGGTTTGTTCTTGTTCTCCTTCTCCTTCTCCTTCTGAGTTTTGAATTTTCTGGGGTTTTGAATTTTCTTACTTTTCTGGGTTTTTATTTTTATTTCAATTTTTTCCTTTTTTTTTCATTTAGTTAAAATTTACACGAAACATCAAACACAAAATCAAATCCAGATTTTCAGAATATGGGTTTAAATTTAATTTTTTGGGTTTTAAATTTGTTAGGTTTGTGTTTTGTTGATCTTGTTCTTGATGGGTTTTAAATTTGCTGGGTTTGAAATTTGTTGTTCTTGCTGAGTTTGGATTTTATTTATGTTTTTAATTTTTTTTATTTAGTTAAAATTAATAAATTAATTTTTTTAATTTAGAGGCTGACATGGAAAGCCACGTGACACAAGGTGCATTATTTTAATATTTTTAATTTTTTCCGTTTGTCAACTGTGCAATTTCCGTCTTTGATGTAACGTCAGGGACTAAAATGAGACGCGTTTTTCAGAATAGGGACTAAAAGCGGTGAAAAAAAAAGCTAGGGACCAAAGTGAGAATCGTATGAAAATGTAGGGACAAAAAAGAGTTTTATCCCAAAAAAAAACTTTTCCGGCTTGAAAATCTCCTTCATTTTTAAGGAGAATTGTTAGGCCTTGGTAACGTTATTTGAATAACAATTTTCGTTGTTTAAATAACACAATATGTATTTCCACAACACTTTTGAATCCATATGTATTTCCACAGCACTTAAACAACGTTACTAGAACAACATTATCAAACAGGCCCTAAATTTTAAAGAAATCATGAAAATTAGGGCATGTTTGGTTGTGTTGTTTAAGCAACAGTTTTCGTTATTTAAACAATACAACACGTATTTTCACAACACTTTTTTACCTACACGTATTTCCACAATACTTAAACAATGTTATTAGAACAACATTACCAAATGGGCGTTATTCATTAAATAAACTTTTAAAGAATTACTTTTCCTATTCAATCTAAAGTCTTATAAGTAGTGAAAATTTTAGTTCCCACTTTTTTTTATAGGAAATATCAATTATTGTGTATAATGTATTTGTGCCAAGAGATTTGAAAGTTGGTTTTTCTCTAAATGAAAGCAAATAACGTTATTGAGTTACAAAACTCTTAACTTGTACAAGATTATTATTGGTCTAAAATACAACTTGCATCATCTAAATTTGACTAAAATTTATTTATGTCCTTTAACTTTACTTTCAATTGAGTTATCTAAGTTTCAAATTTATTCAATTCATTTTTTTTATTCTATTAAAAAATTGCCATTTAGTATGCAATTAACTAATGAAAAAATATTTTTTGGAAAAAAAAAAATTCATGTGAGAAAAAAAAAATTTTAATAGATTTTTTTAACAATTTTGGACAAAAAGTATAAATTGAATAAATTTGAAATTTAGAGAACTCTATTAAATTAAAGTATAATTAGAGACTTAAATGAATTTCTATCAAGTTTAGATGGTACAATTTTCATTTTAGCCTTATTATTATTATTATGTTGGAAAGAAGTACAATATTATCTTAAACATCATGTTTTATATATCAAATATATTATTCTCTAAAATATGATATTAAGTGTCTCCACATAACAAAAATTTCAATTCTTGTTACTTTAAACTCTTAAGATCAAGTGGGTACCAGTTAATTCCAATTAACTCAACTAGTAAAATTTTCTATTGTCGAATAAGAAATATGAGGTTCAAATGTTGCCTACACAAAAAATCAATTGACTAGGTCATATATAAAAGATCGAAGTAGTTTAATTTTTAGTTGAACTTAGATAATACGGTATCACATAAATTTTTGAGGCATCACAATGTTACATGTCATTATTTTAATTTAATATAGTTTTAATTAAATTTAAAACATTTTCTCTATTAAACCTTTAATTAGAATTTTGGCACAATAAATTTTCTTTAAATGGGATAATATATTGTTAAATATACATGTCAGAAGACGGTTTGTAGCTCAAGCCCAAGATGTATGGGATCTTGGCCCAATGAGCCCAGTACAATAAATTTGTAGAGAGTGGGTCGAAGAACTAGGTCCTAATGAATTTGAAAACGGCTAATATGGATTTAAAAGATGATCAAGCAAGAACAAAGAAAATAAAACTGAATGATTTTACTGTCCGAGGAGGTATTTTGTCATACAAATCAATAGTTTGGTACAAGTATAATTTTGATTGCTACAGTATTCTTTCTTTATTTTTCGTATCACTTCCTCATGGAATGTCCCTTACATTATATAGTTCCCTTTGGATCATCTTAATCCTACACTTGTTAGTCATCTGAGTCCGTACTTGAGTACATGTCCCATCAGACACCTTCTTTGATTTTCTGTGAGTTGTGGTGGCCAACAGGCCAAGGCAGCACTGTTCAAGGGTTTTCTCCATATAAATGCGGCTAGAAAGGTAGTTGCAGTGCATTCAACGTGGTGGTAGCATCTTTCCCTTAAATATTTTTGGGTTCCCCTCCTTTTCGTATGTTCATAATGCACGTCCCTATTAATGGAGCTTCTTAGAAGGTTACCCTGATTGTTGGAATACATATTTGAGTTGTATTTATCGTATCCGAGTAGTTATTCCTCCTCGAACCAACTTCTCATTCGTATCTTGTTCATTAAATCCTGAGCCTAAACCATTCATTACCATTTGTTCCTCCTCAGATTGTTCATGCTCTCAACCAAGGCCCAAGGCCTAATATATAATTTGGGCCCTTAACCCTACAATACAAATACTATCACGGTTCCAATTAATTCAACTAGTAAAATCACTTATTGTCAAATAAAAAATTAGAATTTGGACTTTATCTACACCAAAAATTTATTAATATTTTATTATGATAATAAGAACAATTATCATAGAGTGGACATCTCATTGGTTGAAATTCTAACATATCTATAAAATAAAATAAAAAAACACATAAACACGTTTATAGTAAATGCTTAATATTATAATATAAAGTAAAAAATTATCATATTTCATATTGTGACAATAAAAAAAAAAAAAACTCATATTATATTAAACTTTCCCGTGCTTTATTGCATAATTAATTGATTAGCTAAGTTTATAAACACAAGGTCTAAGTGTAATATACATCACTTTTAAATCTCCTAAGAGAATGTCTGATTTTAGGCCAATTAGCTTGTGCAATGTAATTTATAAAATTATTTCCAAAGTTCTGGCTAACAGGTTGAAACAGATTCTGCCATTTGTTATATCTCCTACACAGAGTGCTTTTGTGCCTGGAAGGCTTATTACTGACAATGTGCTGGTGGCTTATGAAGTTTTACATTCTATGCATTCTCGAAAAAAAGGAAAAACAGGATCATTGGCATTAAAGCTTAACATCAGTAAAGCATATGACCGTGTTGAGTGGAATTTTCTAGAAGGCATGATGATTAAATTGGGATTTCCAGACATATGGATTCAGTGGGTGATGGGGTGTGTAACTACTCCCTCATTTTCCATTCTCATTAATGGAAAAGAATATGGAGATATCCGGCCAACTAGAGGAATCCGGCAAGGGGATCCCCTTTCCCCATACCTGTTCTTATTATGTGCAGAAGGCTTCACTTCATTATTAGAGAAAGCAGAGCTGGAGGGGCGTATCAGGGGAGCTTCTATATGTCGTAGGGCGCCTAGAGTATCAAATTTAATGTTTGTTGATGATTCAATAATTTTTTGTCGAGCTACTAGTGGAGAGGTTGGAGTGATTAATGAAGTTTTACAGACATATGCTAATGCTTCTAGTCAATGCATTAATATGGAGAAATCCTCGATCTATTTCAGCAGTAACACTCAAGAAGGGAAAAAAGCAGAGATTGTGTCATTGTTAGGGGTGAAGGTGGTGGACAGATTTGAATCATATTTGGGGCTACCTACACTGGTGGGAAGGGCAAAGTATCAAACTTTTTCCTATCTAAAGGATAGAGTTTGGAAAAAATTACAAGGGTGGAAGGGCATGATGTTGTCAAGAGCAAGCAAGGAAGTATTAATAAAGGCAGTTATACAAGCAATTCCTACATATACAATGGGGGTTTTCCAGTTGCCAGTTAAATTGTGTGAGGAACTGAATGCTTTGTGTGCTAGATTTTGGTGGGGACAAGTGGGTAATGGAAGAAAGATTCATTGGAAGAATTGGGGTAGCCTAACTCAACCAAAGGCGGATGGAGGGATGGGATTTCGGGATTTGAGGTTGTTCAATCATGCTATGCTAGCTAAACAAGGCTGGAGGTTAATGCAGGACCAAAATTCTCTCTTATTCAAATGTTTCAAAGCTAGATACTTTTCGAGATGCCACTTTTTGGATGCTGCTGCGTCTCCCAATTGTTCGTATGTATGGAGAAGCATTATGGCTGCCATGCCAATTTTGAGAAGTGGATCTTGTTGGCGTGTGGGAAATGGTGAATCTATAAAAGTTTTGATGGATAAATGGATTCCTAATTACCCATCAAATAGGGTGCTGCATCCGGTTCATGAGGGTGTGGAGGATTGGAGGGTTTCGGGTCTTATAGATTTGGAATTACATGGGTGGAGGAGAGATACCATCATGACACTATTTAATAGAGAGGATGCGGAGGCGATATGTAAAATTCCCTTAAGCCATAGGCGTGTGAATGATGTTGTGGTGTGGTTGCATAATAAAGAAGGTGTTTACACTGTTAGATTCGGGTATCATGTGGCTAGAAAAGTGCTTAGAGAATGGGCTGAAAGTTCAACAAGTTCTGGGCAGCAACTATGGAAGACATTGTGGAGAGTAAGGGTGCCTAACAAAGTGAAGGTATTTGTGTGGAGGGCTTGTCATGAGATACTGCCAACCCGAGTAAATTTGGCCAAAAGAAATATTATCAGAGAGAATTTCTGCCTTTGCTGTCAGCGAGCTCCAGAGACCGTGATTCATGCTCTTTGGGAATGTCCAGCAGCCCAAGATGTGTGGGCTGGCAGTTCCACTATGATGCAGAAATGTGCTACTAACTTTCATGATTTTATGCAGCTTTTTGAGGCTTTGATGAATAGACTTGATGCAGTTGGGCTAGAGCTTTTTGTGGTGCAAGCTTGGACTGTGTGGAATCAGAGGAACACGATGGTGCATGGAGGACAGATAAAGAATCCTTGCTGGCTGAACAGACGTGCAACAGACTACCTGGACGAGTTCAGAAAGGCACAGGAGCAGCTGTTTGTTTCGAATACAACTTCAAACGGACACCATTGGAAGCCTCCACCTCAGACTATGTATAAGTTGAATTTTGACGCAGCTGTGTTCACGTAGCAGCAAAGTTCTGGTATTGGAGCAATAATCCGAAATGCACAGGGGCAAGTAATGGCTGGAATGTCAGCTAAAGGGCCCTATGTGAGAAATAGTGAAGAGGCAGAAGCTTTGGCGTGTCGACAAGCAGTTGTTTTTGCCTTAGAAGCTGGATTTTCAGAGCTTGTAATTGAGGGTGATAACAGCACAGTAATGAAAGCCATCTCGGGTTTGTCTTACCATAATTCCTTGCTTGGGCATGTATATGAGGATATTTGTGCTTATCTAAATGGGATGCAGCTGGTTTCAATAAGTTGTATTAAGAGAGGGGGGAATATGGTTGCGCATTCTTTAGCAAAGTATGCAAAAAATATTAGTGATGTAGTCTATTGGTTAGAAGACTCACCACCACCTGCGGTGGAGGCTTTGTACCAAGATTCTTTACATGTTAGTGAATGAATGAATGCCTTGTTTTCAAAAAAAAAAAAAAAAATACTGTGAACCATGAATCAAAGTAAATTTCCTAAGATGATAGTATAAATTTCTTAATGACATATTATACATACAATACAAAAATATAATTATTTCAACTTCTTGTTTTTCATGGTTTATCAAAACATCATGCATTGTCAATTAAAATTATTTATTTTCATCAAACAAACATCTAGATTCCCAAACATCATATCTGTAAGTATCTAATTTCAATTGAATTGTCAATTTGCAGCCAAATATGAGAAGAATACATATTATCTTAAACCAAACTATTAATAAAGATTGAAAAATCGTTTAACATTGTCCATGTGCATTTCTTCCAACCGAGTTAGGAACTATGGCAAAACTGAAATTATATAAAAAAATAAAAAAAAAAAGATCTTCAATTTGACCTCATAGCTATGACTTGTGTACACTGAAACAACATCTTTTTGCGAACAATTTATTCCTTTAAAATTTGATTAAAAAAGAAATTTACAATTCCATATTTATAATAGCGGTTCTTAAAGATCTTATGGAAGGTTGAATCTAATCAAATTTTTAAGAGAAGTGACACATACACAATATTTTCATAATACTTTCACAATAAATTATAAGTGGTAAGTTGTTATTAGTTATAATTTGAACTTATTACTAAAATTATTTTTTTCCTGCCAATAATAACTTGTCACTTGAAATTTTATGGTAATAAACATTAGAAAATATCAACATTTTCAATTTTTAATAAAACTTCGTGTAAATTAAGGTAGGTCGGTCATTAGAGCATTCACAGTTGGGCTTCTAAATACCAAATGTAAGCATATTTTAGCATTAAGGCCCAATTTGTCTCAACATCCGGAAGGCTAAACATGAAAATTTGTAAATTTTTTTGGGATAGTGCTACAGTACCATCCTAAATGTATGATGGTACTATAGCAATTTACCAAAAGATTATATTAATATTTTATTCCTTCTTTTCTCTCTCATCACACGGTCTCTCATCTCTCTGTCTTTCTCTATCTCTCACTCACTTTCCTCTCTTTCTCCCTCTTCTCTACAATCAACGGAGCTCCACCGTGATCATCAACCTATAGGTAAGCACCAATGGAGCTCCAAGGATCATCCATCGTGATTTTTCACCATGATCATCCACCGTGATCATCAACAGTTGATCAAATTGGAGGGGAGGTAGAGAAGCACCAAGCCACATGCAGAGAGAGAGATGAGAAAGGGAGACTGAGAGTGAAAACGATATGGGTAAAATTTTGAATTTGTGATTTGTGTATTCAGATTTGTAGTGATGGGTTTTGCAGTGATGGGTTTTGCAACGATGTTGGTGACGTGTTTTGTAGTGATGGTGATGCAGATGGTTAAGGAAGAATAAAATATTTTAATATTTTATGTTATTTTTCTTTTTTCTAGTTGAATTAGGATTTTAATTATTTTTCTTTTCCTAGTTAAATTGTTTTTCCTTTCTCAAGTAGAAGTAAGTTTATTATTTCTTTTCCTAAAAGGAGTAGGAGAAATTCTATTCCTATAAATACTCTTTATAGAAGGGTTGATTATTATTGTTATGCATTGATTAATAAAAATTTATTTGAGATGTTTTCTCTATTATTTTGCCTGCTAGCCTAGTGTTTTTGTAGAATTTAGGTTTCGTGGAAGAGTTGTAGTAATTGTGTGTTACAGATTCTGCTTCTACATGCCTACGCTGCATCAGTTGGTATCAGAGCAAGGCTAGGTTCCTACCATGGCACAAAGAGAAGCATGTGGGGGAAGACTTGTTGCCATAGATGACGTGTATAAACGCGATGAGGTTGCAAGCGATGCGCAATTAGAGGTGTTCTTTCAACGAACAAAGGAGTGGTTTAATGCGCTTTCAAAGCAACTCACTGCCTTAGCCGTTGGAAATCAATCTCAAAACTACCATCCAAATCCATGTTTTGTGGAGGAGGAGGAGGATCTTGATATTGAGCAGGAGGGCTGCGATATCAAAGAGGATGATGAATATATTGAAAGAGTTTGTTTAGTAGATTGAGGTTCTCCACCAATTTATGATGATTATCCTGAAGATTTTAGTCAAGGAGAAAAGATTGAGCTTGATAAAAATAAAGTCATATACATATGAGATGAGCCCATAACTCACATCGTTGATGAGACTTTCGACATTCAAAAACAAAAGGTTATTGATCCCTTTTGGGAGGATTTTATTGAACAAGAATTGATAGAGGTCAACAAGAGGTGTGGACGAATGATTTTAAATAATCTTTGTCGAGGAGGAAATATGAAATTTTTGGATATGTGCATGAATTCTTTTTAAGTACTTGCTTCATATATCCCGTTATGGCAAAAAAAGTCAAGAATAAAAATCCGTACATTAAGATTTATTATAAGTGAGAAAAGGCTGATAAGTAGCATATTGATTTATCTTGTCTTGCACAGAAAAATAGGATTGAGAGGATTATTCGGGGTTCCAATTGATCGTGGAAGATTGCCACAAAACTCGAGGACGAGTTTTCCCTAACCCCGAGAGAATGATGCAGATGGTTAAGGAAGAATAAAATATTTTAATATTTTATGTTATTTTCTTTTTTCTAGTTGAATTAGGATTTTAATTGTTTTTCTTTTCCTAGTTAAATTGTTTTTCTTTTCTCAAGTAGAAGTAGGTTTATTATTTCTTTTCCTAAAAGGAGTAAGAGAAATTCTATTCCTATAAATACTTTTTATAGAGGAGTTGATTATTATTGTTATGCATTGATTAATAAAAGTTTGTTAGAGATGTTTTCTCTATTATTTTGCCTGCTGGCCTAGTGTTCTTGTAGAATTTAGGTTTCGTGGAAGAGTTGTAGTAATTGTGTGTTACAGATTCTGCTTCTACACGCTTACGCTGCATCAAATGGGTTGCTCAAGATTGGTGTTGATGATGGGTTTTGTGTGTGTTTTGCAGTAAGGCATGGATTGATGAGTTTTGTAGTGAGGTATGTATCAGTGAGTTTGTATCTGATGGGTTTGTATCAGTGGGGTTTTTTTTTTTTTTTTTTGGTAAGTCCAGCAGTGGTGGCTTTGGGTTTGGGTATGACCGTGGCTTTTTTTTTTCTTTGTTTTTTCCTGGTGGTGGTGGGTTTGTGACTGATGTGGTGGTGGTGGTGATTTTTGGTGGTGGGTGGATGAGAAAGAGAGAAAAATAGAGAGACGGAGAACAAAGATGAAGAGAGAAGAGAGAAGAGAGAAGAGAGAGAGATTTTTTATTATTATTTTATTTTGTAATTTATATTATTTTAATATATTGTAGGTAAAAATAAAAGTTGGGATGTTGGGAGTGTTGTAAAATGGTATGGTATAAATGATAAAGTAGATTTTGAGATAGTAAAGTAGAAGAGTTTGAAGATTCCGAATGTGAATGCTTTTAGAGAGAGAGAGAGAGAAAGAGAAAAAGAAAAAAGGAAAAAGAAAGAAAAACTAAAGTTATTCGGTGAACCTATGATCCCTAGAAACCGAACAGGTCCAACTGTTCGGGGCTAAAAGTTTGAAAGCCCCTTATAAAAGCTCTATGCAGAATAATGTTATCCAGTAAAGACCATGCCTTTATAAAAGCCCCTCTATTTGGGCTTTAATTAGCTAAGATAGAAATTGCAGAGGATTCCAATTGAAAAGACACAAAAAATCTGCATTGATGCTTTAAATGGGGACCAAGATGAATAAATGATGTGCTGTGAAACACACTTACACACCCTTTGTAATTATTTAAAATTGATTTCTCACTTTTTTGCTAATTATTCTTTGGCTAAAATGCAAAACCCCCTTATAAAAGCCCTACGCAGAATAATGTTATCCAATAAAGATCGTGCCTTTATAAAAGCCCCTTTATTTGGGTGTTAATTTGCTAAGATAGAAATTGCAGAGGATTTCAGTTGAAGGGACACAAAAATCTGCATTGATGCTTTAAATGGGGACCAAGATGAATAAATGATGTGCTGTGAAACACACTTACACACCCTTTGTAATTATTTAAAATTGATTGCTCACTTTCTTGCTAATTATTCTTTGGCTAAAATGTAAAACTCATTTTCTATGTTTCACTAGTCATTTCAGTTCTTTAAATTTTAAGATTATTCAATTAAAGCATTTCTATTGACTTTTTGTTTAATGTTGCAATTAATTGTCAAAATATTTTTTTAATTTTTTCTTCAAAAATTTTTAATTAAAAACATCTAATTAATGATTGAAAAGTATTTTTTAGATTTTTTTTTTAAATGCTAACAGAAGTCGACGGAGAAGTCTTAATTGAATAAACTTGAAACTTAGAGGATTGAAATGAATGAAAGCAAAGTTAGATAACTGAAATTAATTTTGATGAAACTTAGGGGATGAATTTTAAATTTTATCCTTATTCTTTTTGTTTGGGTTAAAAAAAAAAAAAAGGAAGAAAACTCAATTGTCCTTGCTCTTACCAAGTTTGTTGCTCATCAAGTTGTAATAGTACTTCTCCCATCCTATCAAAGAGTCTTAGGGTGTGTTTGGTAGAGTGGATTTTGGGGAGGGTAGAAAAAAAATGAAAGAAAATGAGAATGGAAAACTTTTTGGAGAGTGTTTGGTTAGGAGGGGGAGAGGGAAAAATGATGGGTGGAGCCTAGATGTTTTCTCCTTGGGCCCACCAAAAAATTTTATCCCCAAAATGGGGAGAAAACTGGATAAGGGAAAATTTGATGAGTAAATGACGAAAATGCCCATGAGCACTTGTGCATGAGCTTAATCTAGTACATTGCTTTTTTTCCCCCCTTTTTTTCTTTTGATTTCTTGAGGCCGTGGGCGTGACAATGTTTTGTTTTTGTTTTTGTTTTTTTTTTTTTGGGGACATGATTATTATTTTTTAATAAATTTTAGTGATTGTTTTTTTTTTTTTGTTTTAATTGGGTATCATTTTTTAACAAGGGTATAGGAGTAAATTTGTATAAACTCACTTTTTTCACCTCTCTATTTTTCCATTTCCAATCAAACAAAAAAGAGGGAAATTAAAATTTTTTTTATTCTCCCACTTTTCCACCCCTCAAACCAAATGAGCCTTAGTTGAGAGTTTTTATTATTTATATATATATAAAAAGGCTATGATCCCTAATTAGAGCATCATTATTAGTGGAGGCATATAACTATAATGCTTTTTTTGCCTCCTAAACTACAAAATATTGTGCACATTGGTGTTGCCATAGAAAAAAAAATTTGGCTACATGCTACAGTAAACAGGTATTAGTACCTGAAATTGTAACAAGAAGCCAAATGCCTTTAATATATATATATATATATATATATTTATTTTCTCTACTTTTTTATTCTTTATTCTTTATTTTTATTTTTTTCTTTTAGCTCTCTCTCTCTCTCTCGTTACTCCCATCAAAGACCATATCAGATTGTCTCTCTCTCTCATCCCTCTCTACCTAGCTTCGCCGACCTAAGTCCCAAGCCACTGCTACCACCCATCTCTTTTCTCTCTTTGTTGTGATGAGTTTTTTTTTTTTTTTTTTTTTTTTTTTTTTTTTTTTTTTTGTGTGTGTGTGTGTGTGTTTTCATATGGGTTTGGTGGCTGTGATGGTGGTGGTGGTGATTGATTTTGGGTATGGTAGTGGTGGTGGATGATTTTGGCAGTGGATTTTGGCTATGGGTTTCGTGGTTTATGGTTGTGGTTGTGGTTGTGGTAGTGGGTTGTGGTTGTGATGGCTGGTGGTGATGGGGTTGTGATTGTGGTTGTGGTTGTGGTTATGGTTTTGTTTTGTTTTTGTTTTTGTTTTTGTTTTGTTTTTGGTTTTTTTTTTTTTGCTTTTGTTTTGTTTTTGTTTTTGTTTTTTTTTTTGTTTTGTTTTTGTTTTTGTTTTTGTGTTGTGTTGTGGTTGCTAGAGTAGAGTGGTGGTTGTGGCCGTTGGTGGAGGTGACTGTGGCCATTGATGGAGGTGACTGTGGTGTTAATTTTTTATTATTTTATTGTATTGTTTATATTATTTTATTTTAATTTTCAACGCAATAAAATGGATAAAGTATTTTTTTTTAGGAAATAAAATTACTTTTAGTGAAGTCAAATGGCTAAATTTATAACTTTATCAATGTAAATGCTATTATTCAGGGAAAGGAAGTTGTACATAAGTCTGTTGACTTCATTGTTGTAGAAGTCAAGCCTTTTTGTCTTTGGACCAGTTTAGCCTGAAATATAGGTTTTTTTTTTTTAGGAAAATAGCATTGAGAACTATTGCTAGGCCATTTTCTGGATCTCAATAGTCAATAATACCCTATTCATTTTGGAACATTCACAAAAGGATCAAAATCGGACGGGTCTAGGGGCTGAAGTATTTTTCACAGCATACGCGTTTCGGCTTTAAAGTCGGGATCAATTATTTGGCTGCATCCAAAGAAAGTGTGCTAAACATTTATGAACCGACTTTGAACCCATCCAATTGCCAACTCTACTGTACCAAGTGTGTCGATTGGTAAGCCCGTTACGTTTGCGGGCCCAAGCTTTAATAGATCACCGATGTTATAAAGGAAAGCACGAAATGACTCAACAATGTTTTTTTTTTTTGAGAAGAAATGACTCAACAATGTAGACAGACATCTTTTCTTTGGATAAACACTCCATTTATGAATTTTTTTTTTTTTTTTAAGTTTTCTAGATGCCTTTGTTACCAAAGTTCTTAAAATTTTATTTATTTATTTTGAAATGAGTGATTAATAATTTATTTCAACACAAAAAATAATAGTTAGTATTTATTTAAATGTTAATGATTAAAATGGATGAATAATCCATTTCTATTTCCTTTTCTCCCCTAATGTGTAGGTATTAGAACTTTTCGAACACTGATTATTTAATATTTATCCCTCCTGTGTGTGCAGTCAGTTGTATTTCCATCGCTAAATGATATTGAGGCAGCTTCTCAAAAAAAAAGAAAGAAAAAAAGAAGAAGAAAAGAACTGATATTGAAGCAATTCATGGTTCACTAGTATAGAAAAAGAAGTCCTTTCTGATAATGTAAAGTGTTGTTGCATAAGTGATGGTATAATATATTATAAATTGAATATGTCATAAATTTGTAAAAAGTATTTTATATATTTATAAATTTTATAAAGTGTATATTTATCAAACAAAATAGTATACAACAATACATAAAAACAAAAATAAATTTACGATATGATTCACCTTTGGAAAAATATGTTTTTGTGAATATTTAGGATGTTTATTCTCATTTTAAATGTAATTTGTTGAAATTATTTGACTTTAATGATTGTGAATTATGTTATTGTTGTTTCTAAAAAAAAAAGAATTATGTTATTGTTATGATAAGCTACCTACTAATTGGGATAGTTGTTATTTTTACATATTTTGTATTAATTAATTAAATTTATTTATTTTTAATGTTTAGGACAAAAAAAGAGGACTCGTGGGTTGACCCAAACTAGTAGCAACATGTCACAACTCTAAAATAATGACCCATTTAATTTGGGATATTGACTTCTAATCGATGAGTTGAACCTAAACCCGACCAAAACTCACTAAAGATCTATTCATACCCACCTTATTTATCAATTTTAATTAAGTTATAATATAACATATAGTTACATAATTTATTGAAAAAAATTAAATAAAAATCGATCAACTAGTAATTCCGTGCTTGTCCTATATAGTAAGAGATATTAAGGTCTTTCCGTCTTAGTGTCATGGAATGGAGAAATCATTACGTGTATAATATGTTTATCCAAAAATAGTAAGAAAAAGAGCGAAAAAAAAAAATCACTTTTTTTTAAAAGATGCATAGAATGCTAGAATCACTTTTGATTTCCCTTCTATTTTTTCATATATGCCTTTAGGGTTAATTTTTTCTCTAATTTGATTATAATCTTCTTAGTGATATTAGAGCCTTGTGTTATTAACCAGTTTCCATAATCTTCTTACACCCTCTTTCTACCGTTTCCTGATCTTTCTCTCAATAGTTGGTATCAGAGCCTTGTGATTAGTTTCTCCCTCCTTTGATTAGTATACTTTGATTATTGTCCTGATTAGTATGCTCTATGATTTACAGTTGCCACAATACGTGGATCCTCTGTATTAATCACATCAGAATACTGGATTTGATAATCAAGTAGAACACTAAGGAGTTTGTTCTCAAAATTCCCAAAGAATCTGCTTTTCCATAGTTACCTTGTGGATGTTTAAGCCTGGAGTTGGCATTTTAGTCCTTTAGGTCTTTGGTAAACGGTTCTTTCTAGAAGAAACAGTCATGGCAAGTTCATCTTCAGAAGTTACTAATACCACTAAACCTGCTTTTGATCTTTCCCTTCGTAAATCCACAGCAAATAGATTAGATTACCTGTACGAAATCTCCCACGTACCTGAAGATAGTAAAATTCCTATTACTGACTTTCCTATTGTAAATCCTTATACTGTGTTTGATAAACCCCAAGCTTCTTTCAAAAAATCCATAAAAAAGTTTTTAGGTCCTTCTCAACCTTCTACTGTAAAAGAATATGTCCAAGCTTCCAAGTTTGACTAGTATAATATTCCAGCAAGTGAAACAGAAAATTTCATTACCCTTGCCCTTCCCAGAGAATTTATAAGTTCATGGCAGAAACAAGGATACACACACCTTCATTTTGGTGTTGTAAGGTTAGCGTTAACTTTCCATGGAAGAAAGGGACTTCCTATAGTCTCTAGAATTTCACTTCTTGATTCCAGATTCTTGGAATATCAAAATGCAATTATAGGAATAGTTCAAACCACTTTAAATGCAGGAACAAACAGTTCAAACCACTTTAAATGCAGGAACAATCTTTCTTACACTTTTTCCCAACTTCAATATGTCTCTCAAAGATCATCATCTCTGTGATGCTCTCAAAGTACAGGTCTAGATTACAAGAGCTTCTCAGGTGCAAGACACATTTGCTACCACACTTCACTACCAGATTGCTTACTGACTTCAGAATCATGCTTTTGACATGGCGGTTCCATAAATAACTCAATCTAATGATGCTTTATTGATTCAAGTTGATCCTGGAATGACACCCATGTGCACTTTTGTTCCAAGACAACTCAACAAGGACTAGATGACTTCTCTTTTTCCAGAATCATGGATTACGAAATATGAGATGCTTCATCAAGTGACTAAACCGATCCAGTCAAATGATCCTCTCTTTATCAAGAATGCAAATGGTGAAGTAGAGACAAGATTCTTGATAGCTCCACCAGAGAAGAAAGATGTAATAGTCTTCCCAACTCAAATTGCTATGCTCTAACCAATGTCTTATGTTTGTGAAGATAGACTTAAAATTAAAGCATTTCGAGAAGATGGAAAACCTTTTTATGAAGGAAAATCGCCTTCTGGTCACATATGGTGGGATATCTGTGATTGTGCTGATTGCCAAGAGGAAGAGGCTTTTGAAGAAGATTATTCCAAAAGAAAGAAAAAATCTTCTTAGCAGACTCTTAAAGAAAGATATGAAGCAGGAGATCCAGAAGTTGACCTCCTTGGAGAACCCTCTGGAAAGTTTGACTATTATGTTCTCTATCCTAGAACCAGTAAGCAAACCCTTCCTTCTCTCTCTCCATGCAAAGAAAACCATGATCAAAACTAGAAACCTCCATTAATCCCATACTACCAGAAAGTCCTTCCCCAAATACAACACCTTCTCACCTAGACTCAAGTACCCCATTTATTCATAGTTGACCCCTTTGACTCTTTGAGACACCAAATTATCAGTGACTGTTGTGCAAACAACCATTCATATATGTATAAGAGTTATAAGATAGTTATCAATTTATAATCAAATTAGAGAAAAATTTAGGGACATAACAAAATCTCATAGCATCCATAACACCCTTGTTTTGAGTTGTAGTGGTTCTTGGTGTAATTTATTTTTTATTTTATTTTATTTTGTTTTGTCCTATGGTTGATTGACACCTCAGTTTATTATGAAAATATTATGAGATTTTATTGTAACAGTAGAAGAACTCATCAAATCAAAGTATAACATATGTTGATACCCATTTTTGAAAAAAAATGGCCCAACAGTAAAAAAGCCCAATAGCATGCAAAAAATGAAGAAGAAGAGATTACAAGTAAAGCAAAATAGAAACAAATAGGCCATAAAAGCCCCAAGAAGAAAGAAAGAAATAAATAAAGCCTAGTGAGCTAGTATGGCAGAAAATGGTAGCAAACAGGCCCACAGGCACAATAAGAGATAAAAACAAAGCAAAATAGAAACAAATGGGCCATAAAAGCCCAAAGAAAAAAGAAAGAAAGAAATAAAGCCTAGTGGGCCAACATGGTAGGAAAGGGTAGCAAATAGGTCCACAAGCACAATAAGAGGTAAAAGCAAAGCAAGATAGAAGCAAATGGGTCATAAAAGCCCAAGGAAGAAAGAAAGAAAGTAATGAAAGCCCAATGGGTCAGTCTGATAGGAAATCATACCAAGCAAACTCACGAGCCCAGGAAGGGATGAAAGAAAACAAGGTAAGCCCAGAGAGAAAAGCCCATGTCATTCTCCATAAAGGATAAAAATGGGCAGAGGGGACATGCAGCAGGATGAAAGAAAACTAACCTGTAACGATAGAAATGGCGTAGGAATAAAAGAAAACAAAAACAGAGGGTTGTAGAGCAAACACATAGCAGTCGGAGCACCACTAACTTGTACCCAGCCAATACAAGAAAAGTGGACTCATGGTCAAGGGATTTAGAGGGTGTGGTTTGGTGGAGGGGGAAAAGACCCCATTTTCGATTTCTAACCAGGACCTCTTTTGCGAAAATGCTTTGCTGGGATGGCATTTTGCCCAAAAAGGGTGGTAGATGGTTGAGACCACTTGATGCATGCTAGAAAGGTAGGTAATGAGAAACCCCAAAGCCTTATCCATTCAAATAAAAGGAAAAGGCTTATAGCAAGATCAAACAAATAGAATTTTTGTTTTGGAATGGGTAGTGGAAGAAAGAGAGTGCATTGGGCATGTCTAGTAGTGGTAGTGGATGAGCAACCAATGGGTTGGTCGGTAGCCCTGAAGAGGTGTCCATCGTAGACCAGAAATAGTTGGTAAAGCCCTATGGGTAAAAGGGAGAAATCTCATAAGATCAATCCATTATAAATAAGGGTAGTTGCCATAGATTGGAAGGAGAAGTAACCCAAGGCAAGAAAGCATAAAGAACTAAGAGAGAAATAATAGAGAGAAAGGAAAAGGAAAAGTGATAAGAAAAGAGAGAAAACATGGTAGAAATGCATGCATCAATAGGCAATCTTTTCCCTCCCTCTTTAGCAAACCCACTCTTTGAAATCGTAGAAGTAGCAACAAGTAGTCATTTAGGCAAATTCTCCATAATGTACAACTTTAATGGCATAGTCCAATAGTAAGGTTGTTCAAGTTGGGGTTCGGGCTTTATTATATTTGTTGTATCAGTTGTCCTGCTAATTGAATCTCTTTGTTGTAACTAACCCATTTTTTACAGCTAACTTTCTGTTGTAAGACATTTACTTATAAGTCTATAAAACGTGTGCTAATACTTGCGAATTAAAATGTATATGTATTTGTTTATCTTTGTTGTCTCTATTCTTGGATGTTAGGCTTGTGCATAGACTGGCCTATAGCACAGTCCTGCTAGAATATTTGGCTAGACCCAACTTTCCAATCCATAGTAGAACGGGCTTGGGCATAGCAAAACAGGCTTTAGCCTGTTAACACATAAAGCACCCACAACATATAATTAGATACTGCAAATTTAGATTGAAAAAAAAATCACAATAAAAGTCAATTCAACTTATTTTATATTTATGCTTTCCAATTAGCTCAATTGGTAAGACGCTGGGTTCAAAACCTATAGCTATCATATCTAATAAAAAAACTAATTTCATGCTTGTTATAGCTTTTTTTTGGATATGTGCGATGCAATATTAAGCTCTAGCATTCGCTCTATGATGATTGTTTTTTTTTTATCAGGCCAAAATACCATTTAATTTTTGGTGTAGGCATAGTTTAAAGCATCCCCCCTCCCCCATCCCCTCCCCTTTTTTTTTTGAGAAACATGGTTTAGATTCCAAAATCTAAACCTCTTACTTGAGGACACATTTTTTTTTTATTATCAATTATAAAAAATATCCCACTATGCCGATCCTTACAAGATGACATTCTGATTTGGCCTTTTAATCTGGATGGTGTATACTCAGTCAAGTCGAGTTATAGATTCTTGCAGGACTCGTGCCTAGCCCGTCAACTAAGCTCATCAGCATCAAACCCCCTGAAACAGCTTTAGAAGCAGCTTTGGAGCCTTGATGTTCCGAATAAGGTGAAACACTTGATATGGTGGGCATGCAAGGACTCACTCCCCACCAAGACAAATCTGATCTGATGTAAAATCGTCTCCGATAGCCTTTGCGAGACATGTAAGCAGCATGAAGAGGACACACTTCACGTTTTGTATCACTGCCCTGAATTGCAGAGCTTATGGACGATGACACCGTCCTAGAACCAGGATACCCTTAAGCAAAGCACATGCTTCATTGACTTTATTGCTTCTATTTTTGTAGGTTTGGAGGAACTCGAGCTTTTCATGGTGGTGTTATGGAATTTGTGGAAGCGTAGGAATAACCTCTGCTTAGGCAAGCCTACAATACCATTGAATAAGGTGCTAGAGCACTCTCGGGAGCAACGGATTGAGTCCCACTCCAGCCCCTTAACATTAACAACATTAAGGAGCAAGCAACTAGCCAGGTGGACACTGCCTCTGGATCATTGGTACAAATTTAATTTTGATGGCGCCACATTTGTAGACAAGGACATAACAGGTATTGGGATTGTGGTGTGCAACAGTGACGGCCTCGTCATGGCATCTCTGGTACAACAAGTCCCATTGCCACCTTCAGTTATAGGGGTCGAGACCCTAGCAGCAAGACGGGCTCTAGAGTTTGCTTTGGAGTTGGGTTTTGATTGGATCATTCTTGAAGGAGATTCTGAGTCATTGGATAAAGCTTTGAAGACTGAGTGTAGTAGCTTCACATCGTACGGACACCTGGTGCAAGATATACTTTTCCTCAGTACACACTTGCCTGACTTTAAAATATCTCTTGTACGTAGACAGGGTAATAATTTAGCGCACTCTTTAGCAAGAAAGTCACAATATTTATCACACATGTCGGTCTAGATGGAAGAAGTATCACCAGACTTTTTATCTGTATTACAGGCTAATTCCACTCGCCTTCATTAATAATACAATGGTCTCCTTCTCCAAAAAAAAAAAAAAAAATAAATAAAGAAAAGTTAATTCGACCCATCCCATCAAAAAAACAAAAAAAGAAGTTAATTGAACCCACACTTGTCCTAAATTTGAGTAAGAGAAAAAGAGGGAAAACAAATAACTTTTGATTCCCCTTTTTTATTTTTCATATGACCGGATAAGTTGACATGTGACAAAGCTAACCATCGCAATACAAAGTTCACTTTTTTTTTTTTTCCCATTCGGATAACAATAAATATCTACCAGTCTCTCAAAAAAAAAAAAAAAAAAAAATTTGGCCTCTCGATATTTATTTCCACTCTTTTTTAAGCTGTACTTAGGTTTCAACGGAGAAATGTTGAAAACGAAGCGCGACATTGCCGGCTCATAAATGAGAAGTCCAAACGCCACCCGTATTATAAATCACTAATAAAAACCACACATCAAAAGCAACGTTTCTATTTCCCTTGTTTTCTCAGCAAATTTCTTTCCCCAACTTTCTCGCTCTGTCGACAAGTCCCAAGTCTTCTCCAACCGTACAACCTTCAATATTACAATCACCCCCAGTTTGATTCCACAGTCCTCCATGGATTCCCTTAAGGACAGAGTAATAATAAACGAAAGCAAAAGCAAGAAAAAGAACGACAACAACAACAACAACAACAACAACAACAACAACAACAAATATAGCAACATGAACAACAACACCACCACCACCACCACGAAGAAGAAGAAGAAGTTCTTGCTGTGCTTTAAACCTATGACCATGGATGGTCTTGAAGAGGATCTTGTTTTCAAGTATTTTGCTGTGGAAGAGAAGGAGGGCATGTTGTTCCCCGTGATATCAAAGCCATCTATGGCACCGGATGAAAAAGAAGCACAAGAAGAAGAAGAAGAAGAAAAAGGCGGTGGCCGGAGAAAGAAAGGCAGGAATGTTAAGCTTTCGAAGTTTTTGAAAGCAGTTTTTACTGGGACTTTCTTGGTTAGTACTTTTTAAAATTTTAATCTTTCTGCTTTTTAATTAAAAAAGAAATTAATTTTGGGTTCTTGGCTTGGGTGGTGATCATGATGTATATTATGCATATTCTGTTTGATACTTTGTTTCTTGAATTTTGTTTCTCCGTTCTTGATTTTGTTGTTTTCAAACTTTCCCATAATCCATAAGTGGATCATCTCATCTATCTGTGTTCTTTGGATTGTATTTTCCGTTGTTTTTGGTTAGAAAGTGATTGATCAAAATCCATTAATTTCAAATTTTAATTCAAGTTTAATTCGAACGGTAATTTGTTATTTCTTTTAGTTTTATCCATAATATAATGTCAATTTGACTGGACCAATTGATTTATTTTCTTTTTTCTTTTTTTGGATAAAGTTGATTGGTCAAGACTCAAGACTGGGTCTTTAATTAAAAAAAAAAAAAGACTGGGTCTTTAATTGCGGCATTTAAAGAAAAAAAAAGGACCGAGTCGTTTAATTTTCTACCCAGTACGCGTCTTATTTATTATTTGATGTGTTTGTTTTACCAAATGCTTAATTAACATTCTTAAAAAAAAAAATGCTTAATTAATATCTTATTAACTAGTATTTGTTAATACCTTTAATTTTTTTTTTTTGGTAGAACAATTTAATTTCTTTTATTGTTATTATTTCTTGAAATCTGCTCTTATTTCCTTCTATATTATGAAACTGATAATTTTTATACTTGGTCTTTGTCAGGCAAAGAAACTTAAGAAAGGAAAGCTTGGGGAAAGCTCCTTTCGATCAGAAACCATTATTGCAGAAAAGGGTGTTAAAACCATAAACTCGGTGAATAAAGATTCATTGAAACAAGATGATGACAACCCTAGAATAAATTCAAATATTTCCTCTTGTTCACGTCGTTCTTCTGCGTTTACTGCAACCACCATGTGTTCTTCATCTTCTTCATCATCAAGTACTTCCAATTCGAGGTCTATGTCTCAACGATGCAACTCGTTTGAATCAACTTTAACTGGGTCTAATAGTCAGAATGAGCAGGACAATAATGGGTCTAAGCAGAGGCAGGACAAGAATAATAATAATGTCCAAAAACATGAAAAAAGGAGTTGTGGTTTTTACATTGGTTTTTGTTTGCCTCTTATTTGTCTGTTGGTTTTGATATTTTGGGGTAAGATTTTTGCAATTTTGTGTACTTCAATGGGGTTTTTCATGGTTCGTTGGAGCAGTAGATGTGCTTTGCCTAAAGTTGGGATAAAGTCTTCGGAATTTGACTCGGATGAGCGTAAGAAAAAGGTCATCATGGAAGGACTGTTGAAAAGGGACCGAGCTCACGAATTATAGACTTTTTGATAAAGGGGCATGGCTCATAGCTGAATATATTAAAGTTTTTTTTTTTTGGGAGCTGCATAATTGTTCAAAAAAGTGTTTTGTATTTGAGTTTTGTCTTTGTATTCTTTTTTTTCGGACGTGTAAACATTGTGCACTAGAGGTATCTGTTTGTGTCGCGTGTCCGCGTTTAGAGCATTTTATTTTTATTTTTATTTTTTATTTTCTTCAGTTTAGCGCCTTTTGTACTGTTCATGAAATATGAACAGTACATACAGGCCCATGAGCAGTACCGCATGTGAATAGTAAATTTTTTTTTTTATTTTATTTTTTTTATTTTTTTTTTATTTTTATGGTTTTCAGTTTTCAATAAAATAAGCTGCATCCAAATGAATCCTAAATCAGTGAAGATTGTGACACATGATTAAAAGGAGTACTAGACTCAAGTCAAATCCTTTAAAATTATGTTATATGGTTTTGTAAATTTAGGCATTAGTATATTTGTTATTTTTTCCCATTTTATCAATGGGGAGTATATTTTTTCCCCTTTTAAACGTGTAATACCACTTTAAGAAATAAAAAGTGTATAATTATGTTTCTATAGAGAAATTTGATATTTTCATTTCGTAGTATTTTTTTTATATTGTTTTGTACATTAATTTGTTGGTTAGCTTTTACAAATAATATATTTTGAGTTTCACTTGGTAAATTCTTTGGAAGCATCAAGTTTGATAAGAGATTTGTAGCCAAATGCCTAAATTGTATTGCTAAATTTAAATCCTCTCCTTCATTCATCGCAAATTCGCAATGGGGAAAAAAATAATTTCGAAGAGATTCAAATAACTTGCTCAATAGTTGTTGCCTTGGTGGTTTTCTCAAGCACTTGACTGTTTTTTGGAGCTTGCCAAGGCTTATTAAGAGCAATGGGTATGTACTTTTTTAATACTGGTAGAATGTTACCCAATAATAAAAATGTTATATTTTTTTCGATAATAATAAAAATGTTATATTTATGTTACCTACCTTTTTTTTTTTTTTTTTTTGAGGAACATTTATGTACCTACCTTGTGTATGATGTATGATGATAGACTGACTAGATGTAATTTAATATACTCATTTTTTAATGACAGCTAAGAATGAAAGACACTTGAATTAGAGATTAGAACAAAACTACGAATTACATTATTAGCTGATAATGCACGAGTACACAGATTTGTACACTTGTCAGCTTAGATAATATATGAGGGAAATCTTAGAGATAAAAACTAGTATTTTTTTTTTATCTCTAATAAAAAAATGGTGTAAAATAATTTGTAGTTCTAGTATTTTTCTAATTAAAGAGAAGTGAAGGCAGTTGTGAGTTTAAATAAGAACCAATAAAAATTTATAACATAGTTTGTGACTGTAGTATTACTCAAGATGCGGTAACCCCAGTTGCATTCGCCACAGGTTATGAGATGTCTGGCTAGGTAGACCTTTATGTTATTATGTAGACCTTTATTTCACCGCAAAGAGGCTGGCTAGGTGAGGAATGTCTAGATCATGGGAAAACTTGGTCAAGTTTAATTGTTATAGTGATTATTTTAAGGCTGGATGAATGTTTTAAAAGCAGAATATTAAAGAACGAAAAACAAGAGAGGTACAAATTCAAGATTTTGAGATCGGATTGGAGGTCACAATGTCACATAGGATTTCTTTAGTGTAATTAAAGAAATTCAACCAATATTCAAATGTAATTACACAACTTTTATAAGGCAAATAAAAAAATGACAAAGCATACACAAACAAACTAAGATTAGAAGTAGCTTCTCAAAAAAAAAAAAGAAAAAAAGATTAGAAGTATAATTAATCTTCCAAATACAAAGCGTAATTGCATAAACAAACAAGGTAGAGATAAATTCAACAAAGCAAATAATTAAGGGTCATGCTAACGAGTGCCTTTAAGATATTGGTTAACAATTCATTTTAGAAAAGTTTTTAAATCACTTTTATGGGCAATGAAAAAAACTGTCAAAAGTTTAATTGTTTTTTTTTCATAAAAACATTCTTTAAATAGATTGTTAACTAATGCCCTAAGGGCATTCGTTAGCATTTTTCAATAATTAAACCACATTAAGCAAATCTTATGTGGCATTAATTAAGGAACTTAGATCAAAATCACATGCAAAGGAACAATCCCCAAATCACTAATAAATTCATCAAATAACACACAAAAGTTCACCTTTTATAATAAGACCCACTCTGAGTATTCCGATCAAGAGTTTTAAATTTTTTAGCATTTAGCATCTAAAAACCTAACTTTATAGCATTTAACACATCACTTTACAATATCTCTAACATTAAAACTTCTATTTTTTTACCATTTCATTTAAATATTTTTTATTTTTTATTTTTTATCCTTCCTCTCTCTCTGTCCCTCTATCTCTCTCTCTCTCTCCCATAGCAGAAAAAAAAAACATTAAAAAATTATAACATCTTGCTACAGTGCGCTCTAAAAAATGAGAGCGCATTGTAGCAAGATGTCAAATTTTTTAGCATATAGCATCTTTGATGGAGTGGGTTTTTATGGTTTTAGATGCTAAAATTTGCATTTTAGCATTTATATAACCTTTGATAAGAATGCTCTAGACACTGAGTAGGTGCACGAGCATGTGCGCACACTTTTATAAGATATCCATTACAAATTAATGACACCTATAAAAAATATGCCCAATGCTTTTACCTTGATTTCTTAAAGTAGGTGACAAGCTGAGTAGATGATACCAATTTATTTATTTATTATTATTAGCATAAAACCTGGTGACAGGCATGAAGTGATGGTCTAATGCATAATTTTTATAATTCAATAGATAAAAAGAAGGGGATAGGATCATAAAAAAAGAAAGAAAAAAGAAATGAATCTTGAATATTTTTGTTGAAAAAAAATCCAACCAATTAAGTTACAATGTTTTTTGCAATGGTCCTATACAAATAAAAATTAGGGGTTAGTAGCAAAATTGTATTATTATTTGGTGATAGAGGGAATATAATAGATTAAGTGCAAATCATACTGTTACAAAAATAGCTTAGTTTTATCAAATGCCAGCAGGGGAACACCATAGGCAATAGGCAAAAGGGAACAGGTTATCAAAAATTAAAAGGTCTATATAGGTTGTTTAGTGCCCAATTAGGCCAGGGTATCAAAATTCTGATTCGCTTCCTGATATATATGATTAATCATGGACTGGAGGAAGGTCCTCGTTAGGTTCCTGTAGTCAATTAGAAGAAGTTTATAATAAGACTAACTAGTAGAAGGATTTTTTTAACAAAAGCACAATGATTTCTAAGTCCAATTCTACTGCTAAAGAAGAGATGTCAAGGTGTTTTGCTAAGAGATGCTCGTCCCACAAGGCCAAAGCTTGGCTATGGAGCGTGTGGTTTTGCCTAAGGATCTTGAGAAGCCTTAATCTAGTCAACTATGCAATCTCTTAGAAGTCCTCCTCCCCTTGACAAGCCCAATTTCCCAAAACAGATCAATCCGTATTCAATTGACCCAATCAGCCTAAGGCTTGATCCATTTGACTTAGGCTATGAGGTTTGTCTTTAGTGTTAGGAACTATATTGAAGAATTCAACCCCTTTTTAGTTGCATTGGGCATGCAAGTTTCTTTCCATGGTCTCTTTTAATTTATAAAATGAAATGAGTTACTGTTTAGCCAAAAGTGCTAGAGACCCATAGGATAAATATTTTTCATGGAATTTGATTATGCTTGGAGGGGTAATTCGATTTACAATTAAATTCCAACCATTCTTCAATGCAAAATGTGGATGGTGTTGAAGGAGTGAGATGCTGTGAGAAAATGGAAATTAACTTGTGAGAGAAATGAGAGGGATTTGAAATATGTGATGCGAAACAATGAGCCATGGGAACAAAACAACATGGTAGATACGATGAAAATAGCACAAAATGAAGCTGTTTTAAGAGAGAAGAATTGGATGGACAGACGATTTCTTGGATCGAATGGTTTCCATTTTTTTTTGTCCAATTTTTAAAAGATTGAGAACTTGCTTTTAGATGCCAATCCACTTGAAATTGGATGGACTGAATGATCTAGTCTCAGTTTGAAAAATATTGTCCACGATACGATTAATACTTTGACAACTACAAAATCATTGTAATAATATTGTCTTCATAATATTATTACATTTAATATTCTATATGTGATGCATCACATGTGGTATCCACCAACTAGATTTATTGTGGTAACTTATACAACACCCATGACATAGTGGCTGCATAATAATTTAGTATCAATTTATAATTTTTTTTCTTTGTTAGTTTGAATTTGATACTTGGTTTTGGATTATAAATCAAGGATTTGGAATGTTTTGATTCCAAATTTATATATTTTAAAATTTCTTATTTAGATCCATTATATACACCGGAGGATTTGAAATTTGAAATTAGATCTACTATTTGGACGCTTTTTTTTTTTTGAACTGAAATGATAGTAGATTTTATTAATTAAGAAATATAAATACAATGGGGAAGAGAAAGATAGACATATGACCTCATTTTTTCTCTTTTGCAACAGTAGCATATGCTAGAGTAGCACGATTACATGTAAAACAAAGAAAGAAAACAAAGAAACAAAGGAAAAATTCAAAAACCAAACTACTATAAGAAAAACGAATCTTCTCTTGGATGCCCAGGAAACCTAAAAAAACTGCCAAACGACATCTTCCTGATATACATGAACATCAAAATGAAGAGTTTTTTTGTTTTTGTTTTTTTTTGTTTTTTTTTTCATCTTAGAACTGTGTTCATACCCGACATGGTTGCCTTGCAACCTCCATCGATCCCATAGTTGGCACAACACCTTTCTCATTCTCCACAATTCTATGTTTCTTTTTTCTCATAACACCCGTAGCCTCCTTAATCAAATTTTCTGCTTGCTTCCTTTTATTCCCAGGTTCCACGTCAACAATTGATCCATTAATAAGAATCTGAGATCTTGTGGTAAGCCTTTTCCAATTCCTCATTGTTTTCGGGCTTCCAATTGTAGACCCCTCCATGGACTCAACTTTTTTTGGGCTATACAAAGGTTGACTCACACCTTTATCCTGATTATCACTCCTTTTGGGCCGGCCCTTACCAGTATTCTTGTTTCTTTGCACGTTACCACAACCAACCTTAAAACCTATCTCTAATCCCTTAAAACCCGGTGGAGATATATGCTCACCTTGTTTCCCCATTAAGTCACGATTGAGGATGACAGTATCCTCATCCATGACTACTACCTCAATCAAATTAGAGGAAATCACGCTATCAGTGGGAGTCACATTTGAATTTGAAAAATCTGAATCAATTTGATGGTGCCACTATGGTTCATTCCCTTGATTCTCGGCCTCCACATTTATGGGTTTTGATGGTTCAATAACTGGTCCCACCATGATTGTAGAGTCAGGCAGTAACGCACTTGGAGAGGATATTATTGAATCTTTATGAAATAAATTCTGTTGCGCAATTGTTGGGCTTTCCGTTCCAATTTCCTGAAACTTCACCATTTCCTTATCTGTATTCATGCTCCGTTTAGGCCTAGCTATCATCGGTGCAATATTAGTTTGGACGTTCGGCTCTCATTGTCGGCGTGGGCTTTGTTGGTCAGTTCTTGAAGTCTCTGCTCTGCCTCGAAATCCTGCTTTCATCCATTCCCCGTATGGCTTGTCTTTGGTATCATGTGTATTCACTTTTCAACATTCCTTTAATTCATGCCCAATTCTTCCACAAGTGAAACACCACCCTACCAACCGCTCGTATCGAAATGCAACTTGGACTTCATCTCCCTCCGGGCTAACGACTGGTCCCCCCCTCCGTAGAGGTTTGTCCAACGGAATCTCAACGCGGACCCTGAGAAAGCGAGCCTGATCTGATTTGGAGGCCTTACAGTCCACGTCGATAAATGTCCCTAATCCCCGACCAATATCCTGACTGGCTTCTTCATTTATGAGATCAAAGGGCAAGCCCCATGCCTGAACCCAGATTGGTATATGCGTGAAACTCATTGTCCTAATAGTCATGCCTTTTTCCCATTGCCGGAGAGCTAGGATTTGGTTGTCAAAACACCAAGGACCATTATTCCAAACCCACGATAATTGGCTTTCCATTGAGAACTTGAATTGTAAGAGCCTATCGCCAACGTCCACTATTTTTAGATCGTCTCCTAGTTTCCACATAGACCGTAATAAGTTTTTCGCTGCCCTAAGGTTGATGGACCTGGTAGTAAGAAACTGTCCTATAAGACTTAATGAGTACTCCTCCAGAATCTCTTGTCTCCGTACTAGGCGTATAGTCATTGCCTCATCTTCATCTACTGTTAACTTCATTCGTTGAATACGTTCCAAGAACTCCGAGTCCATATTGGCACTCTTAAGGCTGAAACGACTTGAATGACCACAACTCTTTCACCCTTAGACAAGCCAAGAAAAAGAGAGAAAAAAAAAACTCACCCTGGGTGAGAAGAAAAGCTCCTACCAAGAACAGAGCTTTGTGAGCTCTGTTTTAATAAACTGTAAGTTTGGATTTGAAATTCTCTTTCAAAATGATTAAAATATTTAAAAAACTTTCAAAATGACTAAAATACCATCAAAATCTCTAAAATGACAAAATATGATTGAAACCTCCAAATGACCTAAATACTTTGGAAACATCTCAAATTATAGAAATAGTAAAATTTCTTTAAAATCTTCATAATAACCAAATAACCCTCAAAATCTCCAAATGATTGAAATACTGTGGAACATATAAAATGATCAATGTAGGGACTCAATTCGTGATGACCCCAAGATGATATTGGACTCGTACGTAAAGAGGGCCCAAACAATATCATTTGTAGAGCGTGGGTTTGAAGGGCTAGGTCTTGGTCACTGGTCGGTGGATAACCATGGTGTTCATACAAAAGTAAGCCATGTTCGCTTCGAGGAATCTTTCTCCTCGATACGGTCTGGGAGACTTTAGTTTTTGGCCTTTTTTCCCAGCCCCTTTTCCGGATTGCTTGCTTCTCCTTTTATATTAGCCTGTATCCCTTATCCTATGTCCACGTGTAGGATCGACTTTCCAGGACTGATACTTGTCCTATCAGCCCATACCCAAAGTGGTTGGGGGTGGTTGTAAAAGCTGAAGAGCATGACTCTGTCAGGTGCAGAGTATTCAATGGCAGTAATGACAGCTTTCCCTTTGTCCTTGGTTGTTATACTATCCAACGTCCCCTTCTCTATTGACATAGATATTTTAGGTTTTTCCCAAAACTGTTCTTATACCGTTCTTGCCCTTTCTTTCAGGGGGACCTCGGATATGCCGAGAACAGAATTATCCTCGGCTATGTCTCAAGACTACTTGGACTTTTATTACACGTCCTCGGCTATACCCCTCCTCGGCTTGGGCCTTGGGCCCCAATGTAAAAATGGGCCAGGGCCACAAATTCTTGGGCCCCACAATCAATATAGCCTTAAAACTTTCAAAATGGTCAAGATATCCTCAATACCTCAAATATGTTAGATATACTGGTAAACCACCAAAGTGAAAAGAATATGCCCCCCCTCCCCTCCCAAAACCAACCATTAAATGACTAAAATAAACCTCCAAAATAACATTGATACCGCATTGCGCTTATATTGGATTATTTTATCCTTAATGCAATTCCTTAATTAATTCTTATAATTTTAGAGAATTAATTGGGTATATTGGTCATTTTGTAGAAATTTGATTTAGTTACATTCTTGGTTGTGGTGTAGCTATAATTTTTTTGTAAAATATTAAGGTATCACTAGTGTGTTTCTTGTGTAATAAGTGCGACCTTATTGTTGTATAGGCATATGTATTTTTTTCCCTTCTTCAAAGTCTACATGATGCATCAAAGGTCATTTTATTCGTAAACACCTTACTCATATATTAACCAATTAAATCTCCTCCTCAAAAAAATAAAATAAAACAATAATCTCATATTCTTGTTTCTATTATTTTATTATTTAAGTATTGCTAGTTAAAAAATTATAATATTTATTTCCTATGATTTTTCCATTTAGCAATCTTAGATAATTATAATTTCAGTTGTTTAATATAAGTTTATTATCGAGTATGATGAGATATTTACAATCATTCTGTCACAAACTTGGCTATTATCATCTATGTTACATTTGTTTTGGGTTTTATTTCTATGGAGCTTCTATGTACTTTATTTTATGACGCTTATCTTCCTTATATTTAATGCTTGTATGTTTTTTTTTTTTTTTTTTTGATAGAAGATAGAATTCTACTCTAACCTAATCTAAGTGTATATGTGTGTGAAGCTCCCTCCTAGAGACTTGAACCCCGGCCCTTGCCCCCCACACTTCACAAGCACTTATACTTGTGGAGTGACCATCGCACCAAGGGTGTGCAGTGGTATGCTTGTATGTTTTAGTGTCAAAGTCGCAGATTGCCAATTTAATTTTCATCCTAATAGAGGGTGCTCTGGGATGACCCACACTTCACAAGCACTTATACTTGTGGAGTGACCATCGCACCAAGGGTGTGTAGTGGTATGCTTGTATGTTTTAGTGTCAAAGTCGCAGATTGCCAATTTAATTTTCATCCTAATAGAGGGTGCTCTGGGATGATATATATATATATATATATATATATAATCTCGTGACATCCAGAAGAGTAATACTGTAATATGTCTATGAAGGATAAGCCTTGCAATAAATTCTGGGAAGTAACTAATGAAATTAAATGCGTAAGTGGTTTTCCCTCACGCCGTGGTTAATGTCCAAATAAATAATAATGTAACTCTAGAAAATTCATGATTTATGCAACACATTTGGATGTAGATACGAAGATTGATAATAAGAATAAAAGTACTATATATAGTATATGTAAGGACTCAATTTGTAACGATCCCAAAGGCGTATTGGGTTCGAACGTTAAAAGCCCAAACAATAAATTTGTAGAGCGTGGATGTCAAATAACTAGGTTAACCCCAAAAGAAAAACGATTAAACTTAATGTTTATAGATAGATTAACACTAATATAATGACCAATTTCTTATTGAAACAAGTTCAGTTCTTTATTTCATAAGGTTTACTTCTAAGTCTTATTCGTTTAGAAGTTCCGATCTTTTTTTTTACAATGCATTCTTCATTCTTATATATTGCCCTCTTGGTGTCATCTTCACCACACACGTGTAGGTTGGGTCTGGGGGATTCCTTCCTGTCCCATCCAACACCTTCTGGAACCTCCAACCAGCAGCTGTAAGGTTGCCTCATCACTGTTCAGGCATCACCTCCACGTTAATGTGGCCAGAGAGTTGGTTGAGAGGCAATTAATGCGGAGGCAACTGTTGCCAAAGATATTTGTTTACCTTTTCTTTTTTACCCTTGGTCCCATGTCCCACCTTTAGTGGTAATGTAGCTCTGAAATATGTTTATAACAATATGGCGTTCAGGTCGTCCTCGGACTCATACTGCCGAGAAGAATTTTGTCCTCGGACGAATGCTGAACTCATCTAACATGATATCTATTTTTCCTTTCGTTTGGTTACCCTTATAACTTTATATGGGCCTCCTCGGACAGTTTTACGTCCTCGGATGGAGCACAGGTCCAGTTAACACGATTTTAGTAATTTATTGATTAACCGGCCCCCACAGTATATATGTTTGTTTTGCAAATATTGTTGAGTAGTCAAAAGCACATGACATCAAATTTTAGAATGATTAAACTGAATATAAAGATAAAGGAAAAGCTTTTACAGTTTACAGTTCTGCCATACCATTAGATATAATATATATATATATATATATATCTAATGGTTAGGGAATAGGGAGATATTATTAGCTTTGTGTGTCTTTGTGTTTTGTCTGAACTGTTTGATTTAAGTAAGGACAAATAAATCATTTTGTAGTTGCACGATTTTCCTGGCCCAAATTCTATTGATCAGGCCTTGGCCCAAAGCGCAACCCACAATATATTATTTGTAGAGGATGGGTCAAAGAACTTGGCCTCAGTGAGTCTATTCAATCTGATGCATGGACAGTATGGTTGCAGAAAATCAAGACACAAGAATGGATCTCTCACGTTTTATTCTATTTCTTTTAGTTTCTGATACAGTTCTCCCTCCCCTTCTTTGAGGGATTCTACTACATTATATAGTCCTCCTCCTCTCATCTCAACCTTACACTTGTTGATCATCTAAGCATCTACTTGAGCACCTGTCCCATCAGCCGCCCTCATCACTCTTTTTGTGAGTTGTAGAGGCCAAGGTGGTACTGTTCAGGGGTCCTTTCCTCATTAATGCGGCCAAGTGGGTGGTTGGGGCTCATTTAATGTGGTGGTAGCTTCCCGTGAGATATTTTGGATTTTATTCATTTTATATGTTAGGAAGGTGAACTGAGTTGGCTGGGGAGAGTTCCTCGTCTGGACTTCGTGACGTCCGAGGAGTAGTTACTCCTCGGACAGGTTACCCTGCCGTTGTTGGGATTGAATAATGCTTCATATGTGGTTTCTCTTCGGACAGGACGCTCCTCGGACGGGCCTGAATTTGGAATAGCCCATTATTTCTGGGCCGGGCCCCACACATTTATTTTAATATGTTAAAAAAAAAAACTGTTAATATGTTAGTCTCTTTTATTTATTTATTTTTTGAGTGGAAGGTGTTAGACTCTTTTATTAACCACAAGGGAAATAAGTGTTACAAAATAAAGTATAGGAGGTAACTCTTAACTCCATGTTTTAAGAATATACCATATAGATCATTATTAAAAAAAATAAAAAAAAGAATATACCACATATACGGTATATGTAATTTGCCTTATTTTAAATTCAAGTATTTCAGGTTTTTCCCCTCAAAAAAAGGATTTCAAGTTTTAAAATTTTTAGTGAGTTTGTTCCAAAATCCAAATCATGACCTTTAAAAAAAAAAATTGATATTTATAATCAGGAGGTATCAATCGATTGAGTTATAATCGTTTTGGTAAATCATGACCTTTTTAAATTATCCAAAAAAAATATTTGTATTCATGCACTCAAATCCAAACCTATTGGCTCCAAATCCTATTATTGAAACCAATGTTAAGAAAAAAAAATTTTGAGAAGGAGGAGAGGATGAAAGTCACAATTGAACTATCAAAGGCAACTTTATTATCAATTTATATTAATTATCGTGCATATAGTTACACAATTAAAGTTTAGATTAAAAAAAAAAAAAACAAAGTACAACAAAAGTCTAATTCCATGGCAATCTACTTGTCCTAATTTTTTTTCCTCTTGAGATACTTGTCCTAATAATTAGTAAGAAAAAAAACAGCAGAAACAGAATCATATATACTCCACAACCAAGAATATATATTGTAAGGACGCGATTCGTGGCGGACCGTAACAGTGTCGGGTTCGCACGTAAAAATGCCCCTAACAATATCATTTGTAGAGCGTGGGTTTGGAAGGCTAGGCCCTGGTTGACAGGCGGTGGATTTTTCATGGTGTTCGTACAAGTTTAAGTTTTCCTTCACCCCTGGAGTCTTTCTCCTGGAGGTGGGCTGGGAGGCTCTGGTTTTTGGCCACTTTTCCCAACCCCCCTCTTAGGTTACTTGTTTTTTCCTTTTATATTCGTCTGCGTTCATTGTCCTTCGTCCACGTATAGGGTCAACCTTTCCAAGATTGATACTTGTCCCATCAGCCCATATTCAAAGTCGTTGGGGGTGGTTGTAAAAGCCAAAAAATGCGGCTCTGTCAGGTTCAGAACATTGAATGGCAGTAAGGGCAGCTTTCCTTGGATATTTTAGATCTTTCTTCCTAGTTTCAGTCCTATACTGTTTTTACCCTTCTTTCAGGGGGGACTTTGGGTCTGCCGAGGACTGAGCTGTCTTCGGCGGTATCCATAGGCTATTTCGTCGAGTTTGAGCCGTAGCCCTCCTCGGCTTGGGCCTTCGGATTCTCTCCGGGTAGATGGGCCTGGCCCATAAATCATTTGGGCCCCACATATATATTTTTAAGAGAAGAGAAAAAATAGAATCACTTGTGATTGCCCTTTTCTATTTTTCTTTTGACCGCATAATTGTCATGTGACTTTTAAAATAAAAACGTAAAAAATCCCCTTTTTTATTTTTCAATTAACAACGGCTACTTTTCCAGTTTTCCTATATCCAATGGGATTTTTTTTTTTTATCCTTAATTTTGTCCAAAAAGGAAACACCATTCTTTCTTTATTTGGCCCTTTCGATATTTGTTGCACTCTTTATTTAAGTTGTACTTGATTTTAACGGAGCAAAATGCAAACGAAGTCAAAGGCATGGAGGACTTTCCTTGGAGGCAATGCCGCAAGCGTTTTCGATCTCTTGTTTTCTCAGAATCTCTCTCTATAAATACAATAACCCCATTTTTCTCTCTCTCTCTACAAGCACCAATTCCTCGCCAACCTCGCATACACTCTCCATGGATTGGTTCAACAACAGAGAAAGCAAGATCAAGAAAAATAAGGACGGCAAGAATAGCAATATTACGAATGACAACAACACCAAGAAGAAGAAGAAGAACAGGTACTTGACGTGCTTTAGACCCGACTCCATGGAGGGTTTCTTGTTCCCCAAGCAATTGTCGCCGCCTTTGACACTGGTTAAAAAAGAAGAACAAGAAAAAGATGGTGGTGGCGGGAGAAAGAAACACAGGAATGCTAGGCTTTCGAGAATTTTGAAAGCGATTTTTAACGGCACATTCCTGGTTAGTACTTTGATCTTTTAATCTTGTTTTGGTTCTTGGGTTGGGTGATCATCAATGCATCATGTTTATTCTGTTTAATAATTTGTTTCTTGGATTTTTTTTTAGTTTCTGCTTTCTTCGTTTTCTTCTTGTTTTCAAACTTGAGACTCAACCAATAATCCCTTTCTTGCTAGGAAATTCTAAAAGTCGGTCATTTTTTTTTTGGATGTATTTTTTAAAAAATTTTAAATATCAATTAATTTTCAAATTTTATTGCTAGTTTTGTACGGCAATTTGTTATTTCTTTTATTATCCATAAAAAAGTCAGATTGACCTTTCTTTTTGTGTGGATAAAGTTAATTGATGCTGTTTGGTAACGTTGTTTTAGTAATGTTATTTATATTTTTTTGAAATATGTGTGGGTGAAAAAGTGTGTAAAAATACATGTAATGTTATTTAAAAATTAAAAACATATTGTTAAACTACTATACCAAATGGGGCAATTATTGAAATTCTTCTTAAAAAATAGATATTAAAAAAAGAAAATAAAAAGACTAAGGTTATGTTTGGCAATAATTTTTGTTTTCTATTTTCAAAAACTTGTTTTTGAAAATATAAAGAAAAAACAATTTTCTTGTATTTTTGAAATCAAAAACATGTTTGGTTAGTTGAAATTAAAAAAATCGTTTTTTGAAAAAAAAAAAAAAATATATATATATATATATGTTGTTACTAGGATTTGAATTCTAATGCTAACTTATTAAATGAGACAGATTCATAAAATTAAATGCGTATTTTCATTGACTTTTGAAAATTAGAAACTGAAAACAGCCTTTTGTATGTTTTCAGTTTCCTTCACAAATTGAGTTTTGAGAACAGTTTTTGTTTTCTGTCCATTTTGGGTTGCCAAATAAGTTTTTTAGTCTCAAAAACAGAAAATAAGAGAGAAAAAACAGTTATCAAGCATACCCTAAGTCTTTAATTATCTATTCAATCATATGATTCTTTATTTTTTTTTTAAATTTCTATTTTATATGGCATGGTACCAAATTCTTGATTAATATTTTATTTACTTAGAAATCCCATTCCATACCTTTTATATATATATTTTTTCTTTCTTGAAATCTTCTTTTCCTACCATCAAAATGAAACTAACAATTCACAATTTGTGCTTTGGCAGGCAAAGAAAGTTAGGAAAAGAAAGTGTATACAAAACTCTTTCACACCAGAGACCAACATTATTGCAACAAAGACTACTGTTAAAACAGATTCGATGAAACAAGAGGACATCAAACTTGGAAATAATTCGAATCTAAATTCGACGCCTTCGCCTAAGCAGTGGCAGGACAAGCACACCAATATTGTGGAAGAAAATGAAGAAGAACGCTGTGGTTCTTTATCTAAGCAGATAGTGCAGGACAAGGACAACAATATTGTGGAAGAAAATACTAATGGAGAAGGACGTTATTGTTGTATCATTGCTTTGAGTTTCCCTCTTATTAGTCTATTGGGTTCGATTTATTGGAATAAGGTTCTCTCATTTTTCTGTACAGCCACGGGGTTTTTCTTGATTCGTTGGAGCAGTAGATACATTCTGCCCAAACATAAGTTAAAGTTAAAGTCTGGCGGACTCGGATAAACAACTGTTGCAAAGTAACAGTGCTCGCTGAAGATAGTAGTTTTGAAAAAGGGATATAGATAGCTGAACATATATAAGAGCAAATCTTTTAGAGGAGCCAAAACATGGTGTTATTTTTTAGTTTTTGGCTTTGTATATGTCCAGGTCTTTCCTATTAGCTAGCTCTAGCTTCGAGAAGACCCTCTTTTTTATTTTTATTTTTTGTTTTAGTTAATAAATTTTTAGTTTTACGACTTCGAGAAATTACAAGTGTATAAAGAATTAAAGAAGTATCTCGTTTGTTGTTTTTTTTTTTTTTTTTTTTTTTTTTTTTTTTTTTTTTTTTTTTTTCTGGGAAGAAGTATCTCGTTTGATACAGAGGACTTTGGTATTTTCATTTACCAGTTGCATTACAGTTTCTCAATTTTAAAAAAAAAAAAAAGTGGCTGCATTGATTTTACCAAATACTAATTGTAAGGCACGATTTAGTACCGAACCAAAACAGTATCGGTTCGTACGTGAAGGGCCCAGACAATATGATTTTTAGAGCGTGGGTGTAAAGAACTAGGCTAACTGTAATCTAACCTCCCAAGACTCAATTTCATGAACGTTCAAGGTTTTTCAGTTGATATTCCGGATATTCCCCCTTAGTGACTAATACCAATCCTTCTTTCTCTTCTCCCTTTTTTCTCTCTACTTTCCGTCTCTTGTTCTTTTTTCTTTCTTTTTTCTGTCTCGATCCCCCTTTTTCATGTTCTTCCTTTAGTTTATATATCTCCCTTTGCGCTCCATCCTCGCCGCACACGTGTAGGTTGGGTTCGGAGGATTTCTTTCTGTCCCATCTGGCACCTCCTGGAACTTCCTATAGGCAGCTGTAAGGCTGCTTCCCCACTGTTCAGGTATCACCTCCACATTAATGCGGCCAGAGAGTTGGTTGAGAGGTCATTAATGCGGAGGTAGCTGTAGCTTCAGATATTTGTTTGCCTTATCTCTTTCATCTTTAGTCGGCTACTCTACCCTTTGAGATGACTGAATTCTGAGATCTGATCGCAACGAGACCACGTCCTGATCGTTCTCGGACGCGATCGTCCTCGGACGCGTTCTGCCGAGGACCATGGTGTCCTCGGACGGGTATATGGCCTCCGATGGGCCACTGGCCCAACAATCCTGAACCCATTCTGAATCCTATGGGCCTATTAGTCGAACGATCCCCACAATAGCCCCTCAAAATCCTACTTTTCGACTCTTCAGGAGAAAAGGTGGATTTTGACGTCATAAGCCTGCACCTGTGCGCGTTTTGGGGCATGCCCCTGACGCTTCAGCACTCCGGTTTTGGTAGCATTAAATTCTGACAACTCCCTTGTCTCCCACGTTCGACGGTGAGATCCAAATCTAACGGTAGGGGGCTTCTCTTGTTTTGTGAGCGGGAATTTTACCGCTCACAACCTTCACATGACTATAAAGGCGCTCCCAAATTGAACCTGCACCTTGTCCTTAATGGTTACGTGGTTCCAGAGTTTATACATTGAATCTGCCTTCTTCCAGTCTTCACTGTTCTCCTGGCGACTACAAATAATCATACGTTGTCCGAGGTCCTTCTTTTGAACCTGTAAGTCCTCTTGAAGCTTTTGCCATTGTTTTTCTACACCAAAAAGTTTTTTCTCTACTAAGTCTCTTTAGAAAAATGGGGAAACAGAGGAATCCCTTTCGGCGTCTCGTTGACTCCGAGGAGGGTATTAGAAACTTCCGCTCTAAGTACAATATCCCACCTACGGTAGGGATGAGGTATGCAGCCCAAAGGGAGTGGGTTGACGCCAGGCAAACTGGGGAGGTGGTTATCCCCATGATCGCCTTTATTGAAGGCGGGATGACCATCCCCATGGGCAGTATCACTAGGGGTTATCTTAATTTCTTTAGGCTATCCCCCACCCAATGCGCTCCCAATATGTTTAGGGTTCTGGGGAGTATAGACGCTTTGAATCAGAGAATGGATCTAAACCTATCCCATCACGACGTGAATTGGGTATACAGCCTTCACCGCTTAGCTGACCAGGATTATTATCTCAAGTCGAGATATCCTGCAGTGAGGCTAATTCAGTGCCTCCCTACTTCAAATAAGTACTTAAAGGAGGATTTCCTTATTTTTTCTGGGGAATGGCATAATGGTCTACCTTGCCCGACAGTAGAAGGAACACCAGGTGGGTGCAAAGTTACAGACCTATGCCACTTAGCTCGTGAACACATTTTTCTTACCTTTATTATTTTCGGGTTTTGCAAATTTAACTTTAAAATTAATGGTTTTGCAGATAGACGCTACACGAAGCCCAATCTCAGATTAGTCAATAAAGCGAGCCTAGACAGATTATTGAAAGCCGAAATATACGTGAACGAGGCTGATGGTCAGCTACGGGCAGCACATTTAATTCTCGGCTACACCCCCCTTTCTTTTGGCTTTCAGGCGCCGAAGTACGTGATTAGGGCACGCGATCCTCGGCTTCGCCGTATCAGTGTTGCCTACGAAGGGTTCGTTGTTCCAGAGGGTATCCCACTTCCCAAACACACACCTCTCACAGAGCCTCTTTCCGTGGCCAGCGTCTTGGCGGGGCCTTCTTTACCCTCATCTTCGCTCAAGAAAAAGGGAACCAATAGAAAAAGGAAAAGGGGAAAAAACAAGGAAGTCGTTGTAACAGTGTCTGAATCCACGGACGACTTAGAGGTTCTCGATCAGCCCACAAGCCCCGAGGAAAGTTCTGACGAGATGGGGGTACACAGGAAACCCCAGAAAAGTTTAATGGAGCTGATGGAGGGTCAACAGGGAGAGGCTGCACCTGCCCAGGCAGTACCATCCCTGGTTTCATCTTTTCCAGCCAGGTCTCCTCCTACAGTTCCTCGCCACCCTCCTCAATATTCTCCGCAACCAACGCCGACTAGTGCTGCCGAGCAAGAAAAGCGTAGAGAACAGAAGGGTAAGGAGGTGATAGATGCAAGTAAATCTCACCCCACTCGAGAGGAGGATGTCCAATGAGCTGCAAAGCAGTAGAAAACTTGGCACGCCGCTACGCGGGGTCAAGAGAAATCCGATTCCCCACGCCCCGATTCACAGGCGTGGCTGCCAGCTCCTATGCTCGGTGGGGAGCCCCTGCGAGACGATGCCTCTATAAGGGACTTCAACGGCGGCATTGGGTGTCATGTAGCCTCGGCCATAGAGGAGGCCTTATTGCTCCCAAAGGATATGGCTGAGATAAAGAAGGTGCGGAAGAATCAACTCATCCTTGACAATAAACGATATTTGGGCATGGTGAGATACCGTTTTTTACACTGTTTCATTGTGCGACTGTTGCTTACTAATGCGCATTTTTCATTAGCTAGGACGCTAATTCACACCCCGATTCTTACAGATCATCCAAAATACTTTCAAGCTCGACGAGATGCTCAATGCTTGCTCCAACCAGCTAGATGGTGAAAGGAAAAGAAGGGCAACGGCTGTACAAACCTTGTCCAAATCTGAACAGGATTTAATCGCCGCAAGGAAAAAACTACAGGTCGAAGAAGAAGCTCGCAAAAATGCTGAATTGACATCAGAAGGTTACCGGAAGCAGACCGATGAACAAGCAAAGCTTCTGCGCGAAGCGAATGCCGAGCTGAAGAAGACTCAGGAGCAAGTTCTTGTTCTTAAGAAGCATTTGGAAGAGACTCAGAAGCTAAGGGAGAAAGCTGAAAAGCTCAAAGAACAAGCCGAGAAAGCGAAAATCAAGTCCGAACAGGTGATGAATAAAGCCGAGCAGAGGGGCTATGAACTTGGAATAGCTGAAACTGAAAAGGCTCTCAGAGCCGAAGTTCCGGAGGTGTGCCGCATCTTCTGCGCGAGAACCTGGAGTGAGGCTCTAGACCGTGCTGGGGTCGAAGCTTCATCGGAACTACGTAAGCCAGAGAACATATATTACCCCGAAGCGATACGCTCTTCAGCGCCTCAATCGTACCAGGCTGATACCCCTTCCCCAGCTATTAACCCTAACGAGGAGGCTCTGCCTCGCAATTCCCCTTCAGGAGCTTCCCCCAACAAACCCACCACTGCTTCAAAGGCAGAGACGGTCTCACAGGGTTTTCAACAAGAATTGGACTCCACAGTTCAATCAACTGGGGACATTATCAAAAAGTAAAAAAGTAGAAACTGTTTTGTAACTTTGACTAGACATTTAATAGAGTACTTTCTCGTTTAGCTTCTTATCATTCTGATGACCCTAAGTTATCTTCACCCGTACTTACTTTGTCGTCGTAATTTTGTATGGGTCTATCCCAATCACCTTTTTCATTATACGCCAACCGTGCATTCGGGGCTTTCTCTTTCAGACTCTTTAATGAATATTCATAGGGCATTATTTTCACCAAGTTTATGATTTAGAAAGCTCATCACCGCTCTATTTGTCATTTAATAATTCGATACACCACTTAGCAGGTCAATTTCTACCGAGTTTACGGTCTGAGGACTTGACATGACCTAGTTTCTGTTCAACAGTTCAGTATGAATGATAGGATGTTAATTTCCACTAAGTTTGCGATCTGAGGACCTGGCATAACTTAGTTTCTGTTTAACATTTCAGTATGAATGATAGGATGTTAATTTCCACTAAGTTTGCGATCTGAGGACCTGGCATAACTTAGTTTCTGTTTAACAATTCAGTATGAATGATAGGATGTTAATTTCCACTAAGTTTGCGATCCGAGGACCTAGCATAACTCAGTTTCTATTTAACAATTCAGTATGATAGGATGTTAATTTCCACTAAGTTTGCGATCCAAGGACCTGGCATAACTCAGTTTCTGTTTAACAATTCAGTATGTTAGGATGTTAATTTCAACTAAGTTTGCGATCCGAGGACCTGGCATAACTCAGTTTCTGTTTAACAATTCAGTATGTTAGGATGTTAATTTCCACTAAGTTTGCGATCCGAGGACCTGGCATAACTCAGTTTCTGTTTAACAATTCAGTATGATATGACAGGATGCGAAATTTACAGGATGCATATTCGACGTAAGTTTAAAAGAGAAAATCTGAATCGAAACTTCTTTTACTAGTAATAATACCTTCTGAGATTATTTACATTCCAAGGATGGAGTACAGGTTTTTCATCTAGGTCTTCTAGATAGTAAGCCCCTATTCCTGCTACAGAAGTAATCCGGTATGGTCCCTCCCAATTAGGTCCCAGTTTTCCCCAATTTGGATTCTTAGTGGCCCCTAGGACTTTTCTCAGCACCAGATCTCCTATGGCTAACGGCCTCATCCTCACATTGCTATCGTAGCACTGCTTGAGTTTGTACTGGTAGTAAGCTAGCCGTACCATCGCGCTCTCCCTTCGTTCTTCAATCAGGTCTAGACTTTTTTCCAACATTGCATCATTGTTGCTAGAAGAGAATGCACTGGTCTTCAATGTCGGAAATCCAGTTTCCAGGGGAATAATGGCCTCGGACCCATAGGTCATGGAAAAGGGAGTTTCTCCCGTCGAACATCGGGGTGTTGTTCGATACGTCCAAAGCACATGTGGTAGTTCTTCCACCCATTTTCCTTTCGCGTCGTCTAGTCTCTTCTTAAGCCCATTGACAATGACCTTGTTAACAGCTTCAGCCTGCCCATTGCCTTGCGGATAAACTGGAGTGGAATATCTGTTTCTTATTCTCAGTTCTGAACAGTACTTCCTAAAGGCATTGCTATCGAACTGGAGCCCATTGTCCGAAACAAGAGCTCGTGGGATTCCAAATCGCGTAACAATGTTCTTCCAGACAAACTTCTTCACATCTACGTCCCGGATGTTCGCCAAGGGTTCAGCTTCAACCCATTTAGTAAAGTAGTCTGTGCCGACCAGCAGGTACTTCTTATTTCCTATAACTTTAGGAAAAGGGCCGACAATGTCCAGTCCCCATTGTGCAAAGGGCCAAGGGCTCGAAAGAGGGTTAAGAACTCCCCCGGGTTGGTGGATATTCGGAGCATATCTTTGACACTGATCGCATTTCTTAACGTACTCCTGCGCTTCTTTCTGCATATTCGGCCACCAATAATCTTGCGTTAGTGCTCGGCATGATAGGGACCTTCCTCCGGTATGGCTTCCACAAATGCCCTTATGCAACTCTTCCAGGATTGATTCTGCGGTCTCAGGAGGCACGCAGAGCAAGTATGGCCCAGAGAAGGACCGTCTATATAGCTTTTTATCCTCGGATAACCAGTACCAAGGTGCTCTCCTTCGTATTTTCTCAACTTCCACCTTATCCTCGGGCAACACGTCATTGTCGAGAAATTTTAATATAGGGTCAATCCAGCATGGCGTCAGACTAGCTTGACGAATTTGGCAAACTTCCTTTTCTGGGGAAGCGGGAGTATGCAAGTCTTCGACAATAATTACCCGAGGGAAACTTCGTACTGAGGAGGTGGCAAGGGTCGCTAAGGAGTCTGCGTGGGTATTTTCACCTCGTGGAATGTGTAATACGTCAAAAGATTCGAACTCTGTTCGCATATGTCTAACCCGGTCCAGATACCCTTGCATCCTTGGGTCTCTGGCTTCCAACTCTCCAGTCACCTGGCCAACGACCAGCTTTGAGTCCGAGAACAGTTTCACCGCCTTTCCGCCCATTTTATGGACCATGCTCATTCCCATTATCAGAGTTTCGTACTCTGATTCATTGTTAGTAGCTGAGAACCCTAGTCTCAGCGACTTCTCGATGATGACCTCTTCGGGAGATATCAGAACCAATCCCAATCCAGCTCCCCGTTGGTTTGCGGCCCCATCCACGTATACCTTCCATACCGGCCCTCCTGGAGCGGATATTACGCCAACCGATTTTTCATCCATGTGATCTTGATTCCTACTAACTTCCTCAGGGCACTCAGCGAATTCAGCTACCAGATCGGCAAGAACTTGACCCTTCACAGAGGTGCGGGGCATGTATTTGATGTCAAAAGCACCCAGAATCGTTCCCCACTTGTCAATTCTGCCGGTATAGTCAGCACTTCTAAGTATGGATTTGAGAGGCAATTGGGTCAAGACATCTACAGTGTGAGCTTGAAAATAGTGCGGAAGTTTACGTGTTGCATGAACGACTGCTAGTATGGCCTTCTCTAACGACAGATATCTCACTTCGGCTTCATGGAGGGATTTACTCACATAATAAACCGGCCTCTGGACGCCACTGTCTTCTCGCATCAAGACGAAGCTGACTGCGTGAGGAGCTACCGCCAGATAGGCATACAACACCTCATCCACTTCAGGGTTAGACATGATAGGCGGTTTGGATAAGTAGTCTTTCAACTGCTGGAACGCCTCAGCGCACTCCTCGGTCCATTCGAATCCCTGCCACTTATGTAACAGACGGAAAAAAGGACGACACCTTTCAGCCGATCTGGAGATGAACCGGTTCAACGCAGCAGTCATCCCCGTCAACCTCTGGACTTCCTTTGGATTTCGGGGCGCTTGCAAATCGTTAATGGCCCTAATCTGATCTGGATTCACCTCAATTCTCCTAGGGTGGCCCACGGTTGCATCCACCAACTGGTCAATCTTGGGCATAGGAAACAGGTCTTTAGGGCAGGCCTTATTAAGATCGGTGAAATCAACGCACACTCGCCACTTCCCTGTTTTCTTCTTTACTACCACCGTATTGGCCAGCCACTGGGGATAAAAAACTTCTTTAATAGCCCCAGCCTGTTTTAGCTTGGCGACTTCACTTCTAACTGCCTCGGCATGCTCTTTCAATGGTCGCCGAGGGATTTGTCTCCTAGGGGGAATGGCAGGGTTCACGTTGAGCCGGTGGCAAATGAAACTTGGGTCTACTCCTGGGGCTTCATACGGGTCCCATGCAAAGATGTCCACATTGGCTCGGAGGAACTCCAGCAAACTCGCTTTCTTTTGCAGAGGCAGCTTAGCCCCAACCCGGAAGAATTTTTCTGGATCATCAGCGACAATCACCTTTTCCAGATCTTCACACTCCACCCCATTGGTTAGTATGTCTAAACCCGACGCTGGGGGCTTTAATTGCTATGACTCATTATCGGCTGTAGCCGAGGTTTCTGCCTCTGGCCGATGCTGAATGGCCGTTACTTGGCATTGCCGAGCAGCCGCTTGGTTCCCTACTATCTCCAGCACTTGGTCTCCGGATGGATACTTCACCTTCTGATGTAGGGTGGACGAAACCGCTTTGAGTGCGTGAAGCCAAGGTCTGCCCAAGATGGCCGTATATGGAGAATAAACATCTACGACAATAAAATCCACCTCCACCACCTCCGTGCCTGACTGTACGGGCAACCTGATTAGCCCCATAGGAATGACCAATCTCCCCTCAAAACTGACTAGAGGGGAATTATAGGTCGTCAAGTCCCCCGGTTTCAAACCTAGCCCCTTGTACAAATCCGGATACATCACATCCGCTGCGCTCCCCTGATCAATCATCACTCTTCGGACATCGTACCCACCAATCCTCAGCGTGACCACCAAGGCATCCTCATGGGGTTGTATAGTTCCAATCAAATCCTCATCTGAAAAACCCAAAACCAAAGGGACACACCTCTTGGCTCTCTTCGATGCTTGAGAACGATCCTCGGCGGGGAACCGGGACACCGACGACACTCTTGTGGGGCAAGAGCCAGTCCTTCCCGGGGCCTCAAAGATGACATTGATCGTTCCCCGGGGTAGCCTTGATGAGGCATCCCCCCGCACCTCAGAACCTGCCTGGCTCGCCCTTCCGCTGGAATGGTGCAAGAGCTGCTTTAATTTGCCTTCTCGGACCAACTGCTCCAAATGGTCCCATAAATTCCTACAGTTGTCTGTCGTGTGACCATGGTCTTGATGGTAATGGCAATACAAACTCGGGTTGCGCTTTGTAGGCTCTCTCGCCATCCTGTTCGGCCATCTGAAGAATGGCTCATCCTTTATCTTCTCCAAGACCTGTTGAACAGGCTCCCGAAACACTGCATTAACGGCCTAGGCATCCGCCGAGGCCGACTGCCCAGCGAAGTCCCTCCTTGGTCGATTATTATTATAACGATCCGACCTGAAATCCCTTCTCTCCTGGGGGATCACTTTGGCCTTTCCCTTCCCCTGATGTTGATCCTCCTCTATTCTCTTGTACTTCTCTATTCTGTCCATCAGCTGGCGCACACTGGTGACAGGTTTGCCCGTCAAAGATTTCCTCAAGTCGTAGTCAGCTGGGAGACCGGCTTTGAAAGTGGTTATAGCCACAGCGTCATTCTTCCCCCCTATCTCATTAAACATTTCCCAGTACCTGTCCGAGTAGCTCTTGAGAGTCTCACCCTCTCGCATAGACAAAGTCAACAAGGAGCCCAGAGGCAAGGGAGTTCTGCTGCATGTAATAAAGCGAGCGCCAAAAGCCTGGGTCAGTGCTTTGAAGGATCCCACAGAATTGGCCCTTAAGTCATTGAACCACCTCATCGCCGTTGGACCCAAACTTGATGGAAAAATCTTGCACATCAGAGCATCATCCCTGGAATGAATAGCCATTTTCTGGCTGTAATAACTTACATGTTCCACCGGATCCGAATGGTCATCATACAGAGAGAACGTAGGTTGATTAAACCGCCGAGGATGGGTGGCATCATCTATGCTTCTTGTAAATGGTGATTTGGAAATCTGACTCAATGCTTTGTTTATCGCATTGTTTCCCAAGCCCCTGCTAGTGGGACTTTTACGCCTACGCCTATGACGACGCTCCTCTTCGTAGGAGAAAGTTTTGCTTTGCGGAGTCCTCAACCTCCGCCTGTAACTAGTTTCATCCGACTCCCCGGATGATAGTTCAAAGCGAGGTGGTGAACGCTCCCGTCGTGCATGGCGCAACTCTCTCTTCAAGTCCGCAATCTCACGTTGCAAATCCCCATCATGCTTCACGTGGGAAACGTGACTCTTCCCGCGTGTACGGGTTCTCGTGGTGTGAGTAGTATGTATACTCCCCTGCTGGACTTCCCTCTGTTCGGGACCTCTTCGAGGACCACCGTGCTGGGAGCCCCTTGACTCTGCCTGATGCGGGCTGATATCACCCTGATGCAGCCTCGCTGCGGGGTGAGGCAGTTCCACTCCTTCCATCGAAAACATTGTATTAGAGGTTACAAAAGCTAACACAAGTTCTTCCCACAGACGGCGCCAATTGTAAGAGCACGATTTAGTACCGAACCAAGACAGTATCCGGTTCGTACGTGAAGGGCCCAGACAATAAGATTTTTAGAGCGTGGGTGTAAAGAACTAGGCTAACTGTAATCAAACCTTCCAAGACTCAATTTCATGAACGTTCAAGGTTTTTCAGTTGATATTCCGGATATTTCCCCTTAGTGACTAATACCAATCCTTCTTTCTCTTCTCCCTTTTTTCTCTCTACTTTCCGTCTCTTGTTCTTCTTTCTTTCTTTTTTTCTGTCCGATCCCCCTTTTTCATGTTCTTCCTTTAGTTTATATATCTCCCTTTGCGCTCCATCCTCGCCGCACACGTGTAGGTTGGGTTCGGAGGATTTCTTTTTGTCCCATCTGGCACCTCCTGGAACTTCCTATAGGCAGCTGTAAGGCTGCTTCCCCACTGCTCAGGTATCACCTCCACATTAATGCGGTCAGAGAGTTGGTTGAGAGGTCATTAATGCGGAGGTAGCTGTAGCTTCAGATATTTGTTTGCCTTATCTCTTTCATCTTTAGTCGGCTACTCTACCCTTTGAGATGACTGAATTCTGAGATCTGATCGCAACGAGGCCACGTCCTGATCGTTCTCGGACGCGATCGTCCTCGGACGCATTTTGCCGAGGACCATGGTGTCCTCGGACGGGTTTATGGCCTCCGATGGGCCACTGGCCCAACAATCCTGAACCCGTTCTGAATCCTATGGGCCTATTAGTCGAACGATCCCCACACTAATATATATGTTTTAATTTCTTCGGAGGATTTTAAAAATTTGCTACTGCAAAATATATGGGTGGTGGACGTCGCTACTCGCAAGCATTGACTAATATAGTTTGAAGTCATTATCCAAAAAAGATTGTTGTTTTAAGTTTGCCAAGGCCCTAGCTGTTAAGACCAAAGAGTTTTTGTTTCAATTAATCCTTTTATTTTAACACCTGATTAATTTTTTTTATCAACCCATTGGATTATTTCCAACTTAGGGTGTTCCTAGAAGCACCCTTACCTGAAAAAAAAAACCTGAATTTTTTTTTAAAATTTTTTTTATATTTGCTCTATATTAGGAACACCCTTAATTACAGAATTAGGAACACCCTCAAATTAAAAAAAAAAAATTATATTTTCTACTTTCAAGCCAAAAAAAAAAAAATTTGAACTAAAATCTGAAAAAAAAAAAAAAAATTTGTAACTGAGCCAAGTCCACAGCAAGCCCAACAGATTACAAACCCACAGATTCTCCAAAAAAAAAAAAAAAAAAAAAAAAAAACAGACCAACGCCTCAGTCCCTAAAGGTCTAAAGCAAACCTTAACTCAGTCCCTCAGAGCAACGCCACTTGAGCCTTAAGCCAACAGACGGAGATCGGATCGATCACAGCTCACTCGTTGGAGATCGGCCCAGTCCAGATCGTTGTTGTCACTCGCTCGCCCCTCCGCGTCGTCGTCGCTCGTCGCTAACCCTCATTGGAGGACGAAGATCGGTAGATCACTCGTCACGACGTCGCCTCTTCATTGCCTCGGCCTTCAGGCCTCTCTGCTCGGTTGCTTCGGTGCTCCCTCCCTCAAGGTATTTCATTTTCTCTCTCTCTCTCTCTCTCTCTGAACTGAAATGAAAATATGAAATGAATTAAAGTCTCTCTCTCTTTTGATTGGCCGAAGTTTAGCTTTATTAATGTTTTGTCATTTTGTCTGTTTTTGACTTTTTGAATTTGGCTTTTATCAGTTTATCTTATCCGTTGGTGTTGGTGTGTGTAGTGTGTTGGTGTTGGTGAGATATTAATTGTCTTTTAGTGTAATGTGTGATTGTGAAATTTTTTGATTGGCAGGAGGCATCACTCATCAGGCATGAGGCGTGCTTGTTTGTTGAGTGGGGTGGGGTTAGATGGGCACATGGGGGGCCGGGCTGCACATTACACTGCTTTAGTGCTTTAATTATTGTGCATTTGTGCTGCACATGGGATGTGTTACATGTGTAATGTGCACATCAGTGGCTCTTTTAGTGTAATGTGCACATCAGTGGCTCTTTTAGTGTAATGTGCACATGGGGCTAAACAATATAACAAATTAAAGCAATATAATTAATGACAAATAAATTAAAGCAATATAGTTTATTGTTAGGCTAAACAACAATAATTAAAGCAGTATAATTAATCAATACATTATAAAAGACAAACAAATTAAATTATGTTAAGCTAAACAATAATTAATAATTTTATAATTAATGAAACAACAATATAACAAATTATAATTTATAAAAGACAAACAAATTAATGAAACAACTAAACAAAAATAATTAATAATTTTATTAATATTTCAAATGAACTTATAGTTTATTGTTTATTCTTTTGCTAGAATTATGGACAAATATTTGATATGAAAACCACGTGCCAAAAAAAAAATTCCTCGGAAAAATTCCTAGAGTCGCCACTGATTATTTCTATGATCATTTTTGTTTTTTAGAAACCTATGATCCTCTTAAATGTCCTTACTCCTTACACTTGAATTGAATTAGATGAAACCTAAAAATACCATACCAGCCTAAATAGTAATGGTAATGGCTTATTGGCATTATAGGCAATTTAGCATTTTTGTTATGGGTGGTTATGTTTAATTTTTAGCTTATTTTATTTATGCACTACTTTTTATAATAAAAAAAGGTAAGGGGGTGATTAGAGTGACTTCTCTACTTGAGCCTTATCATAATAACATCTTATTTGTTGAGTTCGAACCAACAAGTAGAAAACCCGGTGAGTTAAGTTGATATCCTAGGCTCCCAACCCCACAAGGGTATTAGTAGCATCGAGTTGGGCATGTGAGGTTTTCCCTAAAGACTTTTTATTACAAGATTTCAAATTTAGGACCTCCATCCCAAACCACTTATTAAAACCACTTTTTCATTTTCAATTACATGTATATTATCACTATTTTTTGGTAGACCATTAATATCATTATTCCGCATCAAAAATCAAATACAAGTTCTTCTCACCCAAAAAAAAAAAAAAAAAAAAAAATCAAATGCAACTCCACAAAAAAAAGAAAAAAGAAAAAAAAATACAAGTGATTCTAAAAAAGAAAAGAAAAAAAGAAATACAAGGCTTTAAACCCTCCTTAACCCCCTTATCCCTTTCCCGGGCAAACCCAATCCTCCACCGCCACCAACACTGCGCCGCACCCAACATGGCGATGAAGCTCTTCCTCAGACCCCACTCTATTCCCCTCATCACTCTCCCCCCAAAACTCCTCTTCCCCAAAAACCCAAAACCCCTCACCATTTCTCTCTTCTGCTTCAACACTCAAGCCCAAACCCAAATTCACTACGGACCTTCCCTCCACAAAGGAACCAAACCATCTTCTCAATCCCAGAATCCCCAACAACAACAAGAAGAGCAAAGTGACTTAATGTTCGACGAACAAAGCTTCACTCGAGTATTCGACCTCACAGCACTTCGCGTCCCTGCAAAAGACTGTTTTGCCCTCGAAAGCCGCCTCCGTGGCCATCTCCTGAACTGGCCTCGCATTCGCAACGTTGCCCGAGTCCCAAACGACGACGTCGACCCCAGCCTCCTACCCCTATTAGGTTCCACAATTCAACAAGAAGATCTCGTTTCGCTCGAGCGAAGAATTCACGGTAAAGCCGAGGGAGACGGCGACGTTTTGAGCCCGGTGCTGTACAGGGACAAGCTTGCCAGGGAGTTTAACGCTCGAGGGTTTATCAAATTTAGGAACTTAGCGAAGATTTCGCGGCCGAAGAGGAAGAAGAAGAATGTGAAAGAGGAGGAGAGGAGTGAGGGCAATAAGGGAATTGGGAAGAGTGAGATTGCTTTGGTGGAGGTTGTGGAGGAGGAGGAAGGAGAGGGGGATTTGAAGGGTTTGTTGGGTGATGAGTTCAAGGGAACGAGGCGGAAGTGGAGTGGTCCGACGAGGTTGTTGCTTTTGGATGAGAGGTACGCGGCGAGGAAGGCCGAGGAGTTGCCTGAGGCAATCAAGGTGGCTTTTTGTTGATACTCTGTGAGTTCATTGGGATTTTCTTTTGAAAGTTTTTGCGGTTTTGATGATCTTATATAGCCTATTGTTATGTCAATAGTTGCTAAGTGCTTTGTTATGTTTGATGCATAACTGATTTTTGATGTGCTTAAAACATTTTCACAATGCTACCAGGTGTAATTGAATATGAATGCAATGTGCTGCTTTTTGTGAGATTGAATTGAATGTGATGTTGTAGAAAGGATAAAATTGCTCGAAATTGGTGGTTTATTCTGTATTGCTTCTTGTGTAATTTGATGTCACTTTATTTAGTTTATATCAATAGTGGAGGGACTGCATACACAAGAATTATGAGAAAAGGAACTTTATGTGGAGAACTCTTCAAGGAGAAGGGAAAACCCACCATGAGAGTTGAGAAGTTGTTGATTAGAATGAGTTTTAGATACTTTCTATTATCAAGCTTAATCTTCACTCTGACAGAACCTCAGTGTTCACTTGGCTTTCTTCGTTAAAAAAAGATCATTTGACTCCCCCCTGCCCCCTTTCCTCTTTTATTGCTTGAGGGAGAGCTATCTATGTAGGCTTTGGCACATCATATATCCATTTCTGTTTGGTGGGCTCTAGAGAATTGGTGCATACACTGAATTGCTTATTCCTGTCCTAGTGAGTCTTCTATATTTTGTCATTATTTTTGTTATGAAGTTTGCCACCCAAGCGTAACTTGTAATTGTGGAAGTTGACATTTACTATCAATGCATGGCATGCAGCACATGCGGCTTTTTGTTGCACTTCTATTTTATTGCCAACAATGTTTCAGTTTGTTCATACCATTACTGTGATATGCACCAAGGTTTACTTGTTAGGTTTACAGAGTATCGCTGTGATAGAAGTTACTTGTCACCTTTCTTTGCTAAAATCACCATTAATGTGATATCTGCCAAGGTTAACCTGTCAAGTTTCCATAACATGGTCACTTCTTAATTATTGAATCAGCTCAGCTATTGAGGCTAACATTATGTCATACCTGCCTCTCCTTCAAATTAGCTGTTGTGTCTGATGGGAAGTATTACTTTCAAGTTCCAAACTTTTCTTAGTCTTAGGTATGGAGACGGTAGTTCTTTTCTTTCATATAGCTTGTTGCTTCTTTCTTTCTTTCTTTCTTCTTCTTCTTCTTCTTCTTTATTTATTTTTTAATTTTAAATTTATAATGAGAATCAATGTCCTGCTTATATATATATTACCTTTCTGGGTGAACATGTTATTTTTAATATTCATTTGGTAAGTAAACTGCTTTTTCCTCCCTATTAATTTAATATTCTCATACTATTTATCAGGTTGTGTTGAAAGAAGATACGGGGCAAAGTACAAGATCAACTTTTGAGCTTGTTAGATGCAAGCTGACATTGTTTTATGATTACTGGCAGATGGATGAGGTAAAGGACGACGTTCATTAACTATGCTAGGTGAAATCTTTGAGTCAACTGTGTTGTTCTGGATTTTTTAGATATGAAGCATTTGACAACCAAGAAATTGAAACTTTACATTCTTCTTTGATGTATGAGATGATAGGTGGAGGATAGACACACACCTTCATTTATCTAATTGTTACTCCATCAATTTTTTGGAAATGAAAGTACGCAAATACTATGTTAAATTAACAATTCCAATATATTTCTGATGGGCACTTGAAAATTTTATTGCACCAGAATGCAGGATGGCATTCCTCCCCATTTCATAGTAGACCCATAAACATTGTATAACAGACTTCTCTTGAGAGTAGAGCCTTCAAAGACATCTGGATAGATGGCTTCTATATCTTTTATAAGCTCTCTCTCATTTGGAGCAATAGGTCATTAACTAGGTATTAGTACCCATATATTGTAGTGATTTTCCACACTGAAATTGCTGAAAGTTCACAGAATCAATGGATTTATGAGGTACCATTTGTTCTTGCAGATCTTGGAGGCCTTGCTACCAAAGGGTATAATTGTTCCATCGGCGTTTGAAACTGTTGGGCATATTGCTCACCTGAACCTGAGGGAAGAACATTTGCCATACAAGAATCTCATAGCAAAGGTACTTTTTTATTGGAACTTATTTTTTACCATTTTGTCACTGTACTGTAGAATACAAAAGTGACTTTGCATCTATATATATATAATAGATAAGTGAATTTACTGCCCCTTTACAAAAGAAGGCTGTTCTTCTTTTCAGGTTGTTCTGGACAAGAATAAGCCAAAGATACAAACAGTAGTCAATAAGATTGATGCAATTCATAACGACTACAGAACAATGCAGTTGGAGGTCTTGGCTGGAAACCATTCCCTTGTGACAACAGTTGTTGAGAATGGAATGCGATTTCATGTTGATTTAGCAACAGTGTATGTTTCCCTTAGATTGCAAAGTTATTGATAATTCCATTGAAGTTCATGAATGCTTGCCAATATCATGCCATTTATACAAAACAAATGCTATGTGCAAGTGAAGTAAGTATACATCTCAAATCTGCTATATCTGGTTGACTCATTGAGTTATATATCCGATTGTTTTCCTTAGGATTCTGTTCTGGACATCTTCAAATCTTTCATAAATTCTGATGCACATTTTGTATGATTGTAATATGGCAAAAACTTCTTCTAGCTAAAATTGGTTTGTTAGCTGTATTTATCTAGAGCCAATGAGGCCTAAACGTACATGCTGTAACTCTAACTTGTTGCAGCCTTCTATGGACCTCTTAGATTGAGTTATTTATGCATAAACATATATCTGTTAATATGAACCTATAAAATCCATCTTCACCTTCTATTTTAAAAGTTGCCTGCCTGAATAGCATGGATGGAAGTCAGTGGGTAGACCCACTGGCTGCATGTGTAACTTACCAATTGAAAAAGAAGAAAGAAGCATGGATGGAAGTCTGCATTAAATCTTTCTCGCTCATGCCATTTTATTGAACACAAATTAATATGGGCATATAGTCAGATAAACTGTTCAATCTCATCACCATTGACCTTGAGTCACACTTACAAGAAACGCTGCAGAAGTTTATTATATGGATTTTGAGAAATGAAAATTAATTTTGGCAGTGACTGGATGATACTGACTTCTGGATGGTTTCTTCTTTTATGCAGATATTGGAATTCAAGGCTTGCAACAGAAAGACAAAGGCTTCTGAATGGCTTTACATATCGTGATGTTGTTTGTATGTTTGCTTTGGCCTCAACTGAGTTAATATTCCTGCAGATTGATTTTACATCTACTATCTGAGCCCTTTAAAATGACTGTCATGTTTCTGCTTGTGGATTTTGCTTACAGTTGGTTATTTCTCATTTCTTGTGTTTGTCATTGTCATGTATAGCCATAAAAGCAGAGTTTGGAGGAGAATTCCCATAAGCTTCAACAGTTATATGCTTTCTCAAATAGGAGGAAGAAAACCAAAAAGGGAAAAAATAAAAAAAGAAGGAAAGAAAAGTCCTATATTGTGAAAAAGGAGTTCAGTGCATATTGCTATTACTGTTACAGAATAAAAAAGAAGCATCTTAAAAAAAAAAAAAAAAAAAAAATCTTTTCACCTTTCCTTTTGAGTTTTACACTGGAGTACTGGTTATAACTTGCGGTGTGCCATTGTCTTCAAGTCTTGCTAAAACCTTGGCAGGGATCATAGATATTTGAATCTCATTGCTCTGTACATTATTACTTTAGGAAATGATGTTTGCACTAATTTTCTGCTTCTTGCTCTCCCCATCAAGAGCTCATAAAAATTTATGAACACATGAAAATAGTTTCATGAAGCTAAAATGAGAGTGTGCAAATTGAGCTACCCTTTTATGTGTTATATTAGGTGATCACCTACTTTTTCTATTCTCCCATTGTGGTCAAAACTCTCTCATGATGTTATTAAAACTGTGATGCTTATATGTGTATGGTTGTCTTTTATGCAATTGACAGGCGATGTTTTCTCTGGGGTTGGTCCAATTGCTATATCAGCTGCAAAGATAGTAAAACGTGTTTATGCTAACGATCTAAACCCAATAGCAGTTGAATATCTAGAAAGAAATTGTGTGTTCAACAAACTTGAGAAGAAAATTAAGGTATGATTTAGTCATTGCAATAGTAGTATTTTGTGGTACTTTTTTTTTCTCGAATAGTTGGAAGACTAAAGACAAGCACAGGATCTTCTAATTTGGCTGTGATAGGGGAAAATGATTTTTTTGTGGAATGCAAATAATCAAGATAGCTTGGGCTGATGAGAATAATTCCTCTCGGATTGTTGATAAGCATAATATCGAGTATTGTACAAGACTACTCAAATGATTGTTTAGCATCTATTCTTAGTAACCATGACTAAGAAAAGATTCATTCATCCAAGATCTTCTTGGAGCTTTCTTGGCCAGTCAATGTCTCAGGTTGATAAAGTTAAAAGGGATGAATATCATATTTGCACAATGAATCCTGACTTGAGCTTCTTTCACAAGTTCTCTGGCTTTCATTTGTTACCCATGTATGTGGCATTAAGGCAGATATAAATTGCCTAGGCACTTCACAGTATTAAATTTCTTATAACTGGAGTACTGTGCTTTTTGTAAGGACATTGTATGTCACCTTCTAGGTCTTTAACATGGATGGAAGGAGGTTCATCCAGGCTATATTTTCAAGTGATAAAGCTAACTCCATCACACAAGTGGTTATGAATTTGCCAAACGATGCTGCAGAGTACCTAGGTTTGTTGTTAATTCCATGAATTTACTTTTTGGTTCTTGTTTCTTTTTGTGAGTAATTATTGGATATTAAGAGTTGCAATTGAGGCTAGCTCAAATGGTATTTCCTTCCTTTGTAAGAGCAAGGTGGAGGTTGTAGTCATGGGTTCAAGTCTCATTGGGTGCACGTGTAACTACCTAATTGGTGGAAAAAAAAGGATTTAAGAGTTGCTTATACAATTTAGTGATAACTTAGTTTATTGGCTTCTGAAGTTAATAAAGTTGGACCAATTCTATTTTAAAATATCTCCACTCATTCCTCTTTCTCGTTTAAAAAAAAAAAAAAAAACTCTTTTTACACAGATGCATTCAGAGGAATATACACAGATAGACCCAAGAATGAAGATTTCACTTTTCCAATGATCCATGTTTATGGATTCTCCAAAGCTCAAGATCCAGAGTTTGACTTTCATGAGGTCTGTTCTGAAGTCTCCTCATAAAACATGCCTTTTGTTATTTTGCTGTGCTAATTGAACAAAATATAGTACTTTTTGTTTGACATATATCTTTCCTCTTCCTTTTTCTTTAATAACTTAAATGCAGCGGCTTAGAATTGCATTGTCAGAAGTGGAGGTCAATGTAGAGATGCGTAGAGTACGCCTTGTTGCACCAGGAAAATGGATGCTATGCGCATCATTTGTGCTACCTGAGAGTGTAGCATTTGCAGATACTACTAGGCTAGATATGTAAAAAGCTGAGGTATGCTATACCTAAGTTTTGTATTGTAATGTTCAATTTAACTTTGCTAATGTTCATATGGTTTATTTATTTAGTCATTTTGCCAATGTTCATTATGTTATTGGTTTGATTCTTGTATATTCTTCTGTAGAAATAGGTCAGTAGTTATTGCTCGGTGAGTAGAAAAGCTCATCAAACTTTATGCCAAAATGGTTTCCTCTCCCTGACCAAGTATTTATTTCCTTCTGCTGCATTCTAAACAGACTGGTTAATGCCAAAAGAGATGTAGAAAGTTAGAAACCAACCTTTTTTTTAACCGGGTTAATGTTTTCTTCTTCTACTACTCAATTGTTTTATTTGGTTTTGGATTTGATTGCTATGTAAAAGTTAATTAGTGGGATGTCTATGTAGTATGGACTTTGGATAAGATGTTTTTACACGTGAGGGCCTTGCTCATTGCTGAAGTGCATCTCACTCTTTTTCCATTTAAGGTTTTTTAATTTTTTTTAATAAATGGAATTGTAATACTAAATGAATATAATTAAAAAAAGAAAGAAAAAAAAAAAAAGCCATTAAATTAGTGTTGCCTCCATTACTAGTGGGTAGAGTAGGGAGATAACTGCCCTGGAACTACCAACAACTTGGTAATTAAAGTTGTTAAGCAGGCTTGGTAGTAAAAAGTTCTATCTTCTATACCATATTTGTTGACATATATATATATATATATATATATAACTTAAAATTAAAATAAAACAAAACAAAACAAATGGAATGAAAGATTATATAGAAATGGAATACAAAAGAATATGATGTATTTTCTCTAAGGGTAAAACTTAGATATAGTACCTTATGTGACATTAGGTTTCCTATTAAATTCAAACATTTGATTGCATTAACCAATAAAACACAATTGTGTTATCTTTTGGAAGGATAATTAAAGTCAATGCAACTAGGTGTTTGAATGCAATTAGAGAAATTAATGTATTGCGTCTCAAGTGTTGCACCTAAGTTTTACGATTTCTTTAAAAGTGTTTGGAAGTTAAAAGAAAGAAAGAAAAGAGAATAGACTAAATAATTATATATTCATTGTTATATCTTCATCTTTCATTTTTCTTTTTCGATGCTGAGGGATAAAATCAATATTTCACTAAAGTGTAAGTGTTCCATTTTTTTTTTTTTTTTTTTTTGAGAAAGGTATAAGTGTTCCAGTTGTGAGAAGAACCCTTGGGAGAAAATGGAAGACGTTGTTGAGTATTGAGTATTCCTTTCTAGTTATTCCATTATTTCTTAGAAGAGTCTTTTGAAGATGGAAGATATGGAATATAATTAATTCCATTCAATATTTCCTCCTCCCAAACATGTTAGTAAATGCTGAGAAAGAAATATTGTTGATTAGCTTGAGTTATGTCTGCAATTTCTTGACCACTTATTAATATCTGGATTGCTGAGAGAGCTGACAAAGCAGCAACTGGACAAGCGGATGAAAGGTTTGAGAATAAATGGTCATAAAACTAATAATTAAAAGGTTTAATGCATGAATTTAGTTTTCTAGCTTCACTAGCCTGTAGGCACTTCTTATCTATGTTCCCAGTTCTCTCTCACATCGTGTGGGCATTATCCACTTATATATTAAACTCATTATATATAATGAGTAAGATATTGCATAAAAAGGACAGGGCAAAACTTAGATATAGTTCTTTAGGTACTCTTTTTATAATTCAGCCATCTGTCTAATACTTAACAGAGCAAACGTCTGTCCCTTCCTCTGTTTTTTTTTTTTTTTTTTTTCCTCTTTCCATAATTTATTTTTTATTTTTATTTTATGCTTTGATATATAGTTGGGATGGAGGAGTTTTGAATTATGGATGTTACCGTTAAAAATATCAAGAGATATCAACCAATTGAGTTATAAGACACTTGACTAATCATACAAATATAATTAAGTGGTACACCAGTAAGTATTTATCTTTGTTAAATTAACATACCACCAAAACTATTAATTGGCCTACCATAGTACCATACCAGTAAAACATGAAAATGGCTAAGGAAAATACAGTAGAGCTCAAACATTTTGCTCCAAAGTACCCATTTTTTAAACATTATACTTAGAGACACAATAGTTTTCATAATTTGTTATTATTATTATTATTAAAATTTGAAATGATAAGTTGTGATTAGTGGTGATAAATTTTTTTTATTAATAGTAGACTCGTATAAAAATAATATTATTACAATTAAAACTTAACACTACAATAATTAATAAAAAAAAAATTATGGAAAAAATGTATGTACAATTCTGAGTGTCCACAAGTGATATATACAAAAGGACCCCTCAAGGCTCAAAGACATGTCTCGATGTCGGGGTCTTTGTTTTGTACTTGCATTTTTGCAGGACCAACACAACTAACAGATGACAGAGACCTGTTCATGCATAAAGAAATGCAGCCCAGGCCACGAGTACATAAATGCTATAGCAGTAGACACAGGATATATATATTTGATACTCAGATTTGTCCTCCTTGAACGGCCCAGATTTCTCCATAACCTTTGCATGTTGCTCATCATGCCCTGAGCTCTATGAAATCCTAGTGTAATAAGACATGTACTATATTTCATTGCTGTTTTGGCCCCACAGGCCATGTCATATGGGAGAGTATCGATAGGTTTTTATTTGGGTATGGTAGGTAAGGGCTACATGGTAAAAATAAGTGACAGAAACAGAGTGAGAATGAAAGCAAATCTCAGTTCAGATTCATATCTATATAATTATATCTTCCCCTTGTGGTCCTTGTATTTATGATTGTCTTATTGGAACAAAAATGTAAGTCAGGGGGATAGGGTATCTTTTGCTACTTTGTACACAAATAGTTAGCTCCTTCACAAGATGCATAAAGCCAGAGCTTACAGTTACTTCAACTACTTTCTTTATAGCAACCTCTAGGAAACAACAATGCAAGACTTACCTTTTACCTGCTCACTCATGTAAACGAGTAATTCTTAGGTACTCCCAGAACACGGAGAATGGTGTTTCCTCCTCTCACATTCATGGTGGGTTCCGCTCATTAAATTCATGGTGGGGTCCACCATGAATGTGAGAGGAGGGAGCATCATTTCACTATACTCCTGGACTACCTAAGAATTTTCCCATGTAAACCCTTGGAAACCACATAGCCACATTAAGAATGGTAATCAAACATAAAATTAGTAAATTACATAAATATATTATGGTTTTACTACTGTACATGATAGGGGAGGAATGGACTGTGTACCTTTAATTAGAACATCATGGGTTCACAAGGTTGGCTTAGACGAGATAAACAAAGAGATTTAATTTTCTTATTGATATAGTTTTTGCTTGCATTCTCATTTTGAAGCAAAAGACCACATTTAAAGGTTCCATAACAAACCTATTTCTCTAACAAAAATAATATTTCTAAATTATAATTAGTATATTACTCATCAATAATGTTTGTTTGACTTTTAAAAATCCTAAAAATATTGAGAAAAAAAAAAAAAAATAGAATACCACAATCCTAGTTTTGAGTATTTTTGTTATTCAAATTTTTTTTTAAAAAATTTGTATTGAAAGGAAGATAAGACGATATGATCATATTATCTTCTTGTTGTTTACATAATGGCAAATGAAGATTTTTTTGGGGTGCTGGAAACGGTCAAATGTTTACATGTAGGGAGTGTTTAGTTTGTTGTGATGTGCCCTTAATATGATGCACATTACAATGAGGTGACATTAAGGTATTTAGTTTATTTTATTTTTCCTAATATTATCATAATTTAAAATTACAAAATATATTACATCATCTTAATCTCATTACCTTTCTAAACAATGTTATGTTGTATTCTTGTATTAAGATTATATTAATGTAAGATTACAATAATGTAATATTACGGTGTAATATAATATCATGATGAACCAAATATCCCGTAAAGCAATAGGAAATGAGAGAAGAACTGGCTGTTGAAATAGGCAAACTCTTAAAAGTTGGGAGAGAGCCTTAATAATAACCACTCGATGGTAATGCATATATAGATAGTATTTAATTAAGTTAATTTATTCTCTTCTTTTTATTCTACCCACATTCATAGGTGCACAACCAAAGCTTGTCTCGTTAGTGCTGAACGTACACCATTACTAATTCTTTATCTATATTTTGGAATGACATGAACGTATGTTTGGTTAAGAAGGGGGGAGACAGATGGAAAAGATAGGTTGAAAAAATAAAAATAAAAAGAGTTTTCTATTGTTTGGTATGGTGGAATGAAAATGAGAGAGGATGGAAAGGGAAGGGTAGAGATTCTCCACCAACACATCAAAAACTATTCTCCCAGATCGGGAGTAAACGTTGGAGAGAAAAGTATTCTTTCATCAAATTTATTATTTTGTCCATTTTATTACAATATTTTTGTAAAAGAATATAAAAAATTATTATTTATATGCTGAAAAAAATCACATCAATAGATTTTTGCAAATTACCTTTTCCATAATCTTTCTTTTCTTCTTATCGCATTATTTTTTTCATCATCTATCAGACACACATAAGAAACACACGTTAGGGAAAAGTGACATTTTCTATCTTTCTACTTTTATTTATTTATTTATTAATACTAATTTTTTATTTATTTATCATTACAAATCTATAATTAATTTTTATCATTTTACTTTTATATCATCTATCAAATACACATAAGGGAAAAGTGAAACTTTTTTTTTTTTTTTTTTTTATAACTTTTCTATCTGTGGGGTACAGAAATTTAATAAGGTAATCATGCCATGTGTCATACTCAAGGCCGAGGAGGCCAATATAGTTCTGAGGAGTCTATACACTCATATGGTAAGGCCGGAGAGGTGGGCCATGGCCATGTCAATGACACATTACAGGAGGGGGTTACACTGTAGAGGAAGAGCTTCAGAGAGGGGGTTAGTCCTGACGTGATTGGAGGTTTGGTAGTTGCCACCACATTTAATGCACCTCACCAAACACCCTAGTTGCATTTATGTGGAGAAGACCCTTGAACAGTACTGTCTTGGTTGCCGCAACTTACAGAAAACTTGGGAGGACATTTGATTGGACAAGCAATCGAGTAAAGGCCTGCATAATCAACAAATGGAGGGCCAAGATCAGCCAAATGAAGCTATATAATGTGAGAGATCCTCAAGGGACAAGGGGGGAGTTCATCTGAAAATTTGAAAAACACTGCAACACAACGTACTGAAATTGTATTCAAGTTTAAGAAGAATATACTCCAAAACTACTCTCCTTGGACTTTGCCGAGGAAGAATTTCTTCGCATAAAACTTGTTTCCCTTTATTTTATTTCAATCTTAAATTCATTATGGGTGTTGTCCAATTCACTAAAACCTAGTTTTCAATCCACTCTCTAAAAATTCATTGTGTTGGGCTCTTTGGGTCTAAATCCTTCTACCTTTTGGGCCCAGGAACCAAAACTTGCCCTTATACTATCAATCTTAAAATTTTTATCATTTTAGTTTTTCATCCTCCCAAGTCTATCCAAATCTATTATTGTTACAGTACAACATTGCTACTTCCCCCATTTATAGGTTATAATGACATAACTTTTGAGCCAATTAACACCTCTCCCTACCATTCCATATACATATTTAAAATTTTCTAACTCTTTGTTTGAATATCAAAATGACTTGTTGATGGAGTGTCTAAAAATACAAGACATCTAACACTCCATGAATGAAATAATACTTTTTTTTTTACCACCTACAACAATATAAAAGGTAAACACGGTTGATACATTTTACCACTTTGCAAATGGGGAAGCCCAGTGAAAATAGAAGATCATTCCAACACGTGTGAGTTGGTCCCCACCAAAACACAGCCCATAGCCGCATCCCCTACACCCCTATACTATATACATAATGCCCAAATCCCCAATCATTCCATGCAAGGCACAATCTGCTTCCCAGAACCCCAGAATCCACCATGTCTGCCCAAACCAAGCAACCCCAAAAAAGCATATTTAGAACCAAACCCAAAACCAATCCTCACACGTGTCAACTTAAGAATAATTAATGGTAAATTGGACTAAGTAAGGGTGTGAAACTATAGTTCTTTCAATTAAATTGTAAAGAACTTTGTAGCCCAACCGTAGTTTGTATTGTTTTTAATCAAAATATTTAGGATAAATCTCTATAAATTATAAGAAATAATTGAAATTATAAGAGGTGTTTTTGCAATAAACCCAAACTTTAAATGATGTTTTTACATTATTCTTTTTTATTTTAGAGTTTTACTAATTTATATTCTCAGGACATATGTTAATAAACTATTTAAGAAAATATTTTATAAAAAAAAAATGATTAACTTTTTAAATAATTTTTTTTAATTTTTCGTAAAAAGTTCTTAAAATTTTAAAATTGCATGAACTAATGTGCTGATTAAAGAAATACACCTTTCATACGTGCCAAAACCATCCCCTTTGTATGCTTTTTCCAAGTTCCTTTCTCCCCAGCCGCTATTTTCCGTACAAAAATCTTCTCTATCTCTATCTCTCTCCTCGTACTTGACACCCTAATGTTGGTCCCCCATCTGGCACGTGGTAGAGTGGGGACCACCACAAAGAGGGACCCCATCACAATAATCTTTTCAGATTCTCTAAGAACAACTTTGTTGGATTTTGATTTTTGCTGCCTTACCGACCTTTGATTCTTCTTTGATGCTCTAAATCTAAGGAAAGATTAAGGCCCATAAATGGAAAGTGGAGCCCATTTGATGACGTGGCCGATCCTAATTGGTCAAAATATCACAATTTTTGTGGGCTGGCGCAATTCGTACACCCTACAAATACAATCTACATGCCTATTGGGTTTGGGCATTTGGGATTTCTCATCCAAATCGTATTTTTATTTTGACAAGCCTTTAGTTGGTCACGCAGTTTTGATTTTAATCCAAACCCTTCACTCACATAAGTAAGATATATGGCACAATTGGCTTGGTTTGTGTGCAAATATTACGTGCACCCCCAAAAAAAAAAAAGAATGTTTGGGTATTGTAATTGTTAGTTGATGTGGCATAACACAAGTAATTAGTGAACTTCTCATAAAAAAAAATAAAAAATTAGTGAACTAGCTTTGGTGGGTGATAGGTGAGCTTAGGCATGATTGATAGCTTCACTCATGTGAGGAATTAGTGGACCAATTGATCTGTAGAGGTTAGATTTGAGCTCTTAATTTAATTGTGTGAAGCTATCATGGTGGTGTAGTCTTAATGTGGGTTGATAAAGATTATGATTAGACCTAGTTTCAGTTGGGATTAGGGGAGAAACCAATTGATTATTATTCAAATAAATTCTTAATGTGGATTCATGAATGGTTAGACTTAGACCTACATAGTTTCAGTTGGGAGTAGGGGAGAAACCAAATGATGATTTAGACCTGGCTAGCTAGTACAATTTCTTTATTATTTGATAAGAGCTAAGGGATAATGTTTGGATCATGATGGCTTTTGTTACTACTCTAAAAAAAAGAATCCCATAATAATTTAGATTGTGAAAGAAGGGTGACACAAAACTTGGAATGTATTGGTTGGAGTGGCTGAAATTTTTTTTTTTGTTAGTTCCATTATTAACAACTTAGCATAGCTGAGTCTGACTACATAATGCGTGAAGCTTGGATTTCAAGACATGGGATCAATGAGTGTAGGTTTGAACTTTGAAGAGCTTAAAGGTTGGAATTACTTGTTGATATTCGTTGTACTTGGGTATTTCCTTTTTAGATGAATAGTAGTCATAGTTGTAGTAGTGGGATTATATGAGATATATATTTACTAGGGAAGGAAAAGAGACATATCACTAATTAATCTTCCTCACTACTATATATATATATATAGTATTACTATCATGTTATCATATCGCACTCCTTTTAGTAATTACTTTTAAAAGTTGGGATTTCCACTAAAGACCTTGATTTATTTTTCTAGTCTGTAGCCATTGATAAGTAACGCGACAATCACTTAGCACAATGTACTTATTCATCATAATTCTTAGCTTGAATACACGTTTTTATTGAAGCACTTAGAAACTTAATAAGTTGTCTCATACTCTAATAGTCTAATGTGTAGACATCATCTTTCTTTCTTTCTTTCTTTCCTTCTCTATTTTTGGTAAATTTGGGTCATGGGGTGGGCCTATAACGTGATGACCTGACACTTGAATGTGAACTTCCTTTGACTGATTTGGTTTGAGCCTAATATAAAATAGACATATTTAACACCCAAACCCAATATGATTAGGTCTACTTCACACAACAATAATAATTCTTGCTTAGAGTCTGGAGACAATTCCGGGGTTGAACAACTTTTTTTCCCTTTGCATCAACCAATGATAGAGGAAAACATACTTTGCAAAGTAACCTTAGATTATGGTGATCAAGCAATAATGTGTATTCATCATTTTGACTTGTCATAAGACATTTTTATCGTTAATTAGCTACAAAAGGCAAATTAAATGTAGTATTAATTAAGTAAACCTCGTATTTGAATTCCAATGTTCTATTGAATAAAAGGTCCTAAATCCTAATCAATATGTTGTTCAAGATAGTGGGTTAATTTTACTTTAGAAACTATCACATGGAGTCTGCTTTTCATGTTTCCATATATGAAGAACAGAATAAGGTTATGATTGCAAGCCTATACCATAGGCAGATCACATATTCATGACCAAATCTCAGTCCACATGATTGCCAAGAGGTTTACAAAATGTTCCACACTTCCCTAGCTACCTGATGATCATCTGCCTCAACCATCCCCATGATCAGAGGATCATGACCTTTAAATTGATGTGCAAAATTACAAACACTTTGCACATATAAAACTAAAGGCAAAGCCAATAGCTTTTTTCAAATGCAGTTACATAACCTAATGATCTTTTACCAAATTTGTCTAAGCTGACACTGCTACGATGCAAAACTGCTTTGCTTATTTTGGTACGTACCTTGCCGAGAAACAAAGAAAGCACTAACCTTGTTCCGACCAAGCCTGAAACAAACCGGCCCTTGGGTCTCTGAGCATGACACGTGTCAGTCTGTACCATCTCAGAAAAAAAAAAAAGCCAATCTGCCACGCGTGTTATAGGAGCGTGCTCTACAATTGACATTTCACCTTATATTCCAGTACTAGTGGAGCATGAATGTAACAAATGGAGGGGTATTCAAGTTCAAGCTGATTTTTATTGTACTTCTAAAGTAAATTTACACAAAAAGTGATAAACTGCACATTTTGCAAATATGTATAATATTTATCAATTTTATGTGTCTACAATGTAAACATATAAAAATTTCATTTTATTTCTTACGGGGAAACTTTAACTAGTCTTCTATGTTAATTCTTGCACACAGTAACATGGGTGTGGTAGTGAAAGCAATGGAAGATTAAACATGTACAAGTACAACTTAACACTGAACAAAATACGAACACACAGATTTACAAAGTAGAGCCAAAGACATATATAGAGCCTTGTCCTTTTAGCATGTCACGCAGTTAGTTCTACTTGTTTCGGTTCACATAAGATAACAAACCTCTCTCTCTCTCTCTCTCTCTCTCTAAATCCAAATCCACTTTAAAAGAGTCCCCTACTCAAAGAGCATTGGCATTGGAATCTTGAAGATACCCAACTTTTTGATATCTTTCAAAACCCAACTCTCACTTTCACTTCCTTTCATCTATATCGATCTCTAACACAACACAAACACTCCTCTCTCTCTAATGGCTACTACTTCTACTAATAGAACTCCACTGTTCCTCATGGCCTCACACCCAACCATGAACACCGTTTATGAAGAAACCAAATCACCCACCTCAAAAACTCGAGGGAGAAAGCCTAGCAAGGGACCAACCCAGAAAAAACAAGCCCAGAGAGGACTCGGTGTTGAAAAGCTTGAGCGACTCAGGATCCAAGAGAGTTGGAAGAAGATGACTGAATTTCCCAGCAGCCTCCCTGATCCTCAGCCTCCTCTTCAGTGCCAAACTCCATTTATGTCACCCTTCACTGAACATCACGTTTCTGGGTCTGTTCCAGTTCAGTACCGTGCGCCTGCACCTCCATCTTCAGTTGTTAATGGCAGCTGTGGGGCTGGAAATGGAGGTGCTGGGTTTGGTGGGACTTTTGGGATGCTGATGTCTGATCAGGTTGTGTTGAATCCGTACGCTGGGATTGGGGTTCCGGATCCTAGAGTTTTTGTTGAGACCTCTAGAGAGCTCTCTTCAATGCCAAAGTTGCAATCTGTGCCTCACAACTGTGATCTCTGCTTGAAGGTGTGTTGGGTTTAGCCATTTTTTAATGACTTTCAATCACACCTTCTGTTTGTTTCCTGAGTAAATGTTGGAAAAAGAAAATTTTCTAATCATTTGCTTTTTATACCTTTTCATAATCATAGGAAAAAAAAAAGAAGTTTGATCAGGTCATTGAGTTGAGTTGTGTTACTATGGTTAAGGCCTTTTTTTAAAAAAAAAAAAAAAAAACTTTTGTATATGTTCTTGATATATACACTATTACATTAGTTATTTTCTTGTACCAACCCATTCTTTTCCTAACCTCAAATGAAATATTACAGTTTTTAACATAGCTCAGTACCCTTATGCTGTTATTTAGTGTCATGATTAATAATAGTATATATTTTTAATTCTGAGGTCGTTTTTAGTTGCAGAAAAAACGCTTCAATGGGGGAAATATAGGGTTTGATGGAGGGAGAGACCAGAATAGTGAGATATCTCCAATCAGTGGCTCTGGTTTTTACGGATCAAATCTTGAAAACATCCCAAACTTCACTAGCAATTTTGGTGCCACAGCACCCAAGCATGCCACTCGCAACCTTGATCAGGTAGATTTATTTAACTCCCATTATTAATTACATTGTGTTGGCTATCAAATTATTACATTGTGTTGAAAATTTCCATAAATTTTGCTTGGTTTTGTTATATGCAATCTGTAGGGTATAGAAGTCGTACCATTAATTATTAACTCATAATGTGGAACTGTACAGTTTAATTTTTTAATAGTATTTTTTTGTATCTAATATTTTTGATTGTCTGTTTGCTATGGGGGTTATGTAGGGTGTAGAAGTTGTGGCAATTCACAGGAAGGGAAATTCAATGGGTGGAAGTGTTTTCATGGAATACGAGTTTTTCCCTGGGAAAAGTGGCAGAGGCACTTCTTCCAAGGGGCTTGATGAATTGCCTAGAGAAGCTTCAGTTGCTGTGCGTGGTGAACCTTCTTATCCTACTACTACTGCTTATTGTGCCACTTCTAGTTCTGTTGATTTGTCACTCAAGCTTTCATATTAGAACCAAAAGGTGTCTATTTTTGTTTTTGGGCTGTTTACATCAGTGTGTAATGTGTGTGAAAAACAACCCATACACACAGCCTTTTGGTTTCCCTTTTGTTGTTAAACTAATTCAGCTCTAATGCTTGACCTCTCTCTCTTCTGATCTCTTGTCAGTTACTTTTCAGTTGTCTCATATTGATCTACCCTAGGGTATTAGATCTTGTTCCTTTTAATTCTGTTGTGGTTGTGGCCTAAATGAACTAAAGCTTAATTATGAGTCACTGGGCATGTTCACACCCTTGAGCTCTAATAAGTGTAATTTTCTTTAAAAAAAAAAAAAAAAAAACTTATATTCATATCAGATAAGATAACCAAATTTACTAAAAGTACTACACAGATACAAGCAATCATACTGCTCAACAGAAATAGGTTTTTACTGTAAATTTTGTTCATGTAAAAATATATCTGAAGGATTAAGTAGGATACACCAAATGCTTTCAAAGTTTTAACTGTTCAGATTGTTGTTTCCGGCAACACTCAGATGATAACTCAATCAATTCAATCCTACACCAGCTAATATATGAGAATTGCCTATGATTGTATGATCTGGGATGTGTAGCGTTAGATGGTTCTCAAAGAAATTAAAGACCTATATAATCCCATTACATGTTTGTATGCATTTTTTTTTTTTTTTTTTAATTTTTCATCACTATCCACAACTGATACAGAAATATCTACATTTTAACACATAAAATAAAAGTGAATGTAAAAATACACATGTAAAAAACTAGTGTAAGAGTATCATTGCCAGATAAACTAAATTAAATCAATAGAGAGTGAGGCAACATCAATTAAGTCATTGCCCACTATAACGCTCTTCCTACTATTACGTTTGGCCTTTGTTTAAGATACAAATATATATATATATATATTTATATATATATATAAGTGATAGTAAGAAAGCCATAGGAATTAGTTGATGAGTTGAAAACTCAGAATTGAAACATCTGAAGAACTTTACACAGGCTGTTTATGTAATGCTTTTTAAAGCTCAAAACCCTAGCAACTCTTTCTCACTCTTAATTGTATTTTTTCTTTAAAATAAAGTAGGAAGGGTTTACTATTCTAGAGTAATTGTTTACGTCTTTATGAGCTGAAACACAAGGTGAGCATCTCTGCCTTTCTAGTTTTGGAAAACGAGTGGAAGATACATAGATAAAAAGTAGGCAAATTCTGATAGCAACAACTAGCATATAACCTTCTTTCTTAAACGATACTAAAGGTGCCTGTGATCACTGTTATGATCAGTAAACGTACATGTACACCATGCACCAGGCCAAACCACCACCTCTCTGTACAAAACTGTAATGAGTATAAATATGCAGGCAGACAGGCAGGTGACTGTGAGTCTGTGGGAGTCTCAGTAGCTAGAAGTAAGGCTGTGGAAGCTTTTTCTAACTCCTTTTTTGGTTGGTTTTCTCAGTGATCACCCCATCCTACATATATGACCAGCTTTTTCTTTTCTCTTCTTCTTTCTTGCTATATTATTTTTGGTAATAAAGTACATTAACATTAAAAAAAAAAAAAAAAAAACCTTTTTTTTTTAAATATTTTCTTTCATTTGTAATTTTCCTGTTGTGATGTTTTGAATTTTGAACAATAATTTTGATTTAGGGGCAACTTATACTTGGTTGATAATAGAACCCGTTCGAATGATTAGAGAAGGAAATATATATGGATGAAAGACTAATTAATAGTATGCATTAAAAAAAAAAATCTTACATAATAATATACACGACAATTTTACATGTATGTGAAAACAAATTTACTTTTTACGTTTTCACTCAGCCAAAAAGAAAAGAAAAAAGCCTATATAATCATGTAATTATGCTGTTATGCACAAGTCAATAGCCGATTCATTTTTTTTATTATAAAAACGATAAAGATATTATTAATTGGTTTGCATCACATATTCTAAGGAAGAAACATTAATAAGAAGATCAAGATCACATACTTTTTCTAACCACAAATTAACATTCGTGTTGAGCCTGTGTTGCTAAACAATGTGCAAATACTTTGTTTCCACTTTTACTCATATGGGATATACTTCAGTTTTTGAAATTTCTAAGAACTCCATGCACTTCTTTTCTAATGTAACCAATTTTAGAAAAAAAAAATTGTTATTAAGGATTAATATGGGATAAATATCACTGTTAACTAAAAGTTCTTGTAGGTAACAAGCATATTCAGGGAAAAGTATGAGATGAGAAATAGGTCCCATGTTGCCATATTGGTGTGGACAATCATAGGATCTCAGAGGATGATAAAAATGAAGCTTCATCGATCCTATGTGCATACTGCATATTTAGGAGGACATTTCATGACTAATGTTTTTCTGACTAAACAATTTTTTTTTTGAGATCTTTCTGACTAAACAATTGTTTATTAAGACCTAATTCAAGTTCTAGGCTTGTTAAGCTAAAGATTTACTTCTCTTCGGTTCTTCTAGTTTGGTAAGAATAAAAGGGTAGAAGCTAGAAAGTGCAATGATAACGAAAAAACATAAGCAGCCCAAAAAAGAGGCGTGGACGGCAGGATTCGAACCTGCGCGGGCAGAGCCCACATGATTTCTAGTCATGCCCGATAACCACTCCGGCACGTCCACAAGATGTGCATAGTGATTGCCTATGTTTTATATATTCCTTACTGTATTACTTATGTCTTGTTTCTTAGTCCTTTTTGCAAGAAAAGTGGAGTCAAATTAGGGTGAGATTAGGTAATATGACAAAATCTAGACTATAATTAATTGAATGAATATTACTTATTCTTGCTTTGGTTATTGTTGCTGTGCGTTGGACTACTAAATTCCAAACCATATAAAAAAAATGAAGAATTAAGAGCGCTAGTGTTGGAGAGTGTAAACAACAAAAAAAAAAAAATAAATAAAATACCTCCTCTTTCTCTCTCTTTTAATCACACGGTCACTCATCTCCTCTCATTTCTCATCTTCCTTTCTCTCTCCTCTCTCTCTCTTAGATTGGTGTGGATTGGAGATTGGCACTGATGATGTGGTGATTTGGAGATCAATGTTGACAGACTGGAGATCAGCCTCATTCTAATTCTCTCTCTTTCTCTTACTATGATTCTCTCTCTTAGGTGCAGTTTGGATTCAGCTTATTCCAAGTCCACGTTTTACTGTAGCGCATTTTGCTTTTTTTTTTTGGTTCAGCCCACAATTGTTGACAATTCAACTGTGAACAGTGCTCCCGTGCACTGTTCACATGTCTCACAAATTACACTTTTTAACAATTTTTTTCATTAAAAATGGGTCCCACATCACTATTCACACATTTAAAAAATATTTTGCTACAGTGTTTTCAGTTTTCAGTTTTCAGTTTCAGCAAAATAAGTTCTATCCAAACAGACCCTTCATGGTTGTGGCAGTGGGGGGTTGCTGTGGTGGTGGTGGGATGGGTTCATTGTGGGTGGGGATTGGTCAGAGTTTGGGTTAGATTTTGTGGGGGTTTGGGTCAAATTTGGTGGGTTTGTGGGTGTTGTAGTGGGTTTGTGGGTGTTTTAGTGGTGGTAAGGATTTTTAGTGGTGATGGTTGGTTGGTTGGTTGTGACAATTTTTTTTGGGTAATTTTGGTGGTGACATAATTTATGTTTGTGGCTGAGTTTTGGTGGAAGGTGTTGTGTGGGTTTGCTGGAGAGAGAGAGAGAGAGAGAGAGAGAGAGAGAGAGAGAGAGAGAGAGAGAGAGAGAGAGAGAGAGAGAGAGAGAGAGAGAGAGAGAGAGAGACTGATTTTTTTTTAATTTTATATTATTTGTTGGTGTAGTTTATATTATTTTAATAAGTTGTATGTAAAAATAGAAGTTGGGTGAATTGTAAAATGAGATGGTAAAATAGATAAAGTAGATTTTGAGGGTGTAAAATATAACTTTTTTGCATCTCCTGTTGGTAGGAATGGCAACGGGTCAGGTTTGGGACGGATTTCTTTATGCCTGCCACTTGCCCTCGAAACTCAAACCTGCCCCGTTTAATAAACGGGTATTTTGAACCCCAACCCCGCCTCGTCTGGCCCCGCCTAACCATGCCACTTTAAGGCCCAATCCATGGCCTAAACTGTGGCCCAATAAAAAAAAATTGTTTGCATGAATGTTAAGCCCTATACTGTGGCCCAAATGCCAAATCAATTCCAAATCACCTATTAAGATAAATCCCAAATAAAGTCCAAGTCCAAATCAAGCCCTATATCGTAGCCAAAAAAGAGAGAAGAAGCTACAACAACAATCACCTGTTAAACAAGAGGCAAAAGATTATGTATGAATCAAAGATTTTTTAGTTTATTTTATTTCTTTATACTTTCATCATGAACAAGAAGCAAAAGATTATAATTTATCACATTAAAATAATTACTAGTTAAGTAAAGAGACAGTGGAGCAATTTCATATGCTTGTAATTCCCACATACAAAAATTGTTGAAAAATAATAAAGATGTGAACTTTGGTAGAGAAAATCAAAGAATGAAATTGGAAAATTGAAAAATAAAAAGTGAGAGTGATTGAGTGAGTGAGGGTGAGAGTGTGTGAGGGTGAGGGAAGGGGGCTGTCGAGGTAGTGAGGCTGTTAGGTTAAGACTTAAGAGAGAGAGAGAGAGAGATATATATATATATATATATTCTAAGTTTTTTTTTGTAATTTTGGTCTTAGTGGGTTGGGTTTAGGGTGGCTATTACTAAAACCCGCACCTGACTTGAACTTGCTTCGAGTTTGATATTTAAAGCCCAAATTCGACCCTACTATTTCGCGGGTTGGGACGGGTACCCACAGGTCGAAGGTTTTGCCATCCCTATTTGATGGTAGTGCTCTAAGATGATTACTCAATTATAGGCCCAAAAACGGCAAAACATATGGTATTTTATGTTGAAAGTATCACTCAAGGACTTGTCTTTCACACCTATAAAAAAAGGACTTGTTTTTCACGATGGAGGTTCCATCTTTAAAGTCATCCTCTTCACATGGTTGTGTGCCCAAATCTCTTTTCAAATGGAAACCTGAAATCCGCATGAAATCTTGTCTCATGTTTTCGTGGGTCCAATATTTAATTATTCATTAAACTTTTTCTCGGGATTGTCTGTTTGTTCTCACCACCACAAGTTACATTTGATTCCAACAATTTCCTAATTTAAGCTAACTGCTTATTTCTCTAAACTTTAACGTGGTTAAAATGGTTAAAGTATATTTGTACATTAAAAAAGTGATTTTTTTTTAGCTAAAGTATAATTTAAAGTTTAAACATTTGTAAATAAATTAAAAAGTCTTAAAAATAAAGTTGATGGGAAATAGAGGACACTTTCTTGGTATTGCATTAAAGAAGTGTGAACATGTATTATGGATAAAAAAAGTTTAGATAAGTTCAGAAGTAAGGAATTAGTCCCATCATACAATACTTGATCTTTTTTTCTTCCCTAAGGAATTAGTTAAATGGGCAATAAATAGGTAAATGAGTTTTATATACCCAACCCAATTAAGTCCATCCCAAACCCACCCATTTGACACCCCTACTAAAGAAGGAAAAGATACCATTATGCATAGGCATTTACAAGCTTGGAGTTGGCAGGGTATATAAACGGGTACAGATAATAAGATACCCTTATGACCATCAAATCTCTATCTGAGAAAGACTTCAATGTTGTAGTTGTTACAATCATGTAAAAGTTTTTTTTTGAAGGGGAAAACATCGAATTTTTATTAAAGTAAGCCTATAGAATTGGCTTGTGAAACATAATGAAGCTGTGGTAGAACATTCTTTATCCACACTAAAAAATATAGAATGCCAATGGCATATCTAGTTAGACTATGAGCTAAAGAATTACTTTCTCTCTTTGTATGAGAGTAAAGCATTTGATCAAATTGTTGTGGCAAAACCTTTGCATCCTCGACTAACAAACCAAATGGAGTCAAGAAATCAACATCATCCTCTAGAGCTTTAAACACGGCCAAAGAGTCACCCTCTAATATAGTTCGCTGAATACCAATATCTGATGCAAAAGAAAGAGCCGAAGCTGTTGGCATAGCTTAAATATCACCATTGTTGTATGCCTGATGCAATTTCTTTGAGCAAGAAGCGATCACCAAGCCTCTATTGTCCCTAATAACTATGTTGATCCCTGATTTGTTTTCTTTTGGAAAAACCACTCCGTCGAAGTTTATTTTTAATAACTTAGGCATTGGGGGCTTCTAGCAACAATTGGTTTGTTGAGTTTGATGTATCTCTTTGATATATGTAACAATTTACTTTGTGATAAAGCAAAAGAAACAATATAGAAATCTAAAAATAAGCCAAAACACAAATAGATATGATAGGTAACAACAATAAATAAACACTAAATATATATAAGAAGAAATCTGCAAATAATTAAAACTCACAGACCAAATGCGTGAAGGATGAAAGATTCAGATCAAGTCTTGTGTTTGACACAATCTCCTTAAAGTAGATTTCGCCCTTCACATAATCTGTGGTACTTTGAGACTCACGGACGTCTGCCTTCCAGGATAAAATGATCTACAGCACAGAGAAGAAGCACACAAGATCCGTACTCTGCGAACTACTCTATGTCTCTTTCTCTCTCTATGACTCATATGAATGCACAAAAATATTCTCTCTGGGAGAATTTCTCTAAAAGTTATTTTTCATGAATGGGGAACTATGAAATTATATGTAACTTAAAAACAGAAACACTGTTTTAGAGATAACTGTTGTATACAGACTTATTGACTCAAAAATAAATAATAAAATATTATCATTAATTAGATAAGTGGACCTAGTCCACACATGCCTAAAGCCCAACCCAATATCTAGCCCAAAACTCATACTCTTTATCATTTCAAATGTGTGACTCAAGAATTTTCACCACTTTAATATCATGTTCAAGTGGTCACATTAGGAGTCAATTTCTTATTCACTCCATACTAACAGTATCTAGGTATCATGAGCGACCTATCTACCTTGGAAATCCGCTAACCAAGCTCTGGAGTGTTGAGTAACTTGGTGAAGGGCATCGGCGGGTTGATGGAGTCGGACTCGGTTGCGTATGTTCCAAACTGACCATGCCGTTATTGCAAACAATTCTAGATTTTTCCCATGCAAAATTTGCCATGATAATAACTCTTTGAAGTCCAGAAACTGTACTGTACTTTGAAAGCTCCACAACTCTAGATTGGCCCACACCGATTCAAGCTCAGGACATGACCATATCGCATGTAGAGAGTTTTCTGAATAAGCACGGCATTGGTCATATAGCGGATCCTCAATTATTGTGCGATGATATAAAGACTGTTTGGTTGGCATGGCATCACAACAAGCCCACCATAGTAAGGTCTTCACCTTTTGTGGCACTCACATGGACCAAATTCCACTCCAAACATGCTTGTCCCGACTTTGTGGTACCATTGCATAAGTGAGGCCAAAACAGAGTGTCCTCGGATGTAGCATGGCCTAGTGGGATTTTTTTTTTATCAACTCAGCTTCCTCTTGTGTAAATAAACCATCAAACAACTTGGCAATCCATTGTCTGCTGTGTAGATCAATTGGAGTATCCACAATTGAATCTTCAAAATATTCAATTGGACATTCGAGTAGTTGTGGAGGATGTTTCCTTGGCAGCCAATGGTGCTGCCAAATCTTGATTTTTCTGCCCATTACCAACTCGTCATCTATCTCCTCATTTGATGACATCACTACCTTTAAGGATATTCCTCCATGCATAAGAGCCCATTCTTGAATCCGTAGCCTCCATTATAGTGGTGTTTGGGAAAAACTGAGCTTTGAAGACTTTGTAGAAGATAGAACTTTTATTGTGCAATAATTGCCACACTTGATTTGCCAGTAGAGAATCATTGAACAAAGCCAGATCTCTAAAGCCCATTCTGCCCACCGTTTTTTATTTGGTCACCTCATCCCATCTAATCCAATGAATCTTTCTTCGGTCACCTTTTTGTCCCCAATAAAATTTCTTGATTAGAGCCTCGATCTCATTACATAAACCTATGAGAATTTTAAAGCATCCCATTGTGTATGTTGGGATCGCTTGAATAATTGACTTTATCAACACTTCCCCTACTTGCTTGAGAAAGTAATTTCCCTTCCCAACCTTGGAGTTTTCGCCACACCCACTCGTTGGTATAATTGAAGCTAGCCTTTTTTCCTTTTCCAACAAAAGATGGAAGACCCAGATATTTTTCACATTGCATTGTTTTCGGAACACCCAAAGCCACTTTGATATTGTTCTTTATTTCGGCATCAGTAACTTTGCTGTAATATAATGAAAAACAAAATTATGTGGTGGAATTATAGAGAAATGGCCAACGGTTCACGGTTGACATTGTGTTTTTAAGTTTTAACAACGTAAATAGTGAGTTTTTGATGAAAGAGAGATAAGCTATTAAAAAAGAGAGATGCTACGTCCACAACATTTTTACAACATTTTCACCACAAATCATAGGTGGTTAGTTGTTATTGGTTCAAATTTGAATCTAACACTAAGATTACTTTTTTGCCCTAACGGTAACAATCTACCATTTATGATTTGTTGTAAAAATGTTGTGAATATATAATTTCTCGTTAAAAAAAGGGGAAAGTTAATGGCATTGATTTAGAAAATTATTTTTAGAAAATTTTGATTCCAAAAGAAAAAAATAGTTGCTTTTTAAATAGTTTTTAAAATATTTTTCATTTATATTTTTTTAAATTTTAATTAGTTTTGCATTTTAGGAAAGTTTTTTATATTTTAGAAAAGTTAACGGCTACCTCAATAGGTTTTGTATTTTAAGAAAATGTTTTATATTGAAACTTTCTTGAAATGGTCAATTAAGAAATGTGCAATTATTAATAAAACACAAAAAGAAATTCGTAATAATTGAAAATTTTTCAAATTAAATATCCAAAAATGAAAAGCTTGTCCACAGATTAAAGTATCCGAAATTTAAATAGATCAAACTAACATTCAAAAAATACAAGTTTTTTTAATTTTTTTTTTTTTGTTCAATGTCCTTAGCTCCTTATTTGCTTTTCTTTTTTGTTTTCTTACAACATTTTTGTTTTTTTGTTAATGAACAATTTGAAGAAAGGTCTTGTTTAATAAGTATTTTAACTATTAATGAATGATAAATATTCAATTAAGAAATTCATTATGGTTTTATGTGTTTTTCTTTATATGAGTGTATGACCTAATATTTAATTTTTGAGAAATAAATAAAATCAATTTTTTTAATCTAGTATAGAAATCTATTCTAGCATAATCTAAGTGGAGTTTGACTTACCTCCAATACCTTTTAAATTGGAATCTCCTTTTATTTTAATGAAAAACTACCACATCACACATTAACTAAATAAAAAGGTAAAGATTAAAACCTATTATTCCTTGTCATTGTATATTTAAAACAATATGAGATGTCCAAATAAAAAAGTACTGAAAATAAGCCAAATCCATCTAAGTGTATATGTGTATGAAATTCCTTCTAAAAACTTAAATCCTGACTCTTGCCCTTCAATTTCTTAAGAATTTATATTTATTTTATCAATTGAGCTAACTAAAACCCACTTCACAGACCTAAATCGTTATTGCAGTGAGAATAGCCAAGATAAATAAAATATTCTATTGTGGGCCGTGAAGCACAATCAACCCACCCACCCATCCATCCATCCCAATCTAAGTTCTCAAACCCCATGCACATAAACACAGCCCATTCAAACGCTATCCAAGTCTCAACATCAATAAATACCTCCATTTCCATATCACACTACTTCACTCCCATAACATTCGCAAACAAACAGGGAAGCTACCTTTCTCACTACCCATTTCGAAGAACAATACAATACAACACTCTAGAAAGAAGTAGAAACCTCTCTCAGTTACCTTTTCCAAATGCATCACCAACACCAACACCAAGACTCCTCATTAGAATCCGACCCTCAGCTCCCAGCCATCAGAATCCACCACCCTGCTTCTCCACGCCACCATTCCTCCGGCGTGGGGGCCACTCCCACCCCTACCGCCGGTGCCCGCCGCAAGATCGGCGTCGCCGTCGATCTCTCCGACGAGTCTGCTTACGCTGTACGTTGGGCCGTCCACCACTACCTCCGACCCGGCGACGCCGTCATCCTCCTCCACGTCAGCCCCACCTCCGTCCTCTTCGGCGCCGACTGGGGCTCCATCGACCTCTCCATTTCTCCTTCCGACTTCGACCGCCACCCCGATGAAGTAACCGCCACCACCACCACGACGTCGTCTTCTTCCTCCAACAATCAGAAGAAGTTGGAGGACGATTTCGACGCGTTCACCGCTTCCAAAGCCGCCGATCTGGCGAGGCCGCTGAAGGAGGCGCAGATCCCCTACAAGATCCACATCGTGAAGGATCACGACATGAAGGAGAGGCTTTGCCTCGAGGTCGAGAGGCTAGGACTCAGTGCTGTCATCATGGGAAGCCGGGGATTCGGCGCCGTTCGCCGCGGCAACGACGACGGTAGGCTCGGCAGCGTCAGCGATTACTGCGTCCACCACTGCGTCTGTCCCGTCGTCGTCGTCCGCTATCCCGAAGATAAGGACGCCGTCGCCGAAGCTGTCCTCGCCGTCAAGGAAGGGGAGGAGGACGGTGAGGCTGTGATCAAGACTGTCCCCATTGAAGCTGTCCATGAGAAAGGTTAATCAATTACTTGAACTGCCATTTCTTTCTTCAGATCATGTGATTGATTGAGTGGAAATTTTGGTTATTGTTTCATATCTGTGTGTGAGTTTGAAGAGTTTTTATTTATTTATGGCTTTGATGTGAATTGATTGAATGGAACTTTGTGATTGGTGATGGATTGGTTTTGATGCTTAAACCAAGCTGATACTATTTTTGTGTGATTGATGATTGAACCAAACTGAGTGAGAGTTCATATTGTGGCAAAGGTTGCCATTTAGAGCGAATAGATTTTTTTTTTTTTTTTAGAAATCCCTCGTTTCAGTGTTGGGTAGATCCAATGTATGTTATATCTGGCCTTCAATTTTTTATTTTATTTTATTTTTATAGGTAAATTTACTTATCCAAGAATTACGGATTAAGGTACATGATGAAGTTTGTGGTCCACATCCTGAATCACGAACATTAAGTTTAGTAATTTGTTAGATATTAACAACTGAAAACATTCTAAAAATATCTGATGCATAAAACTAGGTTTCAGGCTAGTGAGCTTGTGCCTTTTTTTTTTTTACAAAAAAAAAATATTTAGTACAACCAAATTCACAGCCAATTTGTGTTCGTGGTTAATAGGCTGTGTATTGCTTGATAAGTTTGGTTTTTGTAATTTTGGGGATCTGTTGAGCTACCTAATTATAATTTTTTATTTCGTGACCTGGAGATTTTTGCATCAGGTATGGAGGAGTAGTAGCTGTGGGTAGTGGGGATGGCTAAGTTTAATTCTACTTCTTGTGAGCAGCACAACAAATAGACTGAATTGTTCTGTTCATTAGTTTATGGCAAGGCCAATTTATGTCAATGCTGCTGCTTGCTTCTGTATTAAATTCTCTGATTTATTAGTACAGCTGATTTAGTATATAAACCTATTAAGTATATCCCTCTTTTGACCAATTACAAATATTGTGATGAACTATTATAACGATAATGGTAAAAGGAACAGAATTGTCAAAATGCCTAAATGTTTACCTTAGTTAAGATTTAAACCAAGCTTTGTTTAATTGTGATTTTGCCATTATCCAAATAAAGATTCTATGAAGATTGTATAGCTTCTTTTCATTACTAATGCATAAAAATTGGGCTATTATCGCTATTGTGGTTCACAGTGAGGATTTATATAGTGTCACATTGGGCTAGTTATTTGCATTTTGCATTTAACAATGTCCATACTACTACATGTAACACTTGAAAATTTTACTGTGACACCCTTCAGAGATATACTGTCAAACTGACTTTTTAGTGTTTTTTGTGCGTCTCTGAAACTTTGTAATGCTGCAGCCATAGATTTATGTATCTTTTTCTTACAAGTGATTCTTTAATTAAATAAAGTATACTTTAAAACTGGGTGCACTAAGATGGTTGAACCCCAGAATAGTTGGCCAGCTTGGTTTTCTATTTTGAACTTTCCATTTATTACTTGTATCACTAACATGTATGTTGCTTACTTTGAGGCAGATGCTTAGAAGGAACTTCAAGTCATGGGGTGATTTTCTCTACCGCAGGTATGAATGTAGGCACCTAAACTCTTATCTGTTTGTCATTCATTATACTTTTCAGCAAAGATTGTCTTCTTTTTAATTTCATTTTCTTTTTTTGGTCAGAGCTGGTTTATATAATTGTGTTTCTCATTCTCTGCATGCCTTCTGCACTTACAAATAACCAATATCATGGACGTGAAGCATATGCATTGCAACCTTTTGTTTTGTTGCTTATTTTTCTGAATGTGCTAGCTTCTCTTTTGTCCTGTTGATCCTTGTTTGCATCTCAGCCTCCTTTTGTTGCAGATAGCATAAAGGCATCTGATTCAACTGGCATTAGTTGACACACTGAGAAGTTCGTGAATGTTCTTGGTTGCTGAAACCTTTGCTACAAAGGCAGATTGTAGAGTGGTTTCTCTGTCTGTACCTTTTGTCAAAAGATTCTCGCATGTATGAACTTTGAGAAGATTTGTGAATGATATTTGTATGGCCGTTGAAGTCTTTGTGGATTTTTGTTATGAACTTATGCATTAAGAAAAAAAAAATGTCGCTGCATTGTGATGGAGCCTATTTTGTTATAATAATTAGCTTGTTATTTTCTAACTTTTCTGTTTTAATAAATGTTGGTACTAGGTCGAAAGGTTGATGTGCACCTGAGTCAAAATGGGGCTGAAAAAGATTAGGCATAGACAATTTTTTGGGTGGGTTAAATGTTTGAAGGGTCAGATTGAAGTTCCAGGTTGTGTTCCATATTCTTTATATCGATTAGGCTCAAAATTTGGATTAGTGATATCCTGAAATCAGTTAAAATTTGGTAGAATTGAAATTTCTAATATTCTTTCTGGCAACTGAGTTAGCTGTTGGCGCCTGAGTGCCCCACACACGCACACACACACACAAAGTTGTCACAAATTCTAGAAAACCATAATTGCTCACGACAAGGAAAAGGAAGACGTAGGCTTGGTATTACATTGCTTTGCTAACTACAATGCATGACATGCCAATACATGTGGTCTACCAGTTTAGAGCTAAGGTCAGAGTTGGAATAAAGAAGTATTTGGGTCACTAGGAAACGAAAATTACTGAAAAGAAGGCCGAAATGGAATGTATTCAGGAGAATTTGCAGTGTGAACAGGATGTCCTTAAGTAGCAACTTGTTTATGCAGACTGCACGCGAGATATTTCTAAACTCTAGTTAGCGAGCAGCCAGCAAATAGAATTATTTAACTTAGGGGAAGATGGGCAGTGGATCGATGACTTAAAGAGTAAACTGAGCGAAGATTTTTTGCAATATTTCTCTGGTATCTTTGGAGATATTCTTCAAGTGGAGAGCATTGTTCAACGGCAGACAGAAGAATAGAGGAATATCCTTGATAGACTATCTTGTTTGAAGTAGTCTATCAAACGGGTCCTACAAAGGCTATAGGCCCAGATGGAATGGCAGCCATCTTCTATGACCATTTCTTCATGGAGGCGGCTTTCATGGTCCAAACATTCTTCCACTCAGGTAATCTCTTCAAAGTTTTAAACAAATCTTTTATTGCTTTTAATTGGTCTCTATTGCATGTGATTTTTGACTTCTTGAGAGATAAGAAGAAAGGAAAAGGGACCTTTTTTTTGGTGGTATTTAAACTTAGATATGAGCACAAGGGAATGGGTCGGAATTTCCTTGAGGCTATTCTGATTAAAATGGGCTTAAGCAACAAATGGGTATCTGCCTCATTCAAGATTTTAATAACTGGAAGCCCTTCAAAAATCTTTTTGCCCTTGAGGATCTTAGACAGAGTGACCCCCTATCATATAGTATTTTTCTTTTCTTTTATTTTTTTATGTCTCTTGTTGTGTTCAAATAACAAAAAAAAAAAAAAAAATATATATATATATATAAATAATTAAATACAAGTCAATAAATGTAAATGAATACCAACCACTTACTTGCATTGATCGAAGATGATAAGTAAATATCAAATGTAGAAGACCTTGAGAGTAGTCTTTATCAAAGTATTATTCAAATGAGTGAAATTCCTAAGTTATCCTACCTCAAAAGGGCTAAGTCTACTCCTAAGAGACCAAGTCAAACAACTCTTAGGCTATTTAAAGGGTAATTTGATGATTTGTGGTTAGTAATAGTCCTCCTTTTACGGATAGAAGAGCAAGTTTATTTTGTTTTGTTTTTTGTTTCTCCATGTAAGCACTCCATAATATGAGAGGTTTATTTATTTATTTATTTTTATTGTTTTTTATTTTATTTTATTTAAAATTTAAAACACTATTATTATTATTATTATTATTATTTATTTATTTTACCATGTAACTATTTCTCAAAACAATGTGTTTAAGTTTTTTACTTCTTATAACTACTACTAATCTTTTAAACTCTTTACATTTCCCCTTAAATATCACTTAGCATATGCCAAGTTACTATCCCCACTCCCCAAATTTTGATTAAGGATTTTTTTTTTTAGAAACAAACACACACATAAGGGAGAGGAAAATGGGTTTTAATATAAAGGCACACCATAACTTCACTAAAAAATCATGGTAATTTTTAAGGGAGGGTGAACTCATTGAGCCAAGATTAAGGAATTCTGATGGGCAGTAGGTTCATAAAGTTGATTTTTATTTGGATGGGTCTTCTTCAAAGTCCAAATTTTTTAGATTTTTTCCATAAATTTCATGGTCGTGAGGACTTCGGGCGTTTTGAATGACCAACTTTTTAGCCCTTTCACCTCTTGAATTATATATCATCGTGAATATTTCATAGCTTTCTACACATTGAGCGAAGATTTGAGCAACAACGCCAAGTCATAAGGACTTGGTTCCCTATTAAGCTTGATGCTCATTGTTCCTCAAGCCTTAAGGCAAAAATGTAGGCTTGGTTCCCTTGATATTCCTTATTCAACAAATGGAACAGCAAGGGATTAAGTCCTGAGAGAAGAACTGGGGGGGGAGAAAATACAATTTCCCTATTACTAAGGAGGTTTGGGGACGCTGTGGAAGCTGCAAATGCCTTTTTTAACATTTATTTTATTCACTTGGAAAATCCTCCACGATGCTCTGCCTCTCAAAATCCTCCATCTATAGTGTTTGCCCCTTGTCCAGATCAATCTGTTTAGTATCAGATTTATCCCTCATAACAAATGCCTTTGCGATTTATAAAACTATCAATGTCTATATTATTAAAATAAGTTACATTACTCATTAAAAAAATTTTGTAACTAAAATTATATATGAATGATTTCTTCATTCACTACCTTGTGGGTTAGGAGGTAGTATTAGGTGTTTTAAATGTATGCATCTTCACACTCACATGAGAGTGGACCCCACAAATATGAGGCCCACCTTTATGTGAGTGGAAAGATGCATGCATCTGAAACACCTTATATTTTTCCGTGGGTTAAAGGAAAACTCCAAATCAATTTGGAGCAAAACTTTTTCCTGATTTAAATCTTTTGCCGATAGAATAGCTCTTGGAATCCCTGCTTCCACTGAACTTATTCATTTACTAATGATGACTTTGTTGACAGCTTTATGGACCATGTGGATTCATAGAAATTAGGTTGCTCATGACTCATGAGGGCAAACATCTATCTGTGACCGAAACCTTACTAATGTTTATGCTTTGATTGGTAGGTTTAGTAAGTCATTTATTGAGCTTCAACAGGTGGCTTCTGCGCGGGCTAAGATATGTAAAAGCATCATGCAAAAAAGAGACACATGATTGGTAAATCACTATCCATTCAAGGTTATGCTCTGGGTTTTTACTGTGTACTCTCCCTCGTGTTTATTAATATATTTGTCTTTTCCCTAAAAAAAAAAATACAAGGAGACCTCAAAAAATTGGATTTGAACCAAAATAAAAATATTCGACCCATCTGAAAATTTTGGACCTGGATAAAAATGGGTTGACTGACCTGTTTTAAAAACGATTCCCCCCTATTAAATTCAAATGGGTTAGTACAATATATTAATTCTTCACAATTTCACAAGCACATTTAGTATTTTATCTCGATGAGATGCTGTATTTTATATATATTTTTTAAAGTTGTATTGTTAAATAGATTTGTCACATTTGGAAATAGCAGGACATGATAGATATTGAATTTAACTATAATTAATTAGTTTAGGCTAACTATATTAAATTTCGCTTTGATCAATATTAAACAGATTTTGATTAATATCCGACCCAAATGATGATACTAATTTTAAAAATTAAAAAATTAAAAAAAAGAAGAAAAAAGAAGAAGAGAATGAGTCCCAACTCGAGGCCTGAATTACTCGGGTTGGATCGGTTACTAAACAAGTGAATCAGGTCTCGAGGTGGGTCTCATTCTCTTCTTCTTCTTAATTTTATTTTTATATATTTTAATTTTTAAAATTTTAAAATTAGTATCATCATTTGGGTAGGGTACCCCACCTTCTCATCAGAGAAGAAAGAGAGGAAAAAAAAAACTCAGAAACAAATCGAAGTGGGTGGCTTCAGATCAGCATTGGACCGTGGGTGGGTGGTTTCAACTCGGCGTGGGCCGTGTGTGGTCGTGGGGCGTGGGTGGCCATCGGTGCTCATGGCTAGCCGTGGGTCGGGTCAGATCGTCGTGGGTCGCAAGTCGTGGGTCAGACCGGCCTCTCCTCCACCTTGCAGCCACCTCATTGGGCTGTAGATTACACAAACAAAACCCAGAAATCACCGGCCTCAATCAAAATCTGTTTAATATTGATCAAAGCGAAATTTAATATAGTTAGTCTAAACTAATTAATTATAGTTAAATTTAATATCTATTATGTCATGCTATTTCCAAATGTGATAAATCTATTTATGTAATGTATCACCAATATATAACTTGCAATAATATCAAAAAGTCTAAACTAATTATAGTTAAATCTAATATTTATCATGTCACGCCATTTCCAAATGTGACAATTCTATTTATATAATGTATTGTCAATAATATCAAAAAAGTCTAAACACATCATTTCATTCCAATGCATGATTTTCGTTCTTAATGTTCAATTTAAATTCAATGTGGTGAAAATTCATGACAAGGAAATTGGTAAATTCATATTGTATTTCCAAATATAATCGGGTTGGTCAATGTTGAATTAATTAATTAATTAATTTTTTTTTTTTGAGAAACAACAACAATTAGTCTATTAAATGGATGGAAAATCAGCAATTACAAGAAAAGAAATGTTTGGAGGAACACACTCCATCCAAACTAACAAAAGATTCGATTGTTTTGCTCTCCTAGCTAGAACATGGGCTACAGAGTTGCCCTGTCGCCTTACATGAGAGAGAGTGAGTTTTGAGAGAACCCAAAATAGATAGGATGTCTTTAATATAGTATGTGTTTGGATTCCACGTCTATGGCTGCGTTTCGCGTTTCACGTGTTTTCTCTTTTTTATTTTTATTTATTTATTTATTTATTCAGCTCGCAATTGTTGACAAGTTAACTGTGAACATTGCATCCGTGCACTGTTTACGGGTCCCACAAATTACATTTTTCAGCAACTTTTTCATTAAAAATGGGTTCCACAGCACTATTTACACATTTAAAAATTATTTCGCTACAGTGTTTTCAGTTTCAGTTTTCAGTTTCAGCAAAAATAAGCTGTATCCAAATGGATCCATAGTGACTTGTGGGAGAAAGAAGGGAAACCCCCCGGGAGAGAGCTTGCATAACAACTTCCGAGTCACCCTTAAAGATGGAATCATGAAGTCCCAATTTGACCACAAACAAAGTAGCTCTCCTAGTAGCCAAGGTTTCAAGTAATTCCACCGAGGCTGGGAGGGCAAGTTTCTCTGATAAGGCTCCCAATACCTTTCCCATTTCATTCCTTATCACTACCCCAATGCTGGCTTCATTTGTCTCAGCAAATACTGCCCATCAAAATTTGTCTTAAAGGAAGCATCATCAGGAGGTTTCCATTTTACCCAAGCCCGAGTTGGTCTATCACCCACGCGAGTGAACTGCTGTTGAAACTCGGCTAAGAATAGCCTCGCAGCTTCTGGAATTTTCTGTGCTTGTAGAGCAGATTCCCCAGTTCTGAATTTGTTCCTTCTCGTCCACACCATCCAGCCCATCGTGGCAAAAAGCTTCAGATTTTTTTGATGCAGTTTGATCAAACTTACCAAATCTGCAAAAGTCCCTAAGTTGTCAATTTGAAAATTGCAGAGGCTTTAATGAGGAGACTATAGATAAAATCTTGGCGAAAACACGATTTTGGTTCTTACATTTTAGTGTAACAATCAATTTGGTCCCTACATTTTAGTAGCAGTCAATTAGATCTCTGTTGTTTTCAACTTACAACCAATTTGGTCCCTACTATTAACTCACTAACGGAAAATGCATACATGGCAAACGGATTGCATAATTGGTGCACACGTGATTAAAATAATAATATAAAATTAAATAATTAAATATTAAAAAAATCCACGTAAGCATTTTAGTAAAAATAAATAAAATTCCACGTCAAACAAAAAAATTCTGAAACACATCATCACCACATGAGTTTTCTAATCCACTAACTCAAACAAATTTACTATTTAACCTTAAAGATCTGTTACTATGTAACCAATCATTCCAAATTCTTCATCACCAATAAGATCTAGCAGTCGCCGATCTGCGAACCTCCACCTTCACATTCATCACCGGAGTGAATGAAGGTGGGTCAACTTTGTTGTCGAAGGTGTTGGCTGGGCTATTTTAGTAGAAGTGAGAGTTTTTCTTTTTCTTTCCTCAATGTAGTCTATTTTTAAGTGTGTGCAATTTTACCGGAAGTTCATTCGTTACCAACAAAGTCTTGAATTATGTAATTGTTTTTTTCTTTAATTTGTTGTTACTTTTATTCTAGGATATTTCAACCAGCAACTAGTGAAACTTGGTATTTGATTTTGGGTTTTTTTTCTTCAATTTGTTGGTACCATTTGTATTTAATGTTATTTTACAAATTAAAAAAGATAAAAGAAAAAAGTTCTATCAATCTCATCAAGCCCAACACCTCTTTGATGAACAAAACTTTAAATGAACCTCAAGATCTGATTGAGAATGCCCAAGCCAGTCATGGCACAACTGAAGCCTGAAGTTGAAGATTTGGAATGGATAGTGAGTTGAAGCGGCCATGGTACTCTCAGGTTGAATGTGAAGGTGGAGGTGTGTATATCAACGACGGCTAGATCTGACTATTGGTGAAGATTTATTAAAATTTTTTTGTTACATGGGTAATGTGAGATTCATCTAGATAAGTGGTGAAATGTATTAGTGGCTTATTAGACCATTCATATTGCTGGCTAGGTGATGAGGTGTTTATTTTCATTTGTTGTTATTTTATTATTGGTCCACTTGGCTTTTTTAATATTATTAAAATTTATTATTATCATTTAATTAGCCATGTCAGCTTCATGTGTGACAACTGTGTAATCCGTTAGCCACGTAAGCATTTTTCGTTAGTCCACTTGGCTTTTTTAATATTATTAAAATTTATTATTATCATTTAATTAGCCATGTCAGCTTCATGTGTGACAACTGTGTAATCCGTTAGCCACGTAAGCATTTTCCGTTAGTGAGTTAACAGTAGGGACCAAATTGATTGTAAGTTGAAAATAATAGGGACCAAATTGACCGTTACCAAAATATAGGGACCAAATTAACTGTTACACCAAAATGTAGGGACCAAAATAGTGTTTTTGCCTAAAATCTTTCCATTAGAATTAAGTTTTTAAATTCAAATTTAAGTTGACATTTCTATTGGGAAAGTTTTTAATAAGTGATTAAATATTTTTTCAAATAAGTTGGGTCATTGATGTCAAGAGATTTCTTTTTAAGGTTTATTTAAAATTTGAATTGAAAATAAAGTATGGAAAGTATAAAAGATGATAGAGTCTTAAATGAGGAGATTAGGTCAAGTTTTAAATTGAAAAAATGAAATTTATAATAGGAATATTATTTATAATTGGAAATAAAAATATATAATTTCAAAAAAACTAGGATCGAGCGGGTTGGGTTAAACCCGAGTTTAACTTGAAAATAAAAAATATAAGAGAGCAAGACCTGAACTTGACCTGAGAGTTCACCTAACCCGCCTAAAGCCCTTTGGTTCTAATCGGGTCGAGTGGGTTATCAGGTTGGGCATGTTCCATACTTTGCCCTAATGGTTATGATATTAGTAAGGAACTATGAATTTTGTAAAATTAAGAATTTATGTATTATTTAACTTTAATTTTTAGTTATTTGTTTTCTTATTTGTATTGAAAGGAAGTCAAAGACAATATTATTATTTGTATCTGCATGTGAAAAAATATGGGTCAACTCGTAACGCAAATGACACAAGTTGCTCGCCACCTGTTTAGAACGACCCATTTGAGACCTAAGCTTGATTCGTTCTGTAACCTGATTAACTCGGCTTGAATCCATTTGCTAAGTTTAGATACATCATACAAGTGGGGAAATACTCAGTTTTATTGACAACTCAAGACAAGACCAGGTACTTTGGCAGAGTGCATTAGCCATATGCATTATGATATAAGAGCAAGTTGTTTGTTGTGGCAAGAGAAGTGATACTAGAGATGGGATTTCAAAAAATAATTGTGCTAATTTGGATAATAAATTTGAAAGACTGAAATGGAAACAAATAGTGGCAAGAGAAGCGATACTAGAGACATAGTTTTCAGAACCGGACCGGACCGGGAGGTCGGACCGTGAAAACCGAGAATCGGGATGACAACTGGTTTTTTAAGCATAAAGAATCGGATTTTTTGTTAATTCCGTGAACCGTTAAAACTGGGATTGGACCACATGAACTGATAAGAACCGTGTGGTCCAACCCCTTAACAATTTATAAAAAAATAAAAAAAACAACTTAACACAATTTTATTCTATTTAATTAAATTATCCATCTCTTACAAGGAATAAAAAAAATTATAATTAAAATCCTTCAAAGATATTCAACTTTACTTCAAAAATTAATCATAAATTTTAATGTTTTTATGGTTATTATTTTATTTTATTAACTTTCTTATTTAATTATTAAATATATGCTTAAAAATCATTAAATTTCCCTCACATATATAGATGTATTGTCAATTTTGCTAGTTTTATAAATTTAATATCTATATTTAGGCTTTAATTAATTATTAAATTAATTATGATGTCATCACAGTTCGACCCCAGTTCGACCTCAAAAACCTTGAACCTCTCCCTTTTACGGTTCAATAAAAGGTCCGGGTCTGAAAACTTTGACTAGAGATAGGGATTTCAAAAAATAATAGTGCTATTTTGGATAAAAAAATATGAAAAACTATTGGAATGGAAACAAAGCAATACCATGACATGTATCTAGTATTGGAAGATGTTCCAAAGTATTAGGGTTCATACATGTGTTGACAAATACTAGAATCAAATATGTTAGAGTATCCATAGTAGTGGAGCAAAAAATATAGCTATTTAACACCTACAAAAGTCACTTTTTTTATTTTATCTCTTCACACCCCGCAAAAATGGACCTATATTTTTAGCTATTTGATTAAAATAATACAAATAATTCATTAAAATAATAATAAAAACATCCACAGAAAAAAAAAAAAAAAAACCAGTATTCGCACGACGTAGGCGTCGACGTCGACAAGCATGGTGTTGAGGTTGATGAAGTCGGCGTAGTCGCAGTTGATGAGGTCAATAAGCTCGTGGTTGAGCGCGGCGTGGTGCGACTCGAGCTTGGATTGGAGTGTGTCAAAGGGGACGAAGGTGCGGAGCTCTGAAATGTAGGATTTGGAGTCGAAGTTCGGGGAGAGGAAGAGTGAGGGCTTGAACCATAGCGGGTGAGAGTCCAGCGAGTATGAGAAGAAGTCCCTCGCGGATCTCGGTGGCGCTTGTGCTGGAATCGGATCCACCATTTCGGATCCCGGTTTTGCTTCTTCTTTTTTGGTTTCTTTGATTTTGTTTGTGTTTGGTTGGAGAGAAAATTGGGTTTCTCTCAAAGACTAATGAAATTGAAAATTATACTATACAAAATGTTTCAATTGGAGACGAAGAAATATAGAAGTAAGAGAAAAAAAATTGAGGAAGAAAGAAGAAAGAAGGAAGCCAGAGAGAGAGAGAGAGAGAAAGAAAATAAGAAATGTTTGTTTAATGAGAGAAGAGAGAGAAGTGTAATTTTTATTTTTATTTTTTTAAAGCTTCAAGCTACAGTATGTAGCCAAAATAGCTGTGTACTGTAGCTCTGAAGCTAAAAGTTTTAGCTATACCTCCACTGTTGTAGAGTCATTTTTATATTTTGGTGAAACTGAAATAGCTATATAGTTATTTAACTTCACTACTGTGAGTGCTTTTAAGATTGTGTTGTATCAATAAAAGTGTTTTAGGGTTGAGTATCATTTTAGTTGCTCAAAGATGACATGGTTTTGATCTTCTCAAAGATGATGAGTTGATATTTGTCGGGGGTGGTTTTTGCGCGTAGCCACGTGTCTTTCGTTGGAGGTGTGGCTTTGCTAAGCCCGGATTTGTTTTAGGGAGTTTAATCCGGAACTGGACATTAGGCCGCATAGACCAATGGCTTCTGGTGTATTTTTAAGCCTACAAAGTAGATGAAACCCAAAGTCTTAGAATCATGATAATAGTTGAAATAAATAAATAATATGCTTAGCATGATAGCTTTGATTAAATGGTGATTTGATACGTTATTATTATGTATATTAAGTGATGTCCAATATTAGAAAATAATAAATTAGGTGTCAAATGTCCAACAATAGGATGAGTCCAATAGTCCATGTCTAGTTGCGGTTCATGGTTCATGTTCAACATAATAAGGTATATCTAGCAATGGTTCATGTCCAAATAATATATGTCCAATGGTAGTTCATGTCCAAATAATATGTGTCCAAGGGTGGTTTATGTCCAAATAATATATGTGCAGCGGTGGTAAATCGATTTATTAATATGTATGCTCATTAATGAACTATTAGTGAGATCATGTTCATTAAATAGTGAGATGATATTAAAATAGCTTGCATCCAGCGGTAAAATGATAATGAATAAAATATATTTAATAATATAAATTTGAGGATAAAATATAATGACTTATTTTCATATTTTGCAACTCCAGCCGTATAACACCAATGGACTTAATATTTCAGCAGCATGATGAAGTGAATCCTTTTATGGTAACTTCATGTTTAAAAGGGAAAAATGGGTGCAACTGGAGGCAGAGAGCATGTCCAGCCGTGTGCATCGGTTGGTTAAGTTTGTCCCCTTAATCATGCACTTAAATGATTTTCCCCATGTAATGCTTTTTTAGTTTTTTAGTCAAATATGAGTGATGTTGCCTTCTATGAGAATGACTTTTAGTACTATAAATTTTTTTCTTTCATAAGAAGGGCTTTTAGCATTATAAACATATGTCTTCCATGAGAAAGGGCTTTTGTAATGTGTTATTGGAAGAGTGTTTGATATGTTTTAAGATGTGTGAAGATGGTGAGAAATATACATATTTTGTGAGATATGGTGTTTGTAATATGTATAGGAATTATATGTAGATACTTTGCTGGACATGGATCTTATATATATACTTAGTGAGACATGGTGTTTAAAGATATATGAGAAGTATGTATGGGTATTTTGTGAGGAATGTATTTGTAAGACACATGGAAGTATGAGATAAAATGATATGAAGGTTTAGTGTAGTAAAAGCTGCTGTTGGAGTTGTTTTTTGTGTTATAACATTGGCTATGTTGCTTTCTAAGAAGTGAGGTATTGCAAGAGAAATAGAGAAAGAGATGGAGAAGTGTTTATGAGCAGCAAAATGATGATATTTTAGAATAATGGAGTGTGGGAAAGATGGGTAATGGATAATGGTGTTGTAATATGTGTGTTGTGTTGTTATCTATGAAGAGGGATTTTGTAAGAGAGATGGAAAAATATGAAAATGTGTATATGGCAGCCAAATGAATGAAGTTTCAGAATAAGGGGTGAGAGAAATGGATAGTGTGTAATGGTGTGGTGTAATAGGTGTAATGTAATGGTGTTATCTAAGAAGAGATATCTTTGTAAGGGAGATGGAGAAGTGTGGAGAAGTTTAGAGATATGTGCAGCAAGCTGAATCAAGTTTCAGAACATTGAGGATCAGAGAGAGGGATTCCCTTGGTGTGTGGCTTGATCTTATTTATATAGAGCCAAGCATGTAACTAGATTGGAACTAGTTGAAGGGAAATTCAGCAAATAAGGAAAAATCTTTGACAAAGTAAGTGGTCTTATTAGTGAGATTTTCTTTTTTAGCCAAAAGAAGAAAGTTAGAGACTTTAATGGTGTTGGGGCTGCTGCTACAGCTGTCAAATGATGCCATTTGAATAATATCTTTTGCTTGGAGGGAAAATATTTGGCATTAAATTTATGGTTTGGCTAAAAAGGTAAGATAATCTTTATGGGATCCTTACTTCTATTTCTAGTATCACAGCTGGAGCCACTGCAGAATATGATGGAGCTGTTGCAGCTTTTGCAGAAGTTGCAAACAGCTTCTACTGGAGCTGCTGTTGGTATTTTTGGTTAAGTTTCTTCTTTTGGAAAATTATATACTTAGTCCATATATAATTTTGGTAAGTAATAGACTAGTTGGTTGATATTTGATGAAGTTTTAGAGATGTAATTATGGTCTTTTTGTATTTTAACCAAATCTTGGAGAGTAAGGAGAACATTTAATACTAGATATGAGATATTAATATATATATATTTAGCCATGTGCTTGGAATTGATTTAGATGATAATAATATAATTTATATGAAATACTATAATTACATTTTTTAAACTTATATTATATGATGAACATTAATTTTTATGTAAAGAGCATGGGGAGTTTTATCATTTTAAGTGTTATGTGATATGAAAGTCTTACCAAATGTTACTTATTGCACACTGACCCGTCAGAGTTCAGGGAATTGGGGAAGACATGTCAAGCAACATGCTTTCCTTTATCAACTTTGAACTACTGAAGTTTTATTGAACATACTTCTTGGCCCTCCAAACCACGACTCCCAAAATTTCCCTGATAAGACTCATGAGCTTGGATCATGAGCAAAAAATGAGATGATGCGCTATGAGCTTGAACCATGGGCTTTGACGCCTTTTTTTGTGTAAATATGGACTCTTTTGGGCTTTAGAAGAGATTTTCCCAAAATCCATAATAGTATTGACGTGGTGCAGGTCGCTAATGAAATGAAGCCATGTGGTGTGAAAAATTTGTCCTCAACAATATTTTTCCCATGTCTTTTGCACAATTATGAATTTCTAAGTGAAGCTTGTTCCATTGGAAAATAGATATTTGGAACTTCAAAAGGGATACAAATTTAATCTAATTTGGATTTGAAATGAGTGCCATATAATCTTTTGAAATTAGCACAATCATATGTGTTGTTTTTGAGAGCTATGCTTAAGCAAAATTTTTTTTGCTCAAGCGATTTCTAGGATTCGCAATCCGAATTTTGCAAAGTTTTAACCCTACTTTATGCACCTTTATAAATCACTTTTTTTTTTTTTTTTGAAATTTTAGAGGCAATAAAGGCTACTGTACAAAAGCCAACTCTTTAGATGTATAAAGGTTTTGTGAGTACAAAATATTGTAATTGTTAGGGTCATATTATTTTGATGTTGGCAAACATGTTCCAAAATGTACTTTATAGTATTTTGAGTCATAATATTTTAGTGTTTAGAGTAGGATGAAGATCCAAGTTAAAGACCCTTGAAAACATCTCACGAAACTGCTTAAGAAAACTGTTGAAACAGATCTCTCGATACTTGTTGATCAATCAAAACTTAATGAAACTTGATACCTAGATTGACATCTCTTGATTAATTGAGCTATGAGATATCAAAATAGATATGTATGTTCTTGCCCATGATGACTTGGCCTAGCTTGGAATCTATGTACTAGGGTTCAAAGACATAAGCCATAATTTATGGTTGTCATCAAAACACAAAGAGAAGACATTTGTTTTGAGAAGTTGTTGCAACTTTGTGCGCCTAGGTTTTTGTACTAAGTTGCTATCGATTCATATTGGAGTGTGTTGCTGCGAAGATCTTTGCACCAATCTGCGCCAATCAAGCATTGTTGTAGGAGTCAATCATGGATTGTGGAGATTCTTGCATAGAAGAAATTTGCTAGAAAGAGTAGTCCAATTGAGTTGGAGTTGAGTTTGGATAGATTAGTAGGTTCTATTGTAGACTGGTATTTCGGGATATGATAAGATTTCTTATAATTGTAACATTAATATTTTATAGGGGATTCTTTTAACTAGAGATCCCCAAAGTGAACTCAATTTATAACCAAAATGAAACTTACATGACCAAGATGACAAGTGATCAAACTAATAGGGTGTAATTTGTACTTTTGTCTCTCTTTTTTTTATTTATTTCCAAAAAGTTAAAATGATAAGATCCACACGTTTGATTCATTGCAGTGTCTCTAACCATTTTGTACGAAGTTAGGGTTTAAAAACAGTTTTGAAATACACTTTTTTAGATAAAGTTTTAAAATACACTTAAAATTGTGTTTTGATAATTTTTAATATCAAACATGTCTGGTAATGTGTTTTTGTTTTTGTTTTTTTGGGTTTCTTATTACAAGTTTTCCACTATCTCATTTAAAACAAATAGTTGATATTGAAAACACCAAAAATTTGTTCTCTAAAAATTCATTTGCACAATGTATTTGAGACAAGATTTTAAAGATGAATTTTCAAAAAAAATGAATCAAACAAGTTTTTTGGGTACGTCTCACAAGAATTTAATTTTAAGTGCTGAAATTTGAAAACACATTATTTATTTATTATAAATTCAATAGTTTCAAGAGAAGAGAATTTGAATCATAAATATTTTAATTGAAAACATAAAAAAAAATGTCAATTAAGTTCTAGAACTCTTGAAAAAATTTAAAAACACATTTTAAAAACACATCACAAACATGCTCTAAGTTGCTTGCATCTCTGGCTGCTGAAAAAACTTTTATGAATATAATTGGGTCTTGTGATAATACCGTATATAATTGGCTTTCCTTTGTGGTATTTAATGAAAAAGAAAAAGCAAAAACAAAAAAGTGCCCTATCCGGGCATATACACTTATCTGGTCTGGCCAAAAAGAGAAACCCCATATGTCCACAGATATAGATAGCCACATGCAATATATAGTTATCATGCAATACTATAGCTATCGCTATGTGGAGCACTACGTCCATAACATTTTTACAATAAATCATAAATAGAAAATTGTTATTGGTTCTAATTTGAATTTGAAACTTAAATTACTTTTTTATCTATTCGTAACAACTAATAACAACTTATCATTTAGAATTTATTTTGAAAAGATTGTGGATATCGCATTTATCACGCATAGCATACCATTGTTATTGTTATCCCTGCAATTTCAAGTTGACCATTATAGTTTGTCTTGATCTTTTATGGGAGGACCACCTCTCTCTTTGCAGCTTCCTAGTTTTGAAAATTTGAAATTACAAAGCAGAGGCACAACAAGACAACTGATGGGATCAGATCAAAAGGATTGGTGTTGGAAGGTCCCTTGATATAGAATTCAAAGTATGTAAAGGTGTCACCACATAATTCCGTAAACATCTATTAATAAAATGGTGCTTCTAGAAATCTTTTTCCTTCACCACCCTTTATTAATGTTACAGATTAATAAATTCATACCGTCACAATTCACAAATAAATACTAATTATTAAATCAATAAATATCTTTCGAGCTAATGTAAATACTAAATATTAAATGTAATGCTTTGTTTGTTTCGATGAAAACATTGTGTAAAGATATATATATATATATATATATATATTTATTTTAGTGTTTGATAATATAGAATAAATGAATCAAAGAAATTTTTTTTTTAGTTAATATAAAAAATATGGCATATATTCTAGAAATTGTTTTCCACTTGCTATATCTAAAAGCAAACTAAATAAGAAAGACCCTTTTTTTTAGATCATTTAAAATTGCTATTAAACATAATAAAATAAAATATTTTTATAAAAAATACTTTAAAAAATAAGTCATTTTTTTAAAATATTATTGTCGACATAAACAAAGTGACACCCTAAGAAAAAGATATCTACATCCCTAACCAACCGAAAGAAGACAGTAAAACGGAGCCACGTTGAGTGACGCAATTGCTTTTTAAAATGGCTTTTTATTATCGACCATACATTTAACATTCCTTTCCCACTCCATATAAAGACCATGTTAAATATATGCCTCCTACAACCAAGAAAGAGCCACAAGTTTCGAACCGCTAAATGTAGTCCACACAATTTTCCGCACCTTACGTCTTCTCTGATATGTATTCCTTCACCTTCTCTAAAATATCTGCTAACCTTTCAAGGACAAATAGAGGAGCTCCAAAGTCCAAAACCTGTCAAAGCTGAACTCTATTAAACAACTTCAATTTTATCGTTCATAGTCATTGACCTTAATATCCTTCTTTTAAAATATTAATCTGGATTGACCACAAAAATTCAATAATAATATTCTTTTTTTTTAAAAAATGATTCAATAATAATATAACGCATGAAATTCGAATATAACAAATGCAATTTATGACCGATAAGTAATCATTATATTAAAAATTTTAAAATAAATTAAAGAGAAATATTAACAAAGCTCTAATTAAATTTGTTTTTTATCTTTACTTTAAAACCTTCCTTAATGAACTATTTTAAGAAAATTTTTATAAGGAAGATAATTAATTTTTTTGATAATTTTTTATATTTTTTATAAAAATGGTATTAAAATTTTTCTAAAATGATTGGTTAACAATTACCTTAAAATAATGAAGAACCCAAAGTACAATTCATTTTTCTTTTTTGGATTTTTTAATATAGTTTCAATTTATAATATTTGTTTTTGATGATCTTATCATTTTATCAAGATATCAATTAATTTTTGATATAGATAAAAATTGAACATCAAGATTCTTATTCAATTATAAAAGATTTTATATCTTATTCAATTATAAAAACTTTCAATTATAAAATTTTTCAGTAATTGAGCCAACTGAAAGGATTCGCTTTTAAAAATAGGATATGCATTCTTATAATAGCACAAATATCATTAAGTTTCTTTCTTTTGTGAATATTATAAAGCATGCCATGATAAAAATTTATACAGGGCCATGATGACAATTTTATGAGCTAACACCCACCAATATTTTTTTTTAATCATCAACGTGACACCAATAATAATTATGCCCCACATAAGAGAAACAAATTAATATATCTACTCAACGAACCCAATGGGGGGGTTTGCTTTTAGTTTAGGAACAGGTTATATGTGACATTTTATTTTATCCCAAAAAATAAGGTCAAAGCAACCCAAATCAAATGCCCAATCCCTCATCTTTAATGGGGTTTTAAACAAATTTTCTAGTTCAACGACTTTTTCTAATGTATATACAAATAATCTAATACTCTTGCAAAGAATGCCAATAAACATAATAAAAACTTTAAAAAGGAATATTAGGTGAAAAATCCGCACTAATTTATATACAAGCCAGTACAAATTTGGAGCCGCAGAAAAATTAATTCATACCATATAATATAGATTAAAAAAAAAAAAAAACCCTTAAAACTTGTGGTAAAAAAAAAAAATGAAAAAAAGAGTTAGTAAACAAAAATAAAATAAAATTCCAAAATTAACGGCTCTGATCTCTGCTCAGCTTGAGGACAGTAGCGGCGGCATCTTGACCGTCAATGGCAATGTCGTTTTGGAGTCTCTTGAGCGAGTTTATGATCGCCGTCGATCTTGGCTCTTCTTGACCTTTTTTTGATTGGTTCGCTTCGGTGGTTATTTTTCGCTGCTTCCGTGCCCTCAATGAGCCCAAAGAGCTCGCTTCCTCATTGGCTAAAGCTCCAGTGGCCCTTAGAGATGTAGAGCACCCGATCTCATCCTGTACAAACCAATCACAGCCTTGAATTTTTGGACTCCCAAGTAAAACCTAACAAATATCTGTTTGGTTGCCGAGAAATTCTAGGAAATGATAATAGAAACGCAACAGAAAAAGAATTAAAATTAAAATCGATCCTAAAATAAAAATTTCCTAACGGTTTCGTTGCGAAATGTAACTAACCAAATTCTAAAAATAACAGAAACACAAATTAGAGAAAAGAAAAAAGAAAAAACACATACATCAGAATCGAGATCTGCATTCACACGCGCTCGCTTCAATGTCGAAAAAGCCGTACTCGACAACTCCTCTTTCTCCTCCTCCTCCTCGCTACTCGTGGAACTCGGCGGCGGCGGTGGTTGTGGCGGCGATAAAGCACAGGACCACGGAACCACCTGATTCTCTCCCTCCTCTTCCTCCTCCTCCACCTCATATTCCTCATCCTCATCCTCATCAGAACTATAATCTCCATCCTCATCATCAGATTCAGAATCATCATCATCGTCATCCTCATCATGATCGTTGATACTTTCTTGACTCTCAGCGACCTGGCCACGCTGGCATTCGTTGCTGTTGTTGTTGTTGTTGTTAACGCAGGCTTCACACACAGAAACTGTAGGACAGAGCTTAGGGCCAGAGGATTTCCATGGAGTCAAAGACCGACAGACTTGGCAAAGCAAGGTCCTCTCGTGCCTCGCCACAAGAAAGTTGGCACCGTGAACTTTCTCATCGCAGTCCCAGCATAAGCTCGCCTCGTCTGACTCACAGTACATCCTCGCCGCTTTCCCGCACAGCTCGCAACCCTTCGCCATTTTTTTCTCTCTTTCTCTCTCTCTCTCTGTCTCTCGTAGAAGAGCAACAAATAATAGAAAAAGAAAGAAGGGAAAGTGCAAGTTGTAGAGATTTATGGAAACTGCCCTTGTTTCTAGGGATTAATTACGAGATATTCTCCACTAAATTGGGTTAAGATCGAGGGGTACTTTAGTCATTTCACTATTGTAGCGAGCAACTAAATATCTGTACCAGTTCCCCCCCTCCAAGTAGTTGCTTCTTCAAAGCGACTCAACTCTAATTCCCTGCGCAAAAAGAATTAATATCTGTAATCTGACACCCAATAGTAAACAGACACGTCATTATAAAACTGTCATGGCAACGAACTATTGGGGAGTTCAATTCGGGAACTGTGAGACGATGCGTAGTGGATGATAGCTATTTGGGGGTACTGAGTACCGTGCAATTCCAAAGACCACCACAAAATGCGAGGTGAATTAATGACACGTGTCGCGCAGTCATGGTAGCAAGAGCTTTGCGTGTTGAAAAGACTTTACTGTACTCTTTTTATTTTATTTATTTTTTGGTTAGTTAGATAGATAGATCGCCTAGTCTCGTCGCCTCTCTCTCTCTCTCTCTCTCTCTCTCTACGAGATATTTTTTTTCCCTGGGATTACGCGATGACGTGTCAGCCTTACTGTTGGGGTTTGAGATTCTGATATATCCTACGTGGACGTTTCCCATCCACAACTGGGTCACAAGCCACGTGACGCTCACCTGGGCTCTGATTGTGATTTTATACGCATCGTGAAAAATCAATAGGGGTCCCACCCTCTACGTTTATCCACGCGCCTTTTTCGGTGTAGATATATCTCTTTCTTTCTTTCTTTATTTTATTATTTTTAAATTATTTTTTTGTCCGATTGAATTAGCGGATAGTATTATTTCTATTACCCTAAAAAACATTGGGAATATACATATAATAATATATAGGTCCCGAAAAAAATGTATGGGCCGGGAAAGGCAGTAGGTCTGGTGAGATGTGGTGCAACTGCAACCATAACAAGGTGAAATGATAAAAAGTAATTAAAAAAAAAAAAAGGTAGTATGGAATAGAAGAAGCTATGATTGGGATAGGGTGATGTGGCAATTTCTTCACGTGGGTTGTCCTACGTGGGGATGCGAATTGGTGTTAGGAAATCTTTGATTGAGGACGTGGAGTTGTGTGGTAGAAAAGCAAAGCAAATTTTGAATTGAATTTTTTTTATTTTTTTTTGTGTGGTGGAGGAGGATGATATGAGGTTCGGTGCATCAAGACTTGTCAGAGACAGGCGGGGTAGGGTAGGGTTTGGTCCGTTGGTGCGTGCTCTGTTTTTTTTTTTTTTTTTGGAGTGTCAAAGTCCAATTCTCCAAAGCAGAGAGAATACTGATGTGTGGTGGCTGCTTATGAGCCCCACATGTAGCTTGGAAGTGAGGCTGTGGCTTCGGAGAAGTCTGCTTTATCTCGTGGTTAATAAATTTCTGATTCCATTTTTCTCCATATAAAAAACAAAATAAATAAAATTAAAAACTGCATATGTATATATATATATATATATATATATATATTTAAGAATACTAAGAGCCATTTTTGTATTGTTGTTTAAACAACAGTTTTCGTTGTTTAAACATCACAAAATGTATTTTTACGATACTTTTTCACCCATATGTATTTCCATAATACTTAAATAACGTTACTAGAAATCTCTTATCAAATAGGCCCTAAGTATTTTAACATACATGAGGAGAAAGAAGAAAATTTTAAAGGAATTGCATATAATTATAATAAAGTTATGGCATAATATTTTTATAATAAAGCTTAAATGATAAGTTATTAATAGTAATTAAAAAAAATGATGCATAAAATAAGTCTAAATAAAAACTGATAACATCTTATAACAACTTGTATTTCAATAGCTGTATGATTAGTACAGAATTGTAACAAACTTTTGTCAAGAAGGCACTTGAATTGACTATTGAGAGCATCATAGCAGCTGTACCTTAAAAACAAAAGAGTATAAATGTAAGTCAAAAGAGTATAAATGTAAGTTGCACATTTTTATCCTGCTTCGTGCCTAGATGTGATAAATACCATCCAAGATTTTGATGTAAAAGCAACCACATCAGTACTTTTAAAAGATTTCGTATATTTTACAAAAAAAAATCTATTTTATTTATTTATTTTACACCATCACTTTTACAAAACACCCACATCAGTCCATCTATTATATACTATATTTTATATAAATAATATTTTTATATTCTTTTTTTAATATAATTTTATCTTTGCTGTTTTTTTTTTTCCCTCTTTTTTCTTCTTCTTTCTTTTTCCTTATCTCTCTACCGTTTCCTATTTCTTTTTCTTCCTCTTCTTTCTTCTTCTTTCTCTCATGGTTAGATCAACACTCCATCTCAAGCACCACAACCATCAAAACCCACAAGCACCACTGATCTCCGTCGACCCACAAGCACCTATCTACACTGCTAGCACCGATCCACATCACCAATCCACATGCAGCGGCGACGATGACAATGGTGATGAAATCGCCTCTCCAATCCATGATCCACTGATCCATGAACACCGATCAATGATCCACAAGCAACAATCCACAATTAAAGCACCACAAGCACTGTTCTAGTCGACCTATAACCACAGGTTCACAAAAATGCTCTCTGTCTCTGTTGGTGTGTCCGTGTGTGGGTGTGGGTGTGTTTGATTTTTGATTCATTTTGTGGTATGATCGTGTGTGGGTTTGTTTAATTTTGTGGTGTGTCCAAGTTGTGGTGGTGGTGGTTGGCGGTGTCGGGTTGCGGTGGTGGTGTTTGGTAGTGTTGAGTTGCAGTGATGTGGGTGGTGGTGCTGGGTCTATGTGGTTGGTGGTGGGGGTTATTAGTTGCAGAGATTATGAGTTGAAGAGAGAGAGTCAGGGGAAGAGAGAATGTGAGGGGAGAGAAATAATATTAAAATAATGTATAGAAGAGCTATAGTGTATATATGCACGGTTACTGTAGCACTTGTACATTTATGCACAATTTTACATCTACTGATGTGAGTGTTTTTTTGGTCAAAATGTGTAAAATAAGCTACTTTTTGTATTTTGCAAGATTTTGCAACCACTGATGTGGTTGCTCTAAGAGCACTGCCATTAGGGTGTAAAGTGTAAACACCTCTCAATTGCTATTTTACAACTTAAGTCACCAAAAACTCACTACATCCGGGTTTGTAAACTTAAAAAAATTTGCAACCTATGAATAGTAAGGTTGCACATACTGTTCATAGGTTGTAAAAAAAAAATTATTTTAATATGTGGTTGTGAGTGAAGAGAAGGAGTGAAAAGAAAAACAATTCTTTAAAATCTAAAAAATTATATAAATAAAAAATAAAATAATTAGAAAACAATAGAAAGATGAATTAAATCTAAATCATCTCTTACTTTCCTAAATATCTAATCATCTCTCACTAAGCTCTTATTACTCTCTACTCTTTGATGGTCTAAAATGGGCATGGGGTTTGGGGATTGGCGAGAGGGGTTTGTTTGGGCACTTGTTGGAGGTATGAATTGAGACCTACAAATGGGAGAGAGGAAACCATTTGGCCAGGAATTGATCAGGGCTTCTATTTAGGTTGTGTATGGCTCAATTATTTAGAGTTGTGTGTAGCTTAACCATAGTTAAGTGTGCTTAGGATGGCAAAGGTTGATTTGTTAGATGACTTTGGTGGCCATGGGTTTCTCATGAGCTTAGCATAGTGACTCGTGGTGGGTTTCTCATGGGTTTGTTTGGCCAAGCTTCGTGCTGTGTAGGTGTAGGGCTAGGTCAATGCATTTTGGTAGGAATGACAATGGGTTAAGTTCAGGGTGGGTTTCTTTATCCCCACCCCACCTCACCCCGTCACCTGCCCCTGGTTTCCTGAACCTGCCTATTAACTAAATGGGTTTTTTTTTGTCCCCATACTCGCCTCGCCCTGCCATGCCCTTTTAGGGCCCAATTGGAAGTCCCTAAACCGTGGCCCAATCTATTTATAAAAAAAAAAAAAAAATTCTAAAGCTTTAAGGCCTTGAGAAAGGAAAAAAAAAAAAAGAAAGATCAAGTTTGGTTAGAAATACCATGGTGACAGAGGGGGAGGAGAAGTGGAGAAGGGAGTGGCGAGGATGGAGTGGTGAGGGTGAGGGACTGGTGATGCGAAGGAGGGTTCGGCTATTGAGAGAGTGAGGGTGAGAGTGGGAGTGAGGGAGAGGGAGAGGGAGAGGGAGGGCGGCTGAGAGAGTGATAGTGAGAGTGCGAGAGAGTGATTAGGGTTAGAATTAGAAAGTTAGATATTTATAGTTAGGGTTTTTTTTTAAAAAAAAAAAAAAAAATTATTTAATATGTGTGTGTGTGTGTAGGTCGGGTTTGGGTGGGTTTTTCTAATACTCGAACTTGCCCCGAACCCACTGTGGGTGGGGTTTTTAAAACCCACACCCGCCCCATTTGCTTCGCGGGTCAGGTACCTGCGGGTCAGACAAATTTTGCCATTCCTACATTTTGGGGCATAAGACCATAATTTTAAATGGGTTATTTTTTATTATATATATATATTTAAAAAATATTTTTATTATTTTTGAAATGCAAAATTACTAATTAAGTTTTTGTATTCGAGTTTCGTTAATATTTCCTTTTTTATTTATTTATTGATAATATTGATAATCACTTAATATTTCTTGTGACATGGTAGATCTTAAATAGAGTTTTATCAATTCCAATTCTTAAAAAAAAAAAATTTTTCCTGCAAATTCAACTGTAACAAATATTGTTAGTAAAATATATTTATTGGATAATTGATAATTCAATAAATTAATATTAGTACTAAGTAAATGTAGGGTCACATTTTTGCAGCCCAAGCCCAAGATGTATGGGATCTTGGACCTGTGAGCCCTGTATAATAAATTTGTAGAGAGTGGATCGAAGAGTTAGGCCTCAGTGCATGAATAATAGTTAATATGGTGTTCATGACAGTCAGACAAAGATGAACTGAGTTTATCAAAGAAGGTTGGTCCTTGGCACAGTCTGAGGAGCTCTTTCTCTCTTGAGTGATAGGGGTTTTTGCCCCCCTCTTACTGCCTCCCTTCACCCCCTCTTATATTAGTTTCCTTCCTCTTGATCTGGGTTCTTAGTGCTCATACTTGTCCCATCAGCCCTTCCTCCAAGTTGTTGGGAGTGGTCGTAAAGGTAGAAAAACATGACTATGTCAGGTACAAGGCACTGAAGGCAATAATGATAGCTTTTCCTTTATATATTTCTATTCTTTCTGTTGTCCTTTTCTGCTTTAGTACTTTTCCTATTCCATGGAGTGACCCGGAATGCTACTCTCAGTAATAGGCCGTTCCCTTTGTCCTCGGCCAGGTATGGCTGAGGAGGGGTTCTTCATTGGATTGGGCCCTTGACCCAACGTATATATTGGTATGGGCTCCCCGGTCCGTTACCCCCACAGTAAATTATTCTAAATTTATATATTTATCTTTAGTAACTAATCTATTATTAAAAAAGAAGTAAGATAATATTTGTACAAATTAAATGTGTATTTTACTACAAAAGCAAAATGCACATGGGTTGAATTAAAGACAAATCTACTGGCAAAATAAAAACAAACTTCGGCCTACTATTTACTGAAGTTAAAAACAGTGCAAAAGGAAAAGTTAAAAACTAATTAATTATATGAAGAAATTGTAGTTCACATGGGCTGATTTGATAAGTGTACGAGGGAAAAGTAGAAAATTGCTTCTCAACCATAAACGTGTAGTTTTTTTTTTTTTGGATAAGATAAACGTGTAGATTTACATTTATTTATATCAATATCAGTTCAGAGAGAGAAATTCAAAAACTAAAAAAAAGACAAAAAAAAAAAAAAAAGCACCATGGAGACTAAAGAGAGTTTTTCATTAAGCCATTACAAAATAGAGAAAACCAACAACCATAGAAAAGTACTGCAAGATTGTAACAGGAAGTTAAAGAAAAAAAGGAAGGGGAGAGTAAATAGAAGCCAACTTGAAATGCAGAAAAGGAGAACAGCAAGGTGATCAGTGAGAAGAAGAAAAAAAATTGGGATTTGATTTCTTGAGAAAAGAAAAGATTGGAAAATCACAAAATATGTTGGATTAATCTAGGCAGCTAGGATAATCACTACATTATTTCCAAAATATTTTTCCAAGTAACAAAACTCAAAATTTTGCCAAATTTTCATTGTTGAAAATTTAGAGACGAAGAAAAAAAATCTTACAACATTTTTACAGCACTTTTCTTTTAAGTTGTGGTGGGACAGGTGCAATTTTATTATATTTTATTTGGACTTGGGTTCACCCTTTAATATACTGCGAAGATGTTGCAATATTTTGGTATCATCTCTGAAGAGCACATTTTTACTTTTCATGCATGTTCTACATTTAGATTTCAAATATTTCACCTGAGTCTGGTGTTAACTGGGTAGAACTGTTGGCATTTTGAATTGGATAATCTTAAAGTTCGTTGTAATTAATGGTGCGTGATCCAATGCCAAGTTCATTTTTTCAAAAAATGTAGTGTAAAAGCATGGGAGATCCGAGAGAAGATGGCCTCCCTCGTTCTTTATCATTGTACAAAATTGATGTGTGCATGATAAAAAAGTACATTTAGAACACTGAAAGCAAGTTAAAGGTCAGCTGTCAGCATCATAGTAGTTATCACATTGCTATATGAAAGAGGTGAACAGTAAAAAACAAAAATTAAAGGATTCAGTAGGCAGTAGCACAGAGCTTGTGAAGCGTCAATGAATTGAGATTGAATGAAAAAGGTAGTGAGAAATCTTGAAAGATTGTAACACAAAATCTAAAGGGTAAATTTGTATTAATGAGGTTGTAGATATAATTTTTTTTATATTTATATTATAATACAATAGAATAATCCTCTAATTCGATTTCCTTAAAAAAGTCTTCAATTCAAGTATTTTTTTTGATGCAGTTTTGTCTTGACTACAAGATGTCCTCTATTTGGATTGGAAAGTGGATTGAAAGATGTTTTGAATGAAATTGCAATAAATTTCTGGCTGTGTGCTTGTTAGAGATTTCTTGTTTTTTTTTTTTTTTTTTTTTTTTTTTTTTTTTTTATTCTTCGTGGTTCTTTGAATTTTCTTGATCTTCAAAAATTGTGACGGAAGTTCTTCGGGGCTTTAGAGCTTGAATTCGATGAAACTTCGATGGATCAAAGTTTTTGAAGTTTCTAGATGCTTTGGAGTTTGATTCTTGTAGAACTTTGAAACTTGGATGAATGATTTGGATGAATGTTCTTCGTTTTTAAAGATTTGTTGTGAAAGTTCTTTGGGGTTTTGGAGGTTTAGATCCATCGAGTTTTACTAATTTATAGACTCTTGGTGTTTATAGAGGCTTTTGAGCTTGATTCCAATGAGTTGTGAGTAGGGATGTGCAGCCCACCTGCCAAAACCGACCCGACCTAATCCAACCCGTCGGGTTGGGTCGATTTTCAGGGTTTGGTGGGTTGGGTTGGGTTACAATTTTTTTATTATTATTTTTTTTATAGCAAGTCGGGTTGGGTTTTGGTCATAAAATTCCAAACCCGCCAAACCCAACCCAACCCACCCATATATTTAATATATATATTTAAAATATATTATATAATTAATAAAATTTTGAAAATAACTAGCTCTTCCTATCCTATATAAAAGCCAATTAGTTCACACAAATCCTAGTAAATTACTATTGTTGTTTAGTCATTAGTGTTATTTGCCTTTAAGGAGTTATATTGATACTAATTTTTGGGTTTTTTTAAAATATATTTATATTTATATTTTTTTCTACTCAATTTAATAATAATAATAATAAATTTGTCCAACCGGACTCAACCCGACCCATGTGGGATGGGTTGGACTTATGTGATGGGTTGGGTTAGGTTGAATTTTTTTGACCCACTATGGTGGGTTGGGTCAAAAAATCCCCTTAACTCGACCCAACCCGACCCATGCACACCCCTAGTTGTGAGATCTAGAAGGATGACTTGAATGCTTTTGCTTCGAATGTTCTTCGTTTTTGAAGGTGAAGTTCTTGGAGGCTTTAGAGCTTAATTCTGGCGGAGTTTCGAAACCTTTAAATGTTTCTGAATTCCTTCCATAAGATTGAGAGGGTCTTTATTTATAGGCGTGTTGGAAAGGAATGATCACACTTGATTGGTTATGAGCAGTGACACATAATTTAAATGAAGAGACTTATGTCTTGTCCTCCAAAGGACTTATGACATTAAATAATTAGCCAAAGTGTTTTAATTCAAAATAACACATTACAGTATTTAATTTGACTGCTTATGTCATTTAAAATTAAAATATCAACACGTGTTGACGTGTGATTGACCCTTAAGTATTATTTGCAATTTTTATTTAGAAACATTTGGAATATTTTCATTGGTCTCTAAATAATGTCAGTAGAACCCACTAAACAGCATGTGGCGCTTTATGATTGGTTGCAAAATTTACACTTCTATGGCAAGTACTGAACATGTTTTAGTATGTGATGAAAAATAAGGCAATCATCCTATGAGAAATGACTATGATTTGTAAACAAGAACAAAGTGCTACAGTGAAGGAACCAAGGATTTTGCTTTGAGGATCGAATTATGATGTTACTTGATACATTAGTAAAACCAATTTCTCTCCTAGTGAAGCCACTATCTTCTCTTTGTATATGATAGCCTACATAGCCCAAAAAGAACAAACCAATCAATTATTTCTGTTCTTTCAGGTCTCTTCCAAAGCAACACCCACCACCCAAATTGTGAGAAACATCTAAAGAGAAACAAACTTACCAATATAACATTGTAATATGACTCGTGAACCTGTCTTTGATTCTCTCTAGTTGCTTCTCACCCTTAAAATTAAGGCATTTTCTATGGACAAACCACTGCCTTAGCCCTCACCTTTAAACTGTGAAGGTGAAAATGTAGTCAGTTCCATTCCCATTAGACCCTCTCTTTTCAGTTATGGTCTTAACTCTTAAGGGTAATTCTAAAAGAACATCATAAATTCTCATCTCAGTATGATTCAGGCCAAGACAGTGATGGTAGACTAACACTAAGGGTCTATTTGGATAGAACTTATTTTGCTGAAACTGAAAACTGAAAACACTGTAGCAAAATAATTTTTAAATGTGTGAATAGTGCCGTGAGACCCATTTTTAATGAAAATGTTGCTGAAAAGTAAAGTTTGTGGGTCCGTAAACAGTACACGGATGCACTGTTCACGCTGAAAAGTCAACAAAATCGGCTATCAAAAAAGAAATAGAAAAAAGTGTAAACGCAAAACGCAATGCAGGAAACGCAGATCCAAACCGCACCTAAATGAGGCTCACAAAGCAACGTCGGGTTTAGAAACCATTGCCTAATTGATTCCTCTTGCTCAACTACCATTTTCAAATTCTGAAAACAAACCATCTAGTGGAAAGCTCTTGCTGAGCACCATGTTGATGTTGTCATCCCAGCGGTGACCTTCGAGGCCGTTGTTGATACTAAGGCCACGACCACCTCTACCGTGGAGCTAATGTTGTGGGTCATGGGCCTCACGACGATATATTTGAAGGGTTTCTTTTACACTGGACCCAACCATGGGTTTAGAGTAAGTTTACTACTAGAATATTTTTCACAACTTCGGCCACAACTCACTTGCATGGCAAGTTGAAGTGTTGAAAAAAATGATGGGTCCTTGTCAGTCTACAATTCTACAACTCATAAGTCATCACGTGACAAAGTTGTGAAAATAATTGTAATATTAGATTTATTCTTGGGTTTATGGCCTATGCGACCTAGTTGGTGGCAAGGGTGGTGGAAAGGACAGAGGAGGAGGTGAGCTCTAACATGTCCACGATATGGAGACTTAAGAGAGAAACTATGTACAACTATTCATGTGTATGATTAAAACAAGATAAAAAAAAAACTATTTTGTATGTGGTATCTAAGAGTTATGAAGAGAGAGATGAATAATTTTAGGATATTAAAATGTTTTTTAAGTACAAATTATTTTTTGAACTGAAATTATGACTTGATTTAGTTAAAAAGACTAAAATAATAGACATTGCCTTTTAGGATAAGTGAGAATAAAGCATTTTAATGACTTGGCCACTAGTTATTTTGAACCGTTAGATTTAATTGAAATCAATAGTTTAAAAAATGTATAACTCTTGTGAAATAATATAAGGTATAACTTAAACCCATCTATTTTTTTATTTTTATTTTTTATTTCGGTAATCCAAAAACGCTAAATCTATAAGGGATCAACATAAGTTTAAATTAAATATTTGTAAATATTACTATAGGAAAAAAAAATGGAAAATGTTAAAGCACCATAGAAGCGATAATTTTTCATACCCCATTGAGAGAGAGAGAGAGAGAGAGAGAGAGGCAATTCAGATCAATTTATTGAGATTAGTAGGAGGTTAACTTAACATAAAAAATAAAGAAGTAAAATATATTATTAAAAGTAAACTAATATGGTAAATTTAAAATCCTTAACTAGTATTGGTTTGGTGATTTGATCCAAAAGCTATTATCCACCGAATTTAATCCTACTATTAGAGTGGAATTTTCTAATTAAAATTTTAATATTAAAATATTGTACTTATAATTCCAATTTTTTTCTTTTCTTTTTTGGTGGTAAAGAGGATATGCTTTAAGAAAAATTAAATATTACAAAATCAAGGATATGAAACATCCCAAACATCTGAAAATAGTTGTAACAAAATACATAAAAGGAGTAGAATACAAAACAAAACTATCACTAGAGATGTTTCCTTCCTTTGCCAAAAGATTTGCATATTAATTCCCTTCTCAGTAGGTGTGATGGAGAGGTGTGCAACCTCAAAAGGCTCGAACAGGTACCTACACTCTGAGATTAGGGCACTGCAAAGGTGGGAATGATCAAACATGGTGCATGGAGAAGAAAATATATCAATTATAGCTTTTGCCTGATGTCTTATTTCTTATTAGAGTATATTTGTATGAATTTTTTCATTAGTTTAGTTATTTAAAAATATGTTGAATAAAAATATAGTTGTATCATACATAGATGAATAAGCTAGAAATTTCAAAAATATAAACATAAACAAAGGTAAAAATAAGTAATGATTTAAGTTGAAACAATTAAGTCTTGAATAAGATTTAAGTGCATCTTGAACACTTGGACACCGAGACAATAAGCAAATCAAAGCTATTGAAAGGTGGCAATAATATCCAAAAGAGAAAAAGAAAAAGAAAAGTTATATAGTTTGTCAAATTAATTGTAATTTTTTTAGTGTTTGAAACATTAATTATACTTAAAAGTCTGTAATAATTAAAAAAATTTCACACCACTGCATACTTTGTAAGTATAAAATTTTTGTGAGAATAAGAGTAGAGATTCAAGTTTCTAAAAGAGAATTTCACACGCATATACAAGTTCTAGCTCAAATACTATATATATATATATATATGTTCAAAAAGAAAAAAAAAGTTTACTAACAAAATTCAAAAAATAATAATTCTAAGTAAAGAAAAAAAAGAAGACAAAGTAAGAAAGTAATGAACTTGTTATTTTCGTGGGTTTGGTGGGTGAGGAAATTTTGGGGCTGTTTGGTATATGTACTTATAAATATGTGTTTTGTTATTTGAAAGCATGTGTGAAAATATGTGTGAGTAAAAAAATGTGTGAAAAGAAGTGTAATATTGTTTAAAAATTGAAAATTGTTGTTTGAAATGGCGTACCAAACACCCCCTTAAATCATTCACCATATATTTGGTGAAATAGTAATAATTAAATTTTAATCAAGTAGCCTGCCAAGAACCAGTTTAGTCAGGTGTCAATTGACACATCAGCAATTACTAATTGCTTTGTGACACATCATTGCAACATGAAAATTATTAATTTCTTTTTTTTTTTTTTTTTTTTTTTGCTTAAGAAAATTATTAATTTCGTTTAACTTATAAAAGCAGGTTTGTGCATTAGAGCACTCTACTCCAATTACCTTAAATGACAAAAGGAACCTTTAATATCACGTGTCTCATTCTTATTGGTTGTATTTCATGTGACTATGTTGGTCTCACTGCTTTGCATTGAAGTCTTTTCTTAGACTTTGAGAATCTGAGTTGTTTCCATGCGTTACAAATGGAAAGGAGAACTTAGTAATTTCAAGCCATGCATCTCTATATATGAAAAAACTTATCTTGTTTCTTTCATGTCTCAAAATCTACGAGAGAAAGAAAAGATCCAAACAATACCTTCGCTTAAGGTGAGCCTATTTCTTCACAAGTACATCTATCTTTTTTCATATCTTGCTTCCTTCATTTTCTTATGTGTGTTAGAATTTTTCTACTAAAGAGAAAAATTTTATTCTCCTGCATGTTATCATAAAAAAGAAGAAGAAGAGGAGGTCAATAACAATGTAAAATAGCTTACATTTGTCAACATGCAAAAAAGAAAAACTACTATCAAGTGATTTATTTTATATCTTAATTTGATTCTCAAAAAAAAAAAAATTATATATCTTTTTTTGAGTAGTTTTGTTTTTGTGATTTGGAGAGTATATATAAGCTTAAAAAGTAAAAAATCTACTGCGATTGGATAGGAGAAAAAAAAAAAAAGCTTATAATGATCAAAATCTGATAAAAACCATATTTTTAGATTCTTAGATTGCATAAAAGGGCTTGGACTTTCATTTTTATAGAGTAATCGATTTATAGTGCTATATATTCATTTATGTTAGTTCAAAATCTTCTGTTTATTGCAGCGCCTGAAAGGTGTTCTTTGGGAAAATAATACATTGTGAAACTTGATTTTTAATTTAAAGTTATTATTTTTTTTAAAAAATCCCCTGATGTGTTTCTAGTAATTATTTCTGGATGAATTTTTTCACTGTGAATCAACAAGCAAGTTAAATACAAGTAAACAAACAATTAAAACAAAAAGCTCTAGAATTTTAGGTTGCCCGTTTAGCTTGAAGAATGGATATATATATATATATATATATATATATATTAGAAACATAAAATGTTTTAGTCAAGAAACTCAAATTCATGAGGAAAAACAAAAAAAACATACTTTAAAAAAAAAAAAGAAGAAGAAGAAAGAAGCAAAAATTCATTTATTCAAGCAGTTTGATACACTTCCTGTAATTCTATGAATAATACATTAATGTGCTAATGTTAGCACGACTCTTTAAAAGAAGCAATAACATATTATAAAACCAAAAACTTTACGAAATAGTTTGGGTCTAATGCTTATGTGCATTGGATCTGTTTGAAATTTGGAGTGCCAACATTTGTTAAAATCTTGTCAAATGTCCACTTCCTAATGGGTCCAGTACCAGAAGCATTGGACTCAATTTTTGTTCAAATGATTCAACTTCAACATGTACGACAAGCTGTAGCTTTTATAGTAGCTCGTTTTTCGTTAAGGAGATTCTAAACTTTTGTAAGCACTTAACGAATTTCTTAATATGGGATTCTAAAATTCCGTAAGCACTTAACGAATTTCTTAATATGTACGGTAATCCAAAATGAAAGAGAGTTATCATAATTGAAATAATTTTTTTTATTATAAATTTATAGAACCTTCACGAAGGTTCGCATGTTCTTAATTAAGCTAAATTTTCAAAAGTTTTAAAAAAATTGCTTAAACGTGACATTTGTATTAATATTGTCCTTGTTTTTCCGCTTTCTTAGAAATGCCATTAATACATGAAATAGATCTCAGTTTTTATTTATTTTTTTATGTTGCATCAGGAGCAAGAAGAGAATTTAAAATCTACAAAGAATTAATGGGATATGTTTTGGGAATCAATAATAGACAAATCCACTCATTTTCATGTCCTCCAATTGCGGACTATCCAAATTTGTTGTTGTAATTGTTTGCTACAATTGAATTTGATATTTTTGTATGTAATGACTATAGCATAGGATACTGATCCTTTATTCTTCAAGTAATACCTGGATTTTGTGACGTATAATGTATTAAAAATATTTATTTATGCAAAAGATAATAGAAACTTGGGAGAAAGACCTTAAATCTCTTACTGGGAATACAGTTACCACACGCTTATTGTAGAATAGTTTTACTACATACATGTAAATAGTGTGGTGATCTCAAAGATACATTGTTAAGGATTTCCTCCACAATTATATTTGACAATTCTCGGGATGGGAGATAGGCTTTGTAAAAGATATATTCCCAATCAACTCAATATAAGCTTGCTAATTATTTGATGCGTGTAGCATAGTAAAACATTTCTAGACTTAGGGGCATGGTTTAAATGCAAAAAGGTCACTTTTGGTATCATTCATATAGGTGTATTAACCTTCACATAATGTAATCCTACAATTTTCTATTCTATAGTTTTTTTTTTTTTAATTTTTATTTTTTTTAAGATTTAATCTTCTATTTAAGAATTAAGCCAACAACACCATCATAGAATTAATTAGTGCACTTGAATCTTGGGTAGAAGTTTACTTATACTTTTTATTTTTATACATCAATAATTAGGCATTGAGGGATCTCAATTGTAGATATTTCCGTTGGAAATAGTGAAAGGTACCAATTGAACTATTGTTTCTGCTAATATAACTTATGTTGTATTTAAAAAAAAAAAATGATTAAAGTTCACTCTTAATTATTTCATTCTTACAAAAAATTAAACACTTGAGTTTTGAGTTTCATGGGATAGAAATTTATAATATGAGATTCATTTTTTTTTTTTTTTTTTAATGTGTTCCCTTTGTTTGCTTCACGCTTTCTTGCTTAAATCTGAGAACATGAATTGCTTCTCACAATGTTTTCTGATTTTGTGTTGAAGGGAAAATTTGTTTTGAGCAAATGAGGAACAAAAGCTCAAGTGTTCATCGCTGGAATAACATGGACTATGATATCCTTGTTAAGATATTCATGAGTCTTAATGTTATGGATTTAATTTCTGTTGTTTCTCAAGTATGCAGCTCATGGCGCTCGGCTTGTTGTGATCCCATTCTATGGAAGAAGCTTGACTTATGTATTCAGATTTCTGACTCTTGCATGCTCCCCTACAATCAGATGCTTGGTCTTATAGCGTATCAAACAACAATAGGCTAATGAACATCTTGAAGACAACTTCAAATCTCAGTCAGGGAAATGTGACTTGCTTGATTTTTAACTTCTTTGAATATGTAGAAGATGAGCACTTGGTCTATGCAGCTAAAAGGTACGTACCATGTTTCTTTCCTTAATTTACTTGCATGCTAAATTGGTGGACTTACATTGAGACCTTTTTCTTGGTAGGAATCGTAATCTAAAACGACTTGCTTTACCAATTTGGAGTCGATTACCAGTAAGTGGAATGCGAAAGGCTTTCAAATATTGGAAAGGGCTTGAGTCTTTAACTGTTCCTGACTTCAAGAGTCCCATGAAACTGATGAAAGCGATTGGCACAAATTGCAAGAACTTCTCAGAACTTAAACTTACATGCAATTTCAACCTAGATTATGCTAATGCTATTGTTAAGTATGTGCCAAAGCTTAAGGTGTGTTAGTGTATAGTTTAGACTAGTTTAGCCCATTGGGCTTAGCCCAGTATATTGTAGTTGTAGTTTACTCCTTTTACTTGTACTACATACATACCTATCCTATATAAGGCTCTCTATTGTACATAATTTCACATACATCAATATACAGACTATTTAGTCTTTCTCACACTTTATATTGTTAACATGGTATCAGAGCCATTCCTCTGACTTTCTGGTTCCTATGGACATCTCCGGCGTTCTTCTGCTGCCCTCGCCTTCATCCAGTAGACACTGTCAGAAGCGAGTCACCGCCGTCATGCCCACAGTCCCAGTAACTCTCGGATCTCATTGTTCTGCTCATCCAACTGTCAAAACAAAGGCACAGAGTGACAGAACAGACAATCCCGAGCAAAACCCAACCAAGAACGGCCAGAAAACACCTCACACGCGCCTCCACGCGCCGCCTGAAGTTTCTGCCTCACGAGCATGCGTTCCACGTACCGCCACGCTCCGCCACGAATAAACTCCGAGCGTCCCACCTCTCAGTCTTCCAGAAGTACTCACTACAAGTTTTGCCGTGCCAAAGGCCATGATATCTCTGTTTGTTGCAAACTACAGAAATTTGTGCAAGAGTAGAATAAAACTTCTCTTCCTCAGGCAGCTACTGTATGTCCTTCAGATCCATCGGTTCCTACAGGTCCATCTTTGACTTCCTCACTTATTACGGTTGATATTGAAGTAGTTGTTCAACAGGTTTTATCCCACACTTCCACTGCCCTTTCTGTCACCTCAGGTAAACAACCTTGGTTTTTTGATACTGCATGTTGTAACCATATGACTCCTGATGAATCCAAATTTTCTGATAAGGCACCCTTAGAACATCCAATCACCATTTACATTGTTGATGGAACTCCTATGCCTGTTAGTCATAAAGGAACAATCTCTTCTTCTTGTTTATCCCTTAGTGACACTTTTCATATTCCAAAGTTATCTCTCAATTTGTTTTCTGTTAGTCAACTTTGCGAATTAGGCGTTGATCTTCTATTTACTAATCATGGTGTGGATGTGCAGGATCCCTAGACGCGTCAAGTGCTTGGGACAGGCCGTAAGGTTGGTCGCATGTTTGAAGTTCATGACTTGAAGATTCCTTCATAAGTTATTTATGCAGCTGTTACTATTGCCACCTCCTCACCTGATCTATGGCATGCTCGTCTTGGTCATCCATCCTTATCTCGTCTTTAGTTGTTAGCTTCTCAAGGTCATTTAGGTTCAGTTCAGTTTCAAAAATTTGATTGTACTTCTTTTCATTTTGGCAAACAAACAAAATTGCCCTTTAATAAAAGTGACTCCTTTTCTTTTGCCCCTTTTGATCTTATACATTCTAATATTTGGGGTTTTGCACCTATTCCCACTGAGGGGGGATCTAAATATTTTGTCATATTTGTAGATGTTTTTTCTCGATATACTTGGATTTATCTGCTTCACCATAGGTTTGAACTTGTGTCTATTTACCAAACATTTTATAAAATGATTGAAACACAGTTCAATCGCACCGTTAAAGTCTTTCGATCAGAGAATGCTCAAGAATATAATGATAAATCTTTCCTATCCTTTTTAGACAGTCATGGTACTCTTCCTCAGCAGTCTTGTCCTTACACCTCTCAACAAAATGGTCGTGTAGAATGAAAATATCGTCACATTCTTGATGTTGTCCGCACCCTTCTCATTTCTACCTCTCTTCCTGAGCGCTTTTGGGGTGAGGCCGCACTCACTGCTGTGCACACCATTAATCGTATTCCTTCACCAACTACACACAACAAATCACCATTTGAACTTTTCTATGGTCAAACTCTTGACTACTCCTCTCTTCGGGTTTTTGGTTGTGCTTGTTTTGTCTCTCTTCCTCCTCATGAACGAACAAAGCTCCAACCTCGTACTCGTCTCTGTTGTTTCCTTGGTTATGGTGTGTCTCAAAAGGGGTTTCGCTGCTATGATCCTATTTCTCATCGCCTTCGTGTCTCCCGTCATGTTGAGTTTTGGGAACATCGTCCTTTCACGAGTCTTCAGCAGTTTCCTGCATCTTCTTTCTCAGAGTCTCCCATTTTTACTGATCTTTTCCTCCCTTTCTATCCTGAACTTGTGGAGGATTCTTTAACATCGGCTACCTCTCCAGACGACTCATCTCCGGTTCTGTCTCCGGCATATGACCTGCCTGTCTTGGATCTTGTGGCACCACCCTTTCCTGAGTTTCCTGTTGGTCCTGAACTTCGTCGTTCCACTCGGGTAAGCATATTAAGATCGACTACCACATCACTCACCAGCATCTCAAAAAAGAAAATCTCAAGTTGTTCTCCATCTCCTCTACTGACCAGCCTGCTGATATCTTTACCAAGACTCACCCGCCTGGTTGTCTTCGAGATCTTATATCCAAACTCCAGTTGACTTCCTCCTTACCACCTCGAGTTTGAGGGGGGGATGTTAGTGTATAGCTTAGACTAGTTTAGCCCATTGGACTTAGCCCAGTATACTATACTTGTAGTTTACTCATTTTACTTGTACTGCATACATACCTAGCCTATATAAGGCTCTTTATTGTACATTATTTCACATACATCAATATACAGACTATTCAGTCTTTCTCACACTTTATATTGTTAACAAGGTGCTTAGTCTTCGGGCCACAATAGTGTTCAATAAGGAAACTTTTATCTGTATACTGGACGACTTAAAGCATTTGGAAGTGTTGAATATATGTCACTGCGAGTTCGTATTTTGAGACTCTACATTCTCCACTACACTATGCCAAGAACTTGGGGGATATTTGCAGACGGACACAGTAAAGAAATAAAATATAGTAAGTTAGGACGGGTATGAAATGTATTTGGAAACTAGCCTCTCAAGTTTTAGAAACTTGAGTTTCATATTAAATTTGAGTTTTAAAAACTCACCTCCCACTTGCTGATTTGGACAAATTTTTGCCACATAGATCTCGAGTCTTTTACACTTGATTTCAATGTACGCTGCATACGGAACTACAAACCCAGAAAAGAAGAAAGAAGAAATAAGGAAACCCAGCAGAAAGAAAGAAAGAAGAAGAAGATCCACAGCAAAGAAGAAGACCCACAGCACACACAAACCTAGTCTCCATCAAGCACATCCCGATCGTCGATCTACGGTGCAGTTCACGATCTCCATGGGTGCAGTTTGAAGTTTGAAGTCGGTCAAGTTTGCTTTGTTTTGAATCATTAAAAACTATTTGAACTCTTAAAACATCGCTAACTGCAACTATTAACCTCAGTTGCCGCTAAAGTTTCTCCATTTTAGGTGAGCTTTTCACTTTAACTAGCTTTGTACTATGATCCTTATGATCAAAACCCAGTTGCCCTTTTATGGTTTTTTTAAGCTTTCTAGGTGGTAAATGAAGTAGGGGTTGGATTTTTTTTTTTTTTTTTGTATACCAGGTGTTTGATTAAAGTTCCCAGAGAATTAGTTTGGTTCCCCAGAAAGGAAAAAGATGTATGAATCTAAGTCACATAACTGAACAAGGATTAGTGAAGTTGGTTTTCCTTATTTTGCTTCCTTTGTGCTGGTTTCTTGGTGATCAAACTGAAAATTATGTCTTGCTAGCCTTTTTAGTGCTAAAATTAAGACACTTGCTGCAGACGATTTGCAGATGATGTCTTCTGCACTGGAACTCGAGTTCCACCTGGAATTTTTTACCAGATCAGCAAGTCAGAAGTCTGGAACTTGAGTTTTAAAAACTCGAGATGCTAGTTTTCCACTTTCTTTCCCAACTTGTCAAATAACAAAATTCTTCTAATAATAAAGTTAAATGGAAAAAAAATTCCAAGAACTTGACAAAACAATCATTGAAAAAGGATCAAGACTTAGAGAGTTCCTCGCTTGTCAGACACCCTGCACTATTTGTCAAAGTTTGAAGCATTATGAATTTGAAAAGGTACGACGAGAGGATGAGGTAATTTCTCTTGCAGTATGACTTGAAAAATGGAGACCTATCTAGGCAAGGATTGTGAGTTCAATATTTGTGAGCTTAATATATATTTTTGAATAAATGAACCTCTGTAGACAGTTTAATTTATTTTTTGCTGCGTCTAGATAAATTTTGGAAAAGTAATGATTTTCTTTTATTAAGGTTTTCTAATTGCTCTGGAAGGTTAATCTATAATTAATTAAAGCCACACTACTGTGATTGCAACCAAATTTGTAGTGATGTTGCTTTTGGTCATGATGTTAGCCACATACATTGATCTTCATAGACGAGCCATTTGTTGACAAAAACCCCCTCCAATGGGGCATAAAAGGGATGGGAAAAAATTGATGTTACAACTAGAGTTGGCTATTCAAATATTCTGATATTTAACTACCTGAATTTCAGCAAAAACTTGATATTTTCCTTCATGCAAGCACAAGACAATAGAAATTAAGTGTGATCTTAATGCAGAATATTTACAACATGATATTTGTTAATTTGTTTCATTTTAATTGTTATATGATTGAACTTAATTTCGAGGGACATAAACAATGCTGATTAAAGGTAGCAACTTGAATCTTTTGAAAACTATAACATTAAGTTTTGTTGGGAAAAAATGGAAACTCCAATTGAGACTTAAAAATATAATTTGTATGGATGCTACTTAAATGAAACGCTTAATCCTCATTGTGCATACTAACAATCTTTGTTTAGAAATTGCTTAAAATTTCAGATTTGACTTCATTTTGATTTTCTTGGTATGAAATAAAAATCTATATTTCTTATCCACTACAAAACGATATTCATTTTCTATAAAGAAAAGCATTTCTTATTTCTCAAGAAATGTATCTTTTTTGCATCAAAGAATAGGTCTTGAAGTCTTATAAATAGACAATCTATTAAAAGTTTGGTGGCTTTGGTGAAAGGTCTTCCCATATGGGAAGAGACTTTGAATTTATTTGAGAAAGTCTTGGAAAGATTTTGTTATTTGTGAGTGTTCTTTGAGTGTATAAACACTTTGTACTATCTCTTTGATATAGTGAATTCATATTTTACTACGTATTCGTGAATTCGTGAACAGAGACTATTACCAAGCAATTTTAATCCTTGGTATCATCTTGTGTGTAGTTAGATATATTTTTTTTCTAGTATTCTACGTTCCTATCATTTGTTTTGGAGATTTTTTTCATGCCCATAATATTTTTAAAATTAAAGTGAAAGTGCTGTTTGAAGACTCTTTTAGTGCTATTTGAAGACTCTATTTCGGCCATAATAAATTAGTATAAGAACTTCTGCCATTATAACAATTTCCCCTCACATGTAAGACACTGAGAATGTATAATTTTCTTGGGTTGGTGCCGATTGAAGTAGACTAGAAAATGGCCAAATGAAGATAGAATCAATTAGATTGAAGAGGTTTTTAACTTTGAAATGCTCTTGGACTAGCTAGCGCAGAAAACGAGTCTCTCAAATCCATATATAGGCAATATAATTTGATTAAGTGTATATCACTTTAATTAAAGAATAGAGCTTAATATGTTTTAGATCACAATGCTCTTTGGACGATGGTGAAACCTTAAGTATGTTCATATGTAAGTACCCCTACAAGTAGTTGTATTATATTTGGTGAGAGATCTGTAGATATGATGTAATTTTGTTTTTACCAATGGTTTTATAGCTTAATAATGGTAGGATTTGATCGACAGTGGATGAGGGATTTCGGGATTTGTGAGAATATTATGGAATCCTTCCATCGATTCTTCTATTTATGGAATATGTACTTTAGGATTCGATCAATTGTGGATAAGATATTTGTGAAAATAAAAAGTTGTTCTACCAATAAATAAATAAATATTTGAGTTCAATAACAGCATTATATAATGAAAATAATCTCTTTATTCGAAATAAACATTGAATTCATCCAGAAAAAACAAAGCATTTGATAAAATTAATTGAAGCCCAGAAATATTTTTTTTTTTTTGTTTTTTTATTTTTCCTGGATGAATGAGATTGCTATTGAAAAAGAACAACTAAATAATAATAATAAGCCTACATTTCAGATACTTTCGAAATCATCCATCCAGCACCTTTTAGATCCATCCATCAAACCTGGGCTCAACCTAAACATGAGAATGCAAAACTCCATTTGACTCAGAGCTCCATCTCCATCAAGATCACCTTCCATCAGCATTAAAACAATCTCTTCATCTCCCATGTCATTCAACCCCAGCAGAAAACTGTTCCTCTTCAAGCTCTCAAACGTGATGAGTCCCTTCTCGCAATCCATCAGCAAACGAAACCCACTGCAGAGTTCCCCGATAAACCCTTCTGCACCCAACCTCGCAATCATGGATGGGAAGTAGTCCTCGAACTCAACCGAGTTGTCTAGTGCCAATTGTGCCATTCTTAGCTAGACTCGAACTTGTACGTGAATTTGTACGTGAACAAAAAGGAAGAAAAGGAGTAGGATTCGAGTGATGGGTTGTAATGGTAACAAGGTTGTGAATAGGAGTGATGGAGAGTGAGGGAGTGAGAGGTGTATTATATAAGTGAAGAAAGGAAAGAGATGGTGGCGTTCGTGGAAAAAGGGCAAGGGTTCTAAAAGCCAATGAAGGAAGGTACATAATATGAGGAGGATAAATGTTTATGGTTGTATTGGGGAGCTTCTTGCAGGCTTCATCGGAAGAAACCTGTTTTCTTTATCTTTGGTTCTAATGGAGCGCTTTGCTTCTCCTTCCTGGAAGTTGCATATATGTGTGGCTAACTTCTATATACATGGCATATATAGCAACATGTGTTTGTGTTTTTAGCCTTGTTGACATTAAGACATAAATTACTGCTTCAACATGTGATTATTATTCTCTTGATCATTATGTACCTTGAGCATACGGTTATTAATTAGAAGACAAACCATTGCATTATGAAAGAGATAGCTTAGCTACTATTTTTTTTTTCCAGTCTTATTGGGTGCCATGAAACTTAAAAATCACTCATGGTTGTGCAAATGAATAGTTTACTTGGGTGGCATGAGCCTCTGTGGTCCAAATTTAATTACTTACAAGAAATAAGGAGAGAAAATGATTGGTCCAAATTTATGACTTGTTTGTGTGGGAAAAAAAAAAGTTATTTTTGCCTAGGCCAACTCAAATCCATATGACTTCTTGATATTGCTAAAACTTATAACCCAAACAATATTTTATTTTGTGCTTTGTAGATTTTGTTAAGGAGTGCTCTAAGGACATTCATAAGATTATTTTTAGTATTCTATCAATGATTGTCTTCCTTTACTTATTTTAAAAAAGATAAAACTTATATATAGTATCTTAGATGCTATTTTTTAGGTTCCTCATTTTAAAATTTAGTCATATAACTATTTAATTAAAAAAATATACATTTGTTTCATGAGAAAAAAGCCACATAACAAAATTTTGAGAAGGAAACCTAAGGAACACCTCTTAAATACTGTATCTAAATTTTGCCAATTTAAAAAATAGAATCCAACTTTGTACAAATTTAAATTATACACACAGTTATTTTGAATTTTATGTACACAAAAAAGTGATTCAAATATTCAAATATTCTTTGACCTTGGGACACTTGCTAACAAGAGTATGTTTTATTTTATATGAATACATTTACACCTCAATTTGGCCAACTTTGCTATTTGATTCAAGAAATTTCAAAAGCAGGAAAAAACCATTGCAATTGTTGGTGTGTTGGCGTTAGGCCATAGATTCGTATGCTTGGTGTCCTTTCATGTACTTCATTGTCCTTCCAGTGCATGTCTCTTCTCACCTCTACATTAATTTGAATTGTGTACCTGTGTGATGGAGCCGAGCTTGTTTCAATAATTGCCGCACTGACTAAAGTTAGGGACCTAAAGTCAAAAAATTTGAACACCAAAGAATACCATCTTATCAACCTATGGTTGTTTAAAATCAGGTCCTGAAACTAAGGCTGAAATGGGTCTAAATGAAAGCAGAAAGACGAACTTGTCAGCTATTAAATCAGTTAATCTGTAACATAAACCAAATGCTATATTCATTGTCAGCTAGTACTCCTTTTTTATTGCATAGAATTCTTCTATCCACTTTTTGTGCTTCACTTATCATAATTTATTATGTATTCATTTGATTTTTTATATAAAATAATCAAAGTTCAAAATGAAAAAAAAAAAAAAAAAAAAAAAAAATCAACCATAGCATACCATAATTGGTAAAGCAATAGAGTGAAACATAAAAAGTGGAATAGAGAATTTGTATTACCAAATGTAAAATGATTTCGTTCCTATGCTTTATTGTTCTAGTCCTACAAAATGCTGAAATCACAATGATACGGGCATGAATTAAATGCCAATTTTCTTTGTTCTTCTATCATTTTGAATTCAGTGTTAGATTGAATTCAGTATTATATTCGTGTATTTTCTTTGATGAAATCAATGATATCTTTGTTTTCTCAATAAGTTTTCATTCGTCAACTATCTTTTCCGTAGACTTTGATAAGGTTTTCGAGGTTTAAGTAATCTATTACTTTTGTGGCCAAAAATCAAAATAAATTTATCGATATTTTCATCTTCAAAAAGGACTGATTCGACAATGGGGTCTTGTTAGTTAAATTAAAGGATATGATGGTGATCTACAATGGGGGTAAAGTTCTCACTTTTCAATCATCTTGGTTTTATCTCTCAGACAAAAGGAAGTTTCAGTGCAGTTTCCTTCATCCCTTTCCTTCCCCAATTAAACGACACATTGTGGACATGATGTTTCCCATCAAGAATTTTTATACAGGAAATTCTACATAACAAATTTTAATTAATGTTGCTAAGAAAGGATATACATGACAGTAGTTTTTTTTTTTTTTTTTTTTTTTTTAAATTTAATTTTTAATTTTTTCTATTTAAAAAAAAAAACTCAAATAACACTAATAAGCAATAAATTTTTTTTTTTGAGCAAAAGGTTAGAATTTTTAAAATAAAGTCTATTGTTTACAAGTATGGCCAAACAAATAGAATGGCATTTCGGGGGGGGGGGGGGGTGTGCAATTCCATCTTTAGGCAGACCCCTGATATGGACTGAATTACAAAGTCTGTCCAATAATAAGCAGAAACAAAATAGCTAGGAATAATTTCATAATCTTAATGTTTTTTATTTTATTTTTTCAAATTTGATAGTATTTATATCAAGTTCGATAACGGGTTATTCTCCAAAAAAAAAAAAAAGTTCTATAATGGGTTTCATTGTGATATATATATTTGGATACATATAAAACCCCTCATATTTGTGAATCCCATCTCTATGAAAGAAATAAAATGTTCTCATTCGCATAGAACTGTTCCATACCTCTTATCCAGAACTACAAGAACTCTGTACTGTACTTTCTAATCTCCTACCTCTAACCGTCATTTCTTAATGAGAAAAAAAAAAAAAAAAAAAAAAAAAAAAACGTCAGTTCTTCAATGATATTATTAAGCTTGTGTGGACATCAAAATATTTCGATTCCGTTTTGGAAAGCGATAAAAGATTTTTTCTTTGCTGAATATTAGAAGTAAATGAATAAATTCTACCCAAAAAAAAAAAAAAAAAAAAACCAATAAGTGACTAAATGATTACTCATACCTTAGGTCAGAAACTCAGAATGATAAAAGTAATAAGGTTATAAACACATGTTTTCATTATGTATAAACAAACACGTGATTCTGGAAAGAAAGAAAAAAAAGAAAAGAAAGCGCATTAGCAAATAATTCCGCATTGTAAAAAATTATAACATGGTTGGAGTTAGTGGACCGTAGTCGGATGTGACTAATGGGATGAATGGTTGTGACTTGCGATGCAATTCAAACGGGATATTATTTAAGCATCAATATGACTACAACTAAAATAACAATTTTGCTATAATTTGTACACGCGGTGAGTTATAAGTGGTGGATTTGTAAATTTACTACTTTTATTTCATCATTCATAATTTATTTCTTAGGTAAGTTGTGACTTTAATTGTGGTTCTAGTATTTTTGTAATGAAAAATGATATATATACACAATATTGTCACAATATTTTCACAACAAAATTTTAAGTTACAGGTTGTTAGCTGTTGTTATTGGTGGGCGACAATGTAATTTAGCAGTGGATTCAAATTAAAACTAGTAACAACTTATTAAAACAGTGGAATTGTTCACATTTTTTTTTATTTTTTATACAGAGGAACTTTATTTTCACCGACCGACTAGAGAAAATGGACAGTTTAGTACATTGCTATCAACTACTGAAAAATTGTACAACTATTCTTTTTTTTTTTTCTTTTTTTTTTTCTTCTCTTTTTGGCTCCTCCTTTGTTCAACAACAAGATCCAATCTTGCACTGAACTTGTATACAAGTTTTTATAGTTTTTATTGTTGTACTGTCGCGGTTAACCTATAATATGAGAGATTTAAAGATGCATTGCCAACTTTTATGAACATGGTGGAGCAATTGGAAAAAGAGAGACAAAGAAAACGATAAAGCAATATAATGAAATTTGTTACAAATTTAAAACATTGCTCCTTGTCAAGCACAAGGTAAACGATTGAACCATTGCGGTACCTAAATAATTGATACTTCATAGTTTGGAGTTTGGTACTATATTTGTGGTGTTAAGGTTTGAATTAGCACTCTTCCTTGGAGCAAAAGAGGTACATTTTAGGTTTATAAGGTGTAAGCCAACGCTTGTTTTTGGTATTGTGCAAAACAGGTACAGATTTGCCACGTACCATCCTTGATTTTGGTTATTGTATATTTTGTGCTTGATAATATCCTCAGTGTCAAACTACCAACAGAAATAGTACCAAATCACCACGCTTTGATTCTTGTATAAAGAGAATGGTATCTATGCACGTTTAGTTCCTCATTGTGATTTGGAAACTGAGAAAAACCTTTTGGCTAGGAAAGGCTTGATGTTATGATAAAAAGTTTGGTATTGTCATGAAGCTTCACTGGTTCAATTATTGAGAGTGAACATTTATGCAAAAACTAGAGTGATTAGGACTATTACATTGGGATAGTGGGACCAACATTGTGAAAAGAGCGTATGGTATATACTATATATATATTTTGTGGAGAAAATGGCGACTGGCAAGTTAATCAAACAATGATATGCGGTTAGCAATCCACAGGAGTAGGTGAAATAACATTTTATAATTTTGTTTATGGCTTCAACGTTGTTACAATTAGCTTTGATCAAATAACGAATGTTAATTGTGTAGAAAGTGCCTGACTAATGAGCATATATAAAACTATTGGTGTGTGGGCAGGGGAGTTCTAGTGAAAGGTAACAATTGTTAAGTAACTATATAATAAGCATTTTGAGGAAACAGAGGTGTGTGAAAGGAGGTCTAGAACAAATTGCTCTTAGTTACAATTGATTGTGCATGTGAAAGCAAGTTCGGATGCTTGACATGATATGGGGTTTTGAAGGATCCTAGACTTTCCATCCGCAGACAGGCCAATTAGAAAATGGTATCTGAGTTCTGACCATCAATTAAATATGTTTTAAGCTAAAATATTTTTTTCATTCATAACTTTATTAGAAGTTCAATTTAAATTCCTAAACTTTAAAAAGTTTTTTTTTTTTTGGGTCCAAAAATTTCTGTAAACGTTTTACTCAAATATTTTCTTTCTATATCTGTTAGTTTTAATCCTAATCATCTTGACGGAAAGCTAACTTTTTTTTTTAGAGTGAGGGCTGAAAGCTAACTTGGTATCCAACTCTTACAATATTTTATATGAATATCTAATTATCTCATTTTAGAAATTAAGAAATTGTGAGATTCAACTCTGTATATTTTGACATTATTCAAATTGTGATTTATTGGTTGAACTAGTGAGTCAAAGCTTACATGGGTCAAATTTTACTTTGGGTTTAATAACTAGATTTTTTTAACAATGATTTATAATCAATAAATGTCCTTTTATGATGTAGAATGGAGAAACACATACTTTATTTGAGGATAGATAATCAGAAGTTAATGGTTTGCCTCCCTCCAAAGAAAAAATTTACCCTACCAATTATCATATCATATTTAGTTTTGTGGATTTTTTTTGTTTTGGTTCACTATCTTAGGATATAATGCTAATGATTGATCCATGCAAAATTTATATAATGCTAATGATTGATCCATGCAAAAATTTTGAAATGTAGAATGTTTTATCAGATCCTAGAGATCACTTCAAGACTTTTATATTGATAGATTTTAATTAGTTCAACTTGTAAAATTTCTTATCTTAGAATAAGAGATTTGAGATTCGAACTTTATTTATACTAAAAATTCAATTGATGTCTTGACCCAATAATAAATTATAATAATTAAAAAGTAGATGTCATAAGTTAAAATTCTATCATATCTATATAAAAAAAATTTATTTCCATGTTGTTTTTGATATTTCAGGATTGAAGTTTAAATTAGACTAGAACACTACTTAACTAATTTTAGACTTTTAGTGAGAAGTTCCACTGTTTTATTTTTTATTTTTTTATTTATCGAGACCTGGATCTTTCTTTGGTTGAAAAGAGAGGGTCAAAGGCCCAGGATACGTGGATCTTTTTGCCCAATGATCTAGCTCTTCCAAAGACGTGCGTTGAATGGGCCTACAACTTTGGTTGTTTTGAATGGCCCAGGACACCAGATAGGTGGCTTCTTGCATGTGTAAAAATTTCTATTTATTTTGGTATAAATTTCTTTTTTTACATACTCATTTTTTAAAATACCATATATTAGTTGATAAAGTTTCTTAATCTTTGATGGTTGAATAAGAGATTTGATGTTCAATCCCCACCTACATAAAAAATTGATTGGTGTCTTGATCTGATTATAAAGAACTATCATCAAGAGCGAACGTCATAGGTTAAAACTCTCTCTAAAAAGATTATTTATTTTATATTACATTTCATTAAAATATCAATTTATTATTATTATTATTATTTTTTTTTTTTTACACACAACAATCATTATACACTCTCTTCCTTCGGGACAAGGTTTTTCTTTAAACTAGTTTGGAGAAAAACACTTTAAACTCCTCCTATATCTTTTTATTGGATGTAAATTTTGAAGATCCAACTGTTGAATTGCATTTTCTTTATATTCTTAACACACATGTCAAATTTCGTTTAAATTGGATGTTATTTACTAATTGATTAGTAAACTTATTTTTTATGCATAATTTTAGACTACAAAATTTTGAAATTTAAATTTTTAATTGATGACATAACTATTGATTTTTGATATTCCTAAAATTTTGCAAGCATGGAAAATATAATAAAAACATGCAGTTCAATGATTAGATTTTAAAAATTCATATACAATAAAAAGATATAGGAATAGTTTAAAGAGTTTTTTTTTGTAAACTACTTTGGAGAAAAACCTTTTCACTTTCTTCATCATTGAGATACGTAAAGAAAAAATAAAAAACTAAATATAAAACGAATAGTGTCAGTGTAAATTTTATACAGCTACTAAAGCAACTATGTATTTTTACACAATTTTGCATAAACTAATGTGGATGAATTTTGGGCTTGATTGACTAAAATGTGATATTTTTTCTATTATATAAGCATTAATGAATATGCTATAATAAACTAATTCTCCTTCCTAAATTTGATAACTCCATACTTGTGTAAAGTGTAATCTTTGCTTGTTGCCTCATTTAGAATTGAGTAGTGGAAGAATTTCCCTTGCTCTTTTTTCCCTTTCCCCCCTAGGTTTGCAGTTCATCATTGCTACGACCCATAATGGTATCTATCCATCCAACCATGCTAATCACTAATGAATAATTTGGATTGAGTGGGAGTAGGGATGGCCATACCCATTGGGTAATGGATATCCAGCCCTACCCGATCTAAATATTCTAAGTAATACCTAGTTCTTAATGGGTGGAAGATAATTGAATAGGGTTTGGATATTACCAAAATTTTTAGGTAGAGTTTGAATTTTTACCCATTATTACCCATTTAACTAATTAAATCTAACTCAATCAAATTATTATGGGTAAACCTAAACCCACTCAATTACCCAATAATCAAAATTACCAAAATGTCCCTAAAACTTGAAAATGACCAAAGTACTCCTTAAATCGTCTAAAATTACTAAAATGCACCCTAAACCTAAAAAATGTCCAAAATACCTCCAAATCCTAAAAATGATCAAAATACCCCTGAAACCTGAAAATTACCAAAATACCCACTAAACCTAAAAAAATGACCAAAATACCCCCTAAATCTAAAAATATTCAAAATAATCCCTAAACCTAAAAAATGACTAAAAGACCACTGAAACCTAAAAATGACCAAAATACTCTCTGAACCTAAAAATTACTAAAATATTCCCTAAGCCTAAAAAATTACCGAAATATCCCTAAAACCTAAAAAATGATCCAAATTAAAAACTTAAAATTACCAAAATACCCCTTAAACCTAAAAAATAGTCAAAATACCCCAAAAACCTAAAAAATGACTGAAATACCCCCAAAACCTAAAAATTACCAAAATACCCCCTAAACATATAAAATGACAAAAATATCTCTGAAACCTATGAAATTACCGAAATACCCCCAAAACCTATAATATGACCAAAATACCCCGAAAACCTATAAAGTGACAAAAATGCCTCTAAAACCTATAAGATGATAAAAATATACTTAAACCTAAAAAATGACTAAAATAACATCGAAACCTAAAAAATGACTGAAATACCTCAAAATCTTAAAAAATAATCGAAATACCCCCCAAAACTAAAAATGACCAAAATACCCTGAAACTTAAAAAATTACCAAAATACCCTTGAAACCTTAAAATTACCAAAATACCTCCGAAACCTAGAAAATTGCCAAAATAGCCCCAAAATATAATAATTATTAATATACCTCTAAAACCTAAAAAATGAAAAAAATGCCACCGTAATCTAAAAAATGACCAAAATACCCTTAGAATATAAGAAATGACCAAAATAACCCCCAAAACTAAAAAATTACCGAAATTCCTCAAAACCTACAAAATGACTGAAATATTCTTAGAACCTTTAATTTGATGAAAATACCCTCGAATAAAGTTCTAAGTATAGTCTAAAGAAAAATTGGGTGTATTTTTATCATCATATAGTTTTTAGGGGAATTTTTGTCATTTTATAGGTTTCGGGGGTATTTTGATCATTTTATAGGTTTCGGGGCTATTTTAGTATTTTTTAAATTTTAGGGGTATTTTGGTAATTTTTAAGTTTTGGGGGTATTTCAGTTAGTTTTTAGGTTTTGGAGGTATTTCGGTCATTTTTTAGGTTTAGGGAGTATTTTGGTAATTTTATGTTTCGGGGGTATTTCAATGAAATTTTAGGTTTCGGGAGTATTCTGGTTATTTTTCAGATTTAGGGAGGTATTTTAGTAATTTTTGGGTTTCAAGGGGTATTTTGGACATTTTTTAGGTTTCGTGGGTACTTTGGTCATTTTTAAGGTTTTAGTGGTATTTTAGTAATTTTTTAGGTTTAAGGGGTATTTTGGTAATTTTAAGTGGCTTTTGAACATATTTGGTGATTTTGGGGGTATTTTGGTCATTTTAGAGGTTTCATGGGTATTTTGCTCAGTTTAGAGATTTTTTTTTTGGATATTTTTGACATTTTAGTGGTTTTTTAGCATACTTGGTGATTTTATAGAAATCGGGTTTGGATAAGGTGTGGATATCCATGGGTAAACAAACCGGGATAACAATTGGATATGGATATTAATTGAGTAGGTAATCAGGTATCTATGGACAAATTAATTGGGTCGAGTATCGGTATACCCTACCCATATCCTATCCACGACTATTTCTAAGTGGGAGTAGAGTAAAGTTGGTTAGAAATTAGTGATAATATAAACCATTGTTGAAGCAAAATTAAAATAGAACTATTTATTAATAAAAACAATGAATATCTAGAATGTATAATTAAGTGAATGTGAGTGACAAGAGTGAATGGTGTTTGAGTTGTTGTAGGTTTTTTTCCCTAAAAGATTTATGTGTGGTCATTTGTTTTTGTTTTGAGAGCACAAGTGAGTTATTTAAAAACCCATAAAAGTTGCTAAAGTTCATTTCAGTTCTTACAAATTAGGACACAAAACATTAACTCTCCAATGTTTGTTTGAACATTAAAATTTGCTCTTTTATTCCCCTCATTGCCCCCATTTACAACTTATTATCTCTAAAAAAAGTCTCAATTGCATGTTTGATCAAGTCAAACCTCACACAACCGGTCATGGCCAAACATGTAATCCTCATTATTCATAATTATCTTATTTATAATTTACAGCATTGTGCATGGTTCTTTTTCATATAAATTAATATTTAACCCTTGCACACATTGCGGACTATTTGGGCCAGATAATCCAACAATTGTCCTAATGGAAACTTCAAAGGTACAAGAAAGTTTCTGAGTAGAACGAAGTATGAATTGCAAACGGGAACTTCTGAAATTTCCAGAACGGTGTCGGACGTGTCAGGACAGCTTAAACGGCAGTCATGGTCGAACAAAGATGACTAAAGATGCCATGGTATTCGTTACAGTTTATGCAGAGAGCTTTTAGGATAGACTTCAAATTTCATATCAGGTACGTTGGATCTTAATCTTCTGAATATCAATTACGAGAGGAGCTAAAGAAGCATATAGAATTTGTGAAAGCAATTGAGTATTTCTCATTGATTATGAAATTGGATTACAGCTATGTTTATATAGGAACGAAACAGGGAGGAAGGAAATAACAGAACAGAATTAGTTAGATTCAAGAAAATCATTGGTTTATATTGTACTATCAATGTAAAATAGGATATCTGTACAACCACTGGTTACTTGATATTCAAGAGTATTATACATCAAGCAGATAATACATTAGAATACGACATGTAGTATAAGAGACTAATACTTTAAGCTACTGTAGTCGTTTTTTCTTCTTCTCTTTGATTTCTGGTCTTGGTCTTTTACTGTTCCTTTTCTTCTTGTCTTCAGCTTGTGAACTTTTATTATATAAGACTAGTGCACAACTGACTTTATTAGGTGGATTTTGAAATGAACAGAAAACGAAAAATATAAGGTCTGAATAAAAGTATGGAACTAAGAACTAAATTTGAAATATAACCCTTTGAAATGTTACCGGCCTTGCACAATTGAAACCGATGCATTATTCACAGAACATATTTCGGTGATGCTATTAATTGGATTTTCTCTCACGACAGTTCTCACATTCAAGAAAGCTGGTTCCTTGGGATAAGGTAGAGCTGCACTTTCGTTGCTTAGCATTGCGACAACTTCAGACATGGTAGGTCTATCTGCTGCACTTTCTTGAACACAGAGAAGAGCTATGTTAATGTATCTGAGTGCCACATGCATAGAGGATACATCATCAAGTAGAGGATCCACCAAGTCCGATCCCCTCTCACTTGTCCATAATTCCCATGCCTTAAAATCCGGAAAAAAACAATAATCAATTTAAAATCAGAGGAAATTTGATCAGGGTTCTAAGATATTTAGAACAAGGAATTTCTATTTGATTTTTATGTAACCCGTACATGTGTAAGTAACCCCTCTCGCATGTAACTATTACACATAAATACCCTCTCAAAAATAAGGGACTTAATATGTATGGCACATTTCCCCCTCTCCCCCCAAAGAATTAGTAGATAGTTTTCATTTCATTAATAGTTAGTTGTAAAGTTGTAATTTTCAATTCTGTTTTGTTGGCATTAATTTTGTGTCAAATTTGATTGTATTTCTTTAATAATTTTCCTGTATGTTTGCGAGATTAAATGTAATAGGTTCAGTGTGGAATATTGGTGAAGAACTGTGAAGACAGAGCATCTCGTGACTGGCTTGTGAGTGGTGCAACCTGCGAAATGTCATGTGAGTAGCACATGTTGGAAGTTCAAAAGACTCAAGTGTTAGAGGCATTTCATGAAACGCTTGTTAGATACGCTAACATGCTGTTTTCTAAGTGTTTTCCTCATTTCTTCACCCACACTATAAAAGTTTCAGAGAGAAAACCCAAAAAATCCATTTAAGAGTTAGAGATTGCAAACCTACAATCCTCTACACATTTCTCATAGTTTTCTTCACTCTCTTCCCTCTCTAGTTCCATATTCTTTGAGAAATTCTCAGCCAAAACACAAACCACACCCATTTTGAGTGTTGTGAGTTGCTTGGGAGCTTTTGGGAAGCATTGGGTCATGCCATTCTATGATGGATGCAATTGGTGATAATTGCGGGATTCAAAAAGTTAGTAGACAAGGCTCAATGAAGCCCGTTGGTAGTTGAGACTTGGAGGGTCTAAGTATAGAGGGTAGTCTAAGCTTAAAGGGTTTATATTGTAATTCTTGTACTCCAACTTATTTACTGGTAGATTGATTCGGCTTGGAAGGCCGTAGAGAGGTTTATATGCCGAGCACTTCAGTTTTCCTCTTCGATAACACATCGTGGTGTTATCTTGTGTTTACTTCTCTTTTCCCATTACTCCTTGTGTTTATACTTAATTGTCAAGAGGTAGTAGTCCTCGTTAATTGTGTATTTGATTACTCTTATTCCGCATCTAATTTAGTAGATTAAAAGCAATTAAGCCATAATTTAAAAAATTAGGGGTCTAATCTAGATCTAGTATTTATACTAGTGAGCATTCAATAGTGATTAAATATTTTTTCAACAAATCCCAACAAAAAAATCAGAATTTAAAAGTGATTGGAAGTTTTTACAAGTGAAAGTGTAAATAGGATACTTACATATGCAAGAAGATGGCGAGAGTCGGTTAGATAAAAACCAGTGTTCTTTTGACCACTCACAATCTCTAACAGTAAGACGCCAAAACTAAAAATATCCGATTTGATCGAGAAGAGGCCTTCCAGAGCATATTCAGGGGACATATAGCCACTAGAAACCATTATCGAGTAAAACTTATTAGCTTCATTTAAAAACAAAAGTATGTGCGCATGAATACATTCATATTTGTAATTATGATTAAGAAGTTTCTATTTATTATACTTACTAAGTGCCAACAATCCTATTGGTATTTGCTTGAGACTCGTTTCCTCCAAATATTCTCGCCATTCCAAAATCTGATATTTTTGGATTCATGTCACTATCCAATAAAATGTTGCTGGCCTTAAGGTCTCTATGAATAATCCTGAACCGGGAATATTGATGAAGATAAAGAAGCCCTTGAGAAACTCCTTCAATGATTTGAAGCCGTGTTCCCCAATTTAAAATCTTGCGCTTTTCTGGATCTGATTTACATAAAATGAGCAAATTGCAATGCACAATTAGCAGCACACATTCAAAGGACAATAACAAAAAACCCAATTTTATGAAAACTTGAAAATATGAGAAACTACAAACCAAAAAGGAAGAAATCCAAGCTTTTATTGGACATATACTCATAAATTAATATCTTTTCATCCCGTTCAATGCAACAGCCCAAAAGTCTGACAAGATTCTTGTGTTGGAGCTTGGCAATGAGCATTGCCTCATTTTTTAGTTCCTCCCAACCTTGCCCAGATCTTCTTGAAAGCCTTTTTCACAGCTACCTCATCCCCTTTCAGTAAAATTCCCTGAAACTCTTTTGCTTAAACTTAATTAGTTCCATTACCACCAGGGAGAACGTTAGCCCACTTTGAATCTGAAAAGATATACTTAGTAGGCTTTAATATCATAAGCAGCAACAAAACTGGCATGTGCCTGTTGTGCTTGTTCACTCTAAACATGGTAAAGTTTAGTCTTTTATGTTCACTCCTTATCCTAAGCATTAATTGCGTTTAAGGATATTGAATCATACCTTATAAACTGGCCCAAAACCACCCTCTCCTAGCTTATTTGCATCTGAGAAATTATCAGTTGCAGCAGAAACACTTTTTAAACTGAACAATGGCATTTTGACTTCCTTTTTCTTACCATCTCCAGGCTTATTTACTTCAGAAAGCTCAGAATTTTCTGTTGTTTGGGTCATGCCCAAATCTAACTGTAACAAATCCTCCCCTGAATAGTGAACAACAAATTTATACGGTGTTAATTAAGGATGTAAATTTTTATTGCTTAAATTGCGTTTCAAGCAATTCTTTACTCACCCTTCTTTCTAAGCTTTCTCCTCACATAATAAAACATAAGGCCCAATGTAAGCATTGCTAACGGAGTAGACATGGTCAGTACCAAAATTTGCAATACACCCAATTTCTTATTATTCGTTCCAGAGATTGAATTGTTATTTACTGCGTCTGTTGCTGTTCGATTCCTTGAGTTTGTGTCTGTAAAAGGAAATAAAAGAAATAAATAATCTATGCATCATTACTATAGATATCTCCTTCACTAGTGGCTCCACTCTGACTTGCAAAAAAATGTATGTTAGGGTCGTATTTTCTATGTAATTAGCTAATCATTTGACAAAACGCACTTTATTTGTAATTGAATGAATCTAAGTTGGGTTTAATATATCAAGGAGTATATTGTTCAAACATATCAAGTGGTATTGTTAAAGACATGAAAATTGATCTAAGAAGCAAGTGAAGAAAAACTATCTTATTAAATCTCGACAGAAGCTCAACAGATGCTAGTATTGAAGTTTAACAGAGAAACTCGACATAAGCTCTATCTATCGAGATCTATGATTTCAAAATTTTCAGATTTAAAATTCGGCCCATGATGACTTGTTTGATTAGGATTTCTTTTTTCACAACTCTAGTCATATATAAAACTTATTTTAAAAGTCATAAAGCACGAAAACAAAGACTTAGAACTCATATACTTTGTGTGAAACTACTGCGTTTGTACGCCTTAGGGTTTTGTAACCAAGTGCTTCCTGATTTTCATTGTTGATGAAGTGAAGAATTTTACAACTAACAACAATCATTCAATTTGCTAGAGTTAGTCATGTATTGGAATCCGTGCAAAAGAGTTAGTCACGTACTGGAATCCGTGCAAAAGAGTTAGTCACAAGATTGGAGAAGGCTACTACAATATCAAGTTCAATTGGGTATTGAAGTGAATGTTTAACAGTAGGTATTTTAGGATAGGCCAGGGTAGTGGTAAGATTCTTCATTTTTGTAACCACTTGATTATTGATTAGTGAATTCTTAGGAGTGGTGACTTTAAATTTACTCGCTGGGGTTTTTGGTTTGCGAGAGGTTTTCCCTATTTGTCAACAAATCACCGTGTCAATTTAATTTCCGCTACATTTGGTTTATCTGGTAATTTGTTGGTGCTTTCATAATTTGCATGTAATTTGACCTAATTAATCAACTTGAGTAATAGAATTAATTAACTGGGGTTAATTTATCTTAACCCAACAATGTATATATACACTTACTAAAAAAATATTATATGCTAAACTAACCTATTGTAACCACTCTAATAAAAATGTTAAACACCCTAATGTGAGAATACAAAAATTTGAGCTCAACAAAAATAAAAGTAATACTACATTCACAACATATTCAAAATAATTTTACAACAAATCCAATATGATAAGCTATTATTGATTCTAATTTGGGCCCAATGTTGGTATTATTTTTTTGAGCCACCAATAACAACTTTTTGCTTAAGATTTGTTGTAAAAGTAGCATTACTCCAAAATTAATTCCGCCTCCCAAATATAATCCTTAATCCCTTTTATAAAATTTTTAAAAAAGTTTAAATAATAACAATAAATATTAGCCCAAATAATAACAAACAAAAACCAAAGAAAAATAAGACAAGACCAAACAACAAGTGAACAAATTATTCAACAAAAAGCCTATTATAAAACAAAAAGATAAAAATTGCTAATTATTCAAATTTGTAGCTTGTTTAACTTATTCATTAAAAATAATTTCTAATTTCATTTTTTGTTAAAAAATGGTACTAAGAAAAATATTGTGGTTGTGAGTTCTATTTGATGGTGACTACAATTATACTTTTTTTGGCTTTGTAGTTGTAACAATTTTACTCTCCTTAATGACTCAACTCGCAGTTGTAGTAAATATTCAATTTATCTCTTTATTAGATTTTGTGTAATTCAAATTTCTTAGTAATCATCCTAAAAAAATCCTAAAACCCCTACTGCTCCTCAAAGTTATTTAAAACAGAAAATAGATAATTGTGCTAAGAAGAAAACACAACCGCCCAAAAAAAAAAAAAAAGGATTTACGTACTCTTAATAATACCAAGTTTTCAAATTTTCTTACCTTGGTTGACCAAATCCGAAGTAGCAAGTTTCAGATTGAAATCCATCCCATATATGTCATCGGCTGAGAGTTGTTTTAGATTCAATAGAGAACCATCCCATAGTAAGCATGGAGGCTTGAGATCTCGCCGCTTGTAATAATAAGCATAAGCAGTACAAGAACAGTTGTTCAAGCAAGCTGATTGGCACTCGTTAGCACTGCCAAAGTCCAAATACCGCGGATTATCAGGCCAGTCAACTTTAGACATGTGAAGAAACCCATCATTCTGAACATCATTATTCTTAGTGCACTGCAGATCAGTTTCCCTCACACAGCCACTGGACGAGTTCCCTTTGCTCCAAGAATCGGCAGAAACAGGTCTAAAACCTGTCAAACAGCCACATGGTACTTCAGCAGTTTCATTGCATATGCTAAAAGCTCCACATAAAGCATAATCCCCACACCTAGATGACTGTAACGAATGCCACCTTTGATCATCTTCTGACCACGACTGCAGTTTAAGCTGCCCGTACACATCCAACACCATTTTTGAAATTTCAGGTGTGTAATTCATAGGCCAAGTAATACCGTACCCGTACCAATTACTGTGGGATAAAACCCCAAAAGTATAGATTGAACTAGACCAGTATACTTTAGACCCCTCCATTAGAGTTAGCTGATCCGAAGAACTCAGCTGTAGGGAGAAAAGGCCAGGAGCTGGGTCTTCTGTACTCTTCCATGATGTTGCCACAAAATCTAATTCAAGCATCATTCCGGGAAAAATAGTATCAGTTGGATAGTCAAAGCTTTGCCAAAAAACCTCCAAGACCTTGTCTGTGACTATCAGATTACCTGTATCCAATAGCATGGCATAGGCACCGTTTCCAGCTGAAGTGTTGGCCACCATGTATGTCATTCTGCCATCGGATATTACAAGATTTCCTTCTGAATTAAGAGCAAGAGCTGGAGAGGAATTTGGGAATGGGTACTCTCTGTTTGCAACCCAAACAACATTCTGCTCAGAAACTTTCTTGAATCGTACTCCCAAGTAATACTTTGTTGAATTTCCTGGAGTGAAAAAACCAAGTTCGAAGATTCCATTAGTGGATACAAGGGTTTCCGAGGTATTCAGGAACGGCCAGGTTGGATGGTATTCGTGACAATATTGTTGGTGGACTGCAAACCAATGCAGAAAACAATCAGGAACAAAGCAATAACTACGAGAGGGGAAATTCTGCTACTCATATTTATCAGGCAGCTATGCAAGGACAAATTGCACTTTGCAGATGTATGCTGGATTGAGGAAGGAGAAGAAAGTTATATTATGTTTCCTTAGCATGTTACTTCTCCCTCACACCGGAAACATAATAGAGTTTTTCGAGGAAGGAGACCTTTAGATGTCAGCGCTGCAACTTGCAGTAGTCAACACTACTTACCTCCGTTTTGTCTTGAGGAATCTTTTCCACCATTTAACGCAAACCAACACTACAACCGACGCCCTCACATCCTCCATATTCTATGCATATCATGTCACTTTGTGGGCCACCATATTGCCATTGTTCCTTGCTTAGTGCAGCCCCCAATATTTCAGCTAGGCCCGTATGGTAATGTTATTCCAGTAACGTTATTTGTATTTTTTAAAAATATGTGTGGGTGAAAAATGTGTAAAATTACGTGTAATATTGTTTAAACACTGAAAACTGTTGTTCAAAACACCTTGCCAAACAACCCTCTAATTTCTCTAGACTTCGTCCAATATATGTCTCATCTTGGATGGGTCAGCTTAATGTATGTTAACTTGCTTTGTCATAAGCGCGTTAGTTGGGAAATAATACGTAGGAAAATTTTTAATTGATTCATTAATATAACACATTGGATGCTAATTAAATGAAAACCTTAAAGCTAAATACTTAGACCTAATTATGTCATAGTAATTCCCTAATTCCTTTATTTATTTTTCCTTAATATAGTACTCCCACACACATGTATACACCCAACAATCTTCTCATCACATGTGAGTCATTGTCTCTTTGTGAGCTTTGAGCCTCCTAGTGGGCTATAAATAAGTTCTAGTTGCTCTTCCTTGTCTATGGCTTTTATATATCTAACAACTTGTCACTATGAGCCTCTTGTATGCCATCCATGAGAATCACATTTAAATCCTACACACTCATCTATGAGAACTCAATGCTTCCATAATTCCATGGGAACCTTATACCCTACTATTCTTTTTGAACTAGCAGTATTGACATTACTATTTTGTGGGCCATTTTCAATGATTAGTTGTGTGGGCTTTTGTAGAGTTGCCTAATGTGATGCACATTTGTGTGAACCCCAAGTACATGCACCTTGTCTGTACTCCAATTGCGAAAGGAATCTATCCCTACTTCATCTCTGAAAGGGAGCATGATAACCTTGTCATCTTGACACACACTATCATGGGCTATCATATGACTTGTTAGGGAGATAACACCTTGGAGAGAATCTAAATGAAATCTCAAAATTTACAATTATAGATCTTATCAATGCGGGACAGGGCGGGGCTAAAATGTCTAAACCCATCCCAGCCTCACCATCTATTGCGAGGCGGGAAAACCTGCACGGAATGAAGCGAGAAGGGGTGGGTCAAGGCTGGGCGTTGTAAAATTATCATCCCTAAGTGATATCATCTTTGTGCCAAATGGTTACCTTTTAATAAGACTAGTATAAATTACATAATTCCTCTATAGTTTGATATGATTTCAAATTAAACTCCAAAATTTTAAAACTTTTTAATTTATTTTTTTCTTCAGTATGTTATGTGATACAAAATATGTTTATTAAATTTATTAACATGTTTGTTCTAAGAAATTCTACTGTCAAAATTTTATAAACTAAAAAAAATTACTTCAATTAAAATTCTTCTACCAAGAGCTTTCAAGAATTGAATAGAAGTTTTTAGTTATATATTATTTTCATAATCTATCTTATGTTCTGATTTAATATTGAAAATTGTGGAGTGCACTTTGTTAGGTTTTTAGATCCTTGTAAACTAGATTGTTTAACCTAATTAATTAACCAAGTGAATACTTAGGTTTATTATTCAGATCCAGGTTAAAATAAAACAATCATATCCTGCAAAGCAGCAGAAAAGTAAATAACACAACGATTTGATGACCCAGGAAAACCAAACCGGTAAAAAACCTGGGGAGGATTTAACTTAGCTATTCTCAAGATAAAAAGCAAATCCATTATAGAGAATCGAAGTTTACAAAAAGACTTAGACCACTAACATCCTATTGCTACCACTTGTAGAACTTACTGACACGACCACATGCAAGCTCCGAATCCACGGACTCCTTCTCTATTAGGCCTTTACACCAACACAAGCTCACCTACTTGTGACTTTGAGACTCCACTCAAAGGTTTTGGATCTCCTTAGACGTTGATATTGTATGCATCAACTCCTACAATACCGAATCTTAAGATTCTTCAAGGAATAACACCAGTAGAAGACTTTAGAGAGCTTTTTGGGTATAAAACCCTAGATACAAAGGAGGCACACTTTTTATCATTGAAATGCCTTATTAAAAACGTGCTTAGGGTATCCTTTATATACTAGAAGAAGTAGATTTGAAACCCTAATCCTTTTTGGGCTTGAATTGCTGTTTGGGCTTAATTAAAATTTTGCAAATACGACTCTCGATTGGTCGAGCCTATCTTTCGATTGGTCAAACCAGGCAGATTACGAAATCTTCTTCCTGTAGCTTGTATATTTTTGAATCTTGACTTATATCAACTTGAGCATTGTCTAGTAATTCCTATAGACTTTAGGATCTATATCTAGATAAGTTTATCTTCACGGTTTGCCAATTATTCTAAACTTTTAGAACCTAAAAAAAATCAATATAAGTATTACAAGTTTTACAATATAATTTCATAATGTGACTCATAATAAGTAGATTAAAATTATTTACATATTTTAGCTTAAGTGAAGCTATATTTCCAAATTTAAGAAAAAGCTAAAATATGTCACCAATTAAAACTCAATTATAATTTTTTTTGCCAATAACATCTTTGTCAAATGTTGTTTCTTGATATTTTCAATGTAGACATTGTTCAATAACCTCTCACCCACTTAAAATGTGTCCTTAATAATTATAAAAATTTCAAGATATTTAAAAGTGTATAATTATTTATTTTAAAATTTTTATAATTAGCTATAATATTTTATATGTTGATAAAAGATTTATGCATTTGTCGTCAGATAACTTAAAACAAATTTGTTAAATACTTTTACTGTCTATTGTGTTATTTACTTTTAATTGTATTATTTAAATAGTAATAAGCAAAGGTCATGGGATTTTAATTATATTTTATTCTTCCATTCATTTCATCCTCTTTTTTTAGAAAAGACATAAGAAAAGAAAAAAAGATGCAGTCAGTAAATACTTGTTTTGTCTTTTATTTACATATATATTGCTCTATGCCTTTATGTAATACCCGAAAGCAAAGAGAGAAAAATATTTAAAAAGAGGGGTATTTAAGTAAATATGTTTGTGGGGGTCAATTTTACTAAGTGAGTTTTTAGAAAATAAGTTTGAAACCCTAGCTATATATAAGTTAATTTAAGTCAGCGTATACTGATAGATATTTTGAGAGAAGAGGCTACCCAAAATACTCAAATAGAGAAGGTTTGACTGCATAATTGAGGTAAGAGCCTAAAAATCTATTTCTTGTCAAATCTAAACTTTATTTGAAATTAGAGTTTTTTTTATTTTTTATTTTATTTTATTTTATTTTTTTTTATGTGAGTATTTTGGCTAGTAGTGAAAATATTTAATTATTCAAGAGTTTTAATGATGCAAACGAAGAAAGTTTGTATTATTTTCAGTAAATTGGACGCTATACCTGCAGATTTTTCTATGTTCAGTAACTTAAAGGCTGTTTGGTTTTTTTTTTTTTTTTTCATCACTCATCACTCCTCACTCAATTTTCATTACTCATCACTCATCACTTAAAATACCCCAATTTCTTATACCCACCCATTTGGCACATTTTTTCAGCTTCTCATCACTCAATTTTTTCTACTTTTTGTGGGACCCATGCCTGACTCCTCACTTAGTGATTTCTGTTAGCCTACCCGTAGAACCCTCAGAACCCCACATATTTTCTTCACTTCTCATTTCCCTTTCCCCCTTCAGCCTTGTTTATTCTTGTTCTTCTTCTTCATCTACCTCCTCATCCTTCTCCACTGCAACAACAACCAAAACCCATCTCCATCTCCAAACCTTGCCACCCACTTGACGGAAACATCCGCGACGAGGCTTGCCGCAACAACCTAACATACTCCCACCTTTTCTCTGCCAAGTATGTCCCTTTCAACCCGAACCCATCTCACCAAACCTCCGACGATTGGTGTAGCGACGCGAGAAGGGTTTTTCCAAGGTCAGGGCGGCGAAAGGTTAGGTGAGCTCCAATTAGTGACTGCGTGCGTGAGGAGGTGATTATTCTTGTTCTTCTTCTTCATCTACCTCCTCCTTCTCCATCAAACCCAAAACCCCATCTCTAAAACCCCATTTCATCAAAGCCTCCACACACCCATCTCCTTCACCGCAACAACAGCCAAAATTCAGGTACCCAAATCAAAGTTTCAACAAAAACCCACTTGTATTTATAGCTTAATAATTGATAATTTGGTCATTTTTGTGTGGATTTGGATTAGTATGGAGTCTTTGAAATCGGCTAGTTTTTTTGTGTGTGGATGCACATGTTTGTGGGTTCGTGTTTGTGTGTTAGAGAAAAGATTGTGAGAAGTGAAGAAAGAAAGAAAGAAAAAAGAAAAAAGAAGAGAACCCAGAAACCCAGTGAAAAGGAATGGAAAAAAGAAAAAGAAAAAGGAATGCAACCAAACCTAGAAACCCATTGTAAAAAAAAAAAAAAAAATGATGAAGAAGACCAAACCAGACCCAGTGTGAAAGGGAAAAGAAAAGAAGAAGAAGAAGACCAGTGTGAAAGGAAAAAGAAAAGAGGAAGAAGGCCACCCAAACTCGCCGAACCCAATGAAAAAAAAAAAAGAAGTCAAAAGTTACTACTGGACCTCTAACCGTGGGTCCCTCAATGTGTGTGTATTTACCAAAATGCCATTATAACTCTGTTTCCATAACTTGAAAATACCTAAAATGTGTTTTCAGTTTCCATAACTCATTACTCAAAAATCAGAGAATTGAGTGATGGAAACAAAAACTGAAAATATCCCCAAACAAACCATTCAACCATAGAACTCACATATTTGGAATTATGGGTGATGGAAACTGGAAAACCAAACACCCCCTTAATCTTTTTCTATACCTTTGTGCGTTAAGGGTAGATAGCGCCTAGGCTTTGAGTTCTGACATGCCATCACGAAAAAAAGAAAAATAAAATAATGGTTGTTTTTCCGTAAGGTCATGTGCCTAACATGGAGTTAGATGTTGATAATGGTGGCAGGTGGCATGAGATTTTGAGATAGTAATGATGGCAGGTGGCAAGAAAAAAAATAAAAAATAAAAAAAATGAAGAGAGAGGAAGGAAAGGTGTTAGCGTAATAGTGTTGAGGAGTCTTTGTTTTTCTTCAAGCATGATATAGTACTAAGAGTTTTAGCCTTGTCTCTAGGGCATTAATGGTGGCAGAAAATAAAGAAGATATATTAAGAATATGAGGATTTTTGGGTATGAGATATTAGTGGAACATTATTGCATATTTTTAGTAGTTTTTCTTCTAGTTGGGTGTTGTAATAAGTATTTCTTAAATTATTTGATTATTAAGTAAATTATGCCTGAAAGTTGTTTAGGTGATATTTAAGGATTTTAGAGGAAGTGTTAGGGAGAAGTTCTTTGGTGGTGAGCTAATTGAGATAAGTAACTTTATCCTAATTGGTTTTATTTTGCATATTTTAACTACTGAAAATTGTTTACAATTGTTACAATTTTATTTTAATTGTTTTAGCTATATTGATTTTAAGTAAAGAATAAAAAATTATCACAAATATATTTGATTACTAAATATATGATTATTTATATATATATACATATATATATATATATATATGTATGTATTTGAATGAAATATATTTTTGTTTGAACTATGATTTGTTATATATGATTTTAGACAATCTGACTATGTTTTAACTCTAATACCCAACCAATGGGGGTTATTCATTCGTACTGAAACTAGTTCTATTTGGGGCATCACAAGCCTATTGTGTTTCTGGACTCAGCTAATGAGAGATTTTCATTAGCACCAAACTAGTTTCATCTGAATTTGATGCTCGGTCACAGGGATATAGTGTGACCATAGTTATAAAGATTGTTAAGAATATGAATTATGTTGAATATTTAAATTGTTTAAATTCCTTGAAACTGCTTATGTGCTTTTGGAATATATTATAAATTATAGCTTTGATATATATGAAAAACTGATTAATTTCTAATTCATCTATGATATATTTGTAAGATTTAAAATATTTGATCTATATACAACTTATTTTTTACAGATCTATTTGCTTATAGAGCTTTTTAGAACTTTGATTATATATTGAGTTGTCAACTCACCTGCCTCTTTCTTCTTTCAGATTCTGATCAAGAAGAGTAGTATGTAATTGGGCTTCCACTAGAATGTGCATATGAGTGAAGTTTAGGAATCATTGGAATAAAATAGTTTAATATTGTCTTTTGTTCAGACTTTAGTCTCAAAGATTTAGTTTTTTTTCTTAATGATGTTGGAAGATTATTATTTTGGAGATCCTTTGAGAATTGCACTACTGAAGATATTTTTGGATTTATTGATGAAACTTTCTTTGAGGATAATTCTTTAGTTGTTATGAAGGCCTTTCACATTTGTAAGATGTAAACTTTATAAGTGTGTGGCTGTTGTCACGTGCCTAGCTCTTACTTGGGTTCGGGGCGTGACAGTTTAAATTCCTTGTTCTTGAAGTTGGAATATCCATCTATCTAAGGTAATATAAAAGTACACATACACACATACAGATATATATATATATATATATATATATAGAACCTTATTTAAATAAATGCTTTATTTCATTTATTGCATATACTTTAATTTTATTTATTTATTATCCTTGTTGATTTCTCATGGGTATAAATATATATATATATATATATATAAATATATATATATATAAATATATATATATTTTCTTTTTTTAGCCAAGATAAAAATTCTATTCTACTCTAATCTAAGTGTATATGTATGTGAAACTTCCTATTGAAAAATTAAACCCAAACCTTTGCCCCCCTAACCCACAAGTACTTATACTTTTGGAGTAACCATCATGCCATGAGTGTGCAGTGGTTGGTATAAAGATTTAAAGTTGCTAGCTTTTTAGCTAGCACCATAAACCTTATCCCACCAAAAAATGAGAGGCTTGATTTAAGCAAACTCTCTAAAAATGTGTTCTTAAATTTTTTTTATTTTTTTATTGGTTAAACGAGTTTCTTAGAAGGCTTCCAAAGCCACCCCTTTTCAAAAATAAACTTTTCAAATGATTAAGAAAACTAACCTTATCACACGCACTTTACACGTGTAATAAGACTTTTTTTTTTTTTTTTGGGTTTAGTGCTATAATTTTCCATTTCTCCCAATTTAGAGCTTACACGTTTGCTCACTCAAGAGTGTCATGAGCCTAGCTTAGAAAAATGAACAAATTAAGATAAGAGAAATCTATAACATGAGAGATTTAAAGATGCATTGCCCACTTTTATAAAGGCAGTGGAGCAATTAAAAAAAGAGAGACAAAGAGAAAGACAAAGGGGAAGAGAAAACAATATAATGAAATTTATTACAAATTTAAAACATTGCTTCTTGATAAGCATAAGGTAAACAATTGAATCATTGTAGATAGATGTGCACTGTTCATGAGAGCTAAAAAAAAAAACATTATTTTATTCTAGCTTTTTATTAAAAAAATGCCTCTCTCTCTCTCTCTCTCTCTCTCTCTCTCTCTCTCTCATTCACTCTCATCGTGCCTCTCGCTCTCTCTCTCATTCACTCTCATCTCATCTCTCTCAATCTCAACTCTCTCACTTCCGGTATCTCTCTCAACCTCACTCTCTCAACGTTGTGTTTCGGCCGCTGGGTCGTGGTTGTGCTCCGACCTCGTGGATCGAAGTGGCTTCCCTCACCTCCACTCCGCCGTTGGGTCGTGGTTGTGCTTCGGTGTGCGTTGGTATCGGGGTTGAGATCGGTGTGTGGTTTCGACATTTGGGTTGTTGGATTTCGATTTGGTGGGTTTCGGCGTTTGGGTTGCTGGATTTTAGGGGTCACAGTGGAGATGGTGGTGGTGGTGGGTCATATCGGCGTGGGTTCGATTTGTGATGGTTGGGTCCAATTTATGATTTATGGCTGTGGGCTTTTTTTTTTTTTTTTTTTTTTTCCTATTGTGGACTGGTGGCCAGTGGTGGTGGAGGTGGTGGTGGTGGTTGTGGGTGTGGCTAATGGTAGAGGTGGTTGTGGATTTGTGGGGTTTTTTTTTGGTTGTGGACTGGTGGCCGATGGTTGTGGTGGTGGTGGTGGTGGGTGTGGCTGATGATAGAGGTGGTTGTGGATGGTGTTGTGGAGGTTTTTTTGGGTAGTGTGATATATTATTTTATTGTAGTGATTATATTATTTTATTATGATGTTTATATTATTTTATTGTGTTGAAAGCTAAAATAGATTCACTGCTGCAGCATGTATGTAAGTAAAATAAATAAAGTGACTTTTTGTGTAGTTAAAGAGCTAAAAATTTAAATTTAGATCCACTGCTGTGGATGCTCTAAGAGCGCATCCGAGAATGCAAGTTCTATTTTGCATCCTCAAAACCTACTTTATCTATTTTTTCATTTTATTTTACAACTTTTATTTTTAGATACAACTTATTAAAATAATATAAATTATAACATTAAATAATATAAAAAACTACTCTTTCTCTCTCTTCCCTCTTCCTTCTCTATTCCTCTGTCCACAGCAACCAAAAACACCATTAAACCACCCATCCCCACCACTGAAAAACTAGCCACCATTGAACCACCATCCACCACCGAACCAACACCCACAACTGAAGCTACATCCACCAACAAAGTGAATCCAGATCACAAACCCATATCATTTAGCTAAACCCAAACCCAGATCATAAACCCAAACCTTGGCCACCATCTATTTCTCTCTTCCACACTGCCACCATAACCACCGCACCACCCCAAAACCCACCAGAAACCCAGAAAAAGAAGCAGCCCCAAAACCAAGCAGAATCCCGAAAACCTAGTCGAAGCCCACGTCGCCTCCACCACTCATGCAGAGCTGTCACCGTTGCCACCATATGACCCACACCTCTACCACTGCCGAGCAACTTAATCACACCACCCACCACCAAAGCCATCCATTCAAACCTAAACCTAAACCCAAACCCACTACCATTACCATACCCACCGTGATTCATACCCACCATCGAATCACTAGCCATCACTTCTAATCAAACACCACAACCCAAGACCGATCTTTAAAATCTAGAAACAAGCAAGAAACCACGACCTAAGACCGATCTTCAAAACCTAGAACGTCCAAGAAACCACCACCTATGAAGCACGGGTGCGTTTCGGGACTTAGGTGCGGGTGCGGGACTCAACAATTTTTGAAAAAGTAGGGTATGGGTGCGGCGGGACTCGGCGATTAAAAAATTATTAAAAATATTTTTATTTAGATTTTCTATATATTTTTACTATTAAAATATTCATAAAAAACACATTAATATACATGATTCACAAAGCAAAGAAAGAAGAAGGCAAGAAAAACATCTGAGGTCAGAATTTCGGCTGCTACGACGAGTTTCAAGGCCGATTTCGGCCTGTTTTGGACGTTTCCGGCCTATTTCGGCCGTATCGTTCACCGACCGATACGACCCGATATGGCCGATACGGCTCGATTCTGGCCGAATCAGCCCGGTTCGGCGCGAATCGAACCGCATTGGCGCGAATCGAGCCGAGTCGGCGCGAATCCCAAAAAAAAAAAAAAAAAAAAAAAAACTCAGACGCGGCACCGACGCGAGGTCAACCGTGTCGGATGCCGCGTCCTGCGTCACGCCGCGTCGGACTCGGGTGCGACACCCTTCTAGCCGTGTCCGTGCTTTCTAGACCACCACCCAAAACGGAAACGGTAGCATCAATTCAAACCTAGAAACCACAGAAACATCGATCTAAACCCAAGACCCATACGATATAAACCCAGAAATGACCAAACCCATCGAGATGAATAGGGCCACAAGGGAGAATCGAAGAAGGGAGGGACAGTCAAAGAAGAGAGGAGATATCGAGATAGAGAGAAGAAAGGTTAGAGGGAGAGAGGGAGAGAGTGAAAAGTGAGATGAGTGTAGCGTGAATGGAGAGAGAGAGGAGAGGGAAGATCAGATTTTTTTTTCAATTAAAATAATATTATTTAGTTTACATCCAAGTGAACAGTTGGTTCTATGTATAAGAACCAACTATTCATAGGTTGCAAAATATTATGGAAACCCAAACCGGAATGGAGGATGCTTTTTGAGGTCTTGGTTGTAAAATAGCAACCGGGGGTGTTTATATCCCCAATGCTAGTGCTCTAATGTTTGAATTGAGACTCTTCCTTGGAGCAAAATAGGTACACCTTAGGTTTATAAGGTGTAAGCCAACACTTGTTTTTGGTATTGTGCAAAACAGGTACAAATTTTCCACCTCCCGTCCTTGATTTTGGTTATTATATATTTTGTGCTTGATAAAATCCTTAGTGTCAAACTGCCAGTAGAAATAGTACCAAATCATTACACTTATTTATTGTATATAGAGCATGGTATTTACGCGCATTTAGTTCCTCATTGTGATTGGAAATTGAAAGAAGCCTTCCCCTTTTCTTTTGGTTAGGAAAGGCTTGATGTTTTGATAAAAAGTTTGGTATTGTCATGAAGCTGCTCTCGTTCAATTATTGAGTGATCATTTTATGCAAAAACTAGAATTAGAATGATTAGGACCATTACATTGGGATAGTGGGACCGACATTGTGAAAAAAATGTATAATATTAAGGATGACAATTTTGGCCTGCTCCTCCCCACTTCGCCCCATACGGGTTTTCTCCACCACACAAAGGTGGTGGGGTAGGGATGGGTTTAGACATTTTCGCCCTAACCTGCCTCACCCCACCCTGGCCCATCCTCGCCCTGCCCAGCCTCGCATTAATAAGGGTTAAATTGTAAATTTTTCATACCTTAAAACCTTACTATTTAAACAAATATATCATTAGTTTATTTTATTCTATCCAACAAGGCTTTCTGCCTCTTTTATTGACGAGGATAAAAATAGAGATTACTCATAATAAGATAAGCTGACGGTTATAGGTGGACGGATACAATTGAACCCGTCAGCATTCATTTGAAGACTGTCGACGAAAGGGATATGTAGGGAGAAGCACCGGCAAGGCATACCCTAAGGTTGATGGGATAATAAAGCTAACGGGATTATGAAACTGAAGGGATCATGAAGCTGACAGGATTAAGACTGAAGGCGCTGGGTAAGCTGACGACCTTAGCAAAGGATTGCTTGCCAATCATGATTGCGTATATAAGGAAATGTCTTGTTTTCCACGTTTTGTGATACCTAAGAGGGGTTCCTATATGGAAAGGATCCTGCAAAATACATCCAAGAAGACTTTTATATGGAAAAGGCTTCTACTCCAAGGAAAAGAGGTCAACCCTTTACTACTATAAAAACCCAAATACCTTCACAAACCAAGGTACGCATAATTTACCCTCTCTAGCCCTCTAGAGTTGTGAGAATAGTTCTAACTTGACTTTCGGAGGGTATTTGGCCAGCGCCACACTGGTGTTCTCTGTGAGGTCTTCTCTTTTTGTTGAGCAGGTGCTGTTTCGAGTGTGCAAGGATTGTGTGGCTTACTGGTGATTTTTTCAGCATCATCAGTTGGCATCGTTTGTGGGAAATAGAGTGTAAGGCATATTACCGCTTCCCGGAAAAAAAGTTGCATGGTGCTCACTCACTCAATGGCAACCATTAACGACGTGCAAGAAGAAGAAGCACCCACGACCGCCCTCGAGAGACAAGTTAAAACTCTCGCCGCTACCATGGAACGCTTCACCAAACAAAATCGCGACTTGGAGGAGCAGCTGTGCCAGAAAAACGCAGTACCAGACAACCAAGGAGCAGATCAAGAGGGAACCAGCGCTGACAGAAGAAATCAAGAGGGACCTCAGGCCAGTAACGCCCCAAGCAGACTGGAGCGACAAAACGTGAGCCTCCCCTCCCTCAAGATACGGCTCCGCCACCTATTATTGCTGAGATGCAGGCAATGAAGGAACAGATGAAAGTTATGATGAACGCTCTCAAGGGACGAGTGTCTAGCGATCTTGACGACCTTGTTAACCGAATTGACTTGCCATTCACCGCCTCCGTCAACTCTTTCACCCTGTCGAGTAAGTTCCGCATGCCACAGATAGATAGTTATGACAGGGTCAAGGACCCTCTAGATCACCTAGAGACCTTTAAGACCTTGATGCACCTTCAAAGAGTAGTAGATGCGATCATGTGTAGGGCATTTCCTACAACTCTGAAGGGTGCAGCAAGAATTTGGTTTAGTTGGTTGACGCCTAACTCCATCAGCACCTTCAAGGAGCTAAGCACTCAATTTACTGCACACTTCATCGGAGGACATAGGTACAGGAAGTCTATGGCTTGCTTGATGATCATCAAGCTGTGAGAGGAGGAGATGTTGAGGTCCTACATATCCCGCTTCAATGAGGCACTCTTGATCGACGAAGCTGATGACAAGATACTTATAGCATCATTCACGAATGGGTTGAAAAGGGGTAAGTTTTTGTTCTCCCTGTACAAAAACGACCCGAAGACTATATCAGAGGTGCTTTACAGGGCCACCAAGTATATGAACGCTGAAGACGCGCTGTTGGCTCGAGAAGAAAGACCCAATAAAAGAGAGAGGCAAGAAGACACCCGGCAGGACCAAGGCCGGAAGAAGGCAAGGACAGGAGATCGAAGGGATGAAAGACGCCCTAAGCCCTTGGGGGGAAGATTCACAAGCTTCACTCCATTGACTGCCCCGATAGATTAAGTCCTAACGCAAATCAAGGACGAGGGGGCTCTGACGTTCCCTGGAAAGCTAAAGGGTGATCCCAACAAACGGTCTAGGGATAAATATTGCCGCTTCCATCGTGACCATGGTCACGGCACGGCCGATTGCTATGATCTAAAGCAGTAGATTGAGGCCCTTATTAGACAAGGAAAACTGCAGAAGTTCGTTAGCAAGGAGAGAACGGATTCGCCCTTACAAGACCAACACCCCCAGCAGGATAATGAGCAACCGAGACCCCCCATAGGGGACATAAGGATGATCATGGGAGGAACAGCTGCCGCTAGGTCATCTAAAAAGGCCCACAAAACCTACATGGTACAAAATGTTCAACTGACGGGAGTCGTGCCAAAGATAGTGCAGAGAGAAGGCCCTATTATCTGGTTCTCAGAAGAAGATGCGTGACGTCTTCACCACCCGCATGACGATGTGCTTGTCATCAACATACGGGTAGGAAACTACAACATGCATCGGGTGTTGGTCGGCAATGGCAGCTCAGCAGATATCCTATACTACCCGGCGTTCCAGCAGATGAGGATCGACAAGGAACGATTAATTCTGACGAACACCCCGCTCGTTGGCTTCGGAAGGAGCCGGGTATTCCCCTTAGGCGCGGTCACATTACCCGTAATGGTAGGCAATTACCCCCAGCAGATCATCAAGGACGTAACATTCCTGGTGGTTGATTGCTCGTCTGCCTACAATGCTATTCTTGGACGACCTACGCTCAATTCGTGGAAGGCAGTAACTTCAACCTACCACCTAATGGTTAAGTTCCCTACCGACTCCGGTGTGGGAGAGCTACGTGGAAGTCAAGTGGCCGCACGGGAATGCTACCTGGCCATGATGGAAATGGAGGATCATGTCTAGGCCATGAATATAGAAGAGCATTGGATGGTGACGGAGCCAGTAGAGAAACTTGAAGAGATACTCCTTGACAATTCTAATCCTGATCGGACAACCAAAATTGGAACCCTCGCTAATCCTGCAGTCCGCCAAGAGCTCATAACCTTTCTTATGAGTAATCAGGACATATTCGCCTGGAGCCATGAAGACATGCTGGGGATAGACCCTTCGGTCATGGTACATAGGCTGAATGTGTCGCCTTCCTTCCCCCCTGTTCGACGGAAGAAAAGGGTGTTTGCACCGGAGCGAGATTAGGCCATAGCGGAAGAAGTCCGCAAACTACAAGAGGCAAGTTTCATTAGGGAAGTCTACTACCTCGATTGGCTAGCGAACGTAGTAATGGTTAAAAAAGCCAGCGGGAAGTGGCGGATGTGCGTGGACTTCACCGATCTTAACAAGGCCTGCCCCAAAGATAGTTATCCCCTTCCAAGGGTCGACGTTCTAGTAGACTCCACGGCTCGGCACTAGCTATTAAGCTTTATGGACACTTTTTCGAGTTACAACCAAATCCGAATGCACGACGTCGATCAGAAAAAAACCTCATTTGTAACCAGTCAAGGCCTCTTTTGTTATAAAGTAATGCCCTTCAGCCTAAAGAATGCGGGTGCAGCATACCAGCGGCTTATGAAGAAAATGTTCGCGCACCAAATTGGGAGGAATGTCCAAGTCTACATTGACGACATGTTAGTAAAAAGTCGAAGGGAGGAGGATCACCTGGATGACCTCAAGGAGACATTCGACACCCTTCGTTTTTACAACATGAAGCTCAATCTAGGAAAATGTGCCTTCGGAGTAACAGTAGGAAAATTCCTAGGATTTATGGTGTCTCAAAGGGGGATCGAGGCCAACCTGGACAAGATCCGGGACATTATAGAGATGGCACCGCCGAGAAATGTGAAGGAAGTACAAAGCCTCAACGGAAAAATAGCAGCACTGAATAGGTTCTTATTGAGGGCAACGGATAAATGTTTGCCTTTCTTCCGCACGCTGAAGAGATCATTTGAGTGGACGGCCGAATGTCAGTAGGCATTCGAGGAGTTGAAGGCCTATCTCTCCTCCTCGCTGTTGCTAAGTCCATCGCAGCCAGGGGAAGAGCTTTTCCTATATTTGGCCGTTTCCCCCACAGCCGTCAGCGTTGCCTTAGTCAGAGAAGAAGAAAGAGTGCAAAAGCCTGTGTACTACGCGAGCCGAGCGCTTCGCGGTGTCGAAGAAAGATACCCACCTATGGAGAAACTCGATTTTGCATTAGTAATGGCAGCTCGCAAGCTCAAGCCATACTTTCAAGCCCATACAGTCAACGTTCTGATCAACAAACCCTTGCGATGAGCAATCCTGAAACTGCGGGTCGGCTAGCACTATGGGCTATAGAGTTGAGCGAGTTCGATATCCAATATCGCCCATGGACTGCCATCAAAGGACAGGTCTTCGCAGACTTCATAGCAGAGTTCACTCACGACGAAGACAAGGGGGTAGAAGAGTCCCCTCATTTGAGCATATATACGGATGGATCATCCAATAGACAAGCTGGAGGGGTCGGCATCATACTACTGTCGCCCGAAGGAGATACAGTTGAATGTATGGTCCGTCTTGACTTCCACACTACCAATAATGAATCAGAGTACGAAGCGTTAGTAGCAGGCCTCGACCTCGCCAAAGCAGCAGGAGCCGCGAGTGTAGTCGTTTATTGCGACTCTCAGGTCATTGCTAACCAAGTAAATGAAGACTATGAGCGCAAGGGCAAGAGGATGAAGAAGTACCTTGATCAAGTAAGGGCAAGAGTAAACGACCTAGAGGCCAAAATCGTCCAAATCCCTAGAGGAGAAAATGAGCGAGCCGATTGCCTTGCCAAGGCCGCTTCAACAGAACATATGATCATCTCCGGTAATGTACTCTTTTTTGTTCAGCTTTCTCTACTAATAGATTCTAGGAACGTACAGAAGATAGGCTCTGAAAGTAACTGGACTGCACCGTTAGTTTCATACTTAAAGAACAGGGTCTTGCTAGACGAAAAGGAGGCTGCAAGAAAGCTGAAGGTCCAGGCGGCGAGATTCATCTTGATAAGAGACGTCTTATACAAAGGAGGTTTCTCCCATCCATATCTGAGACGCTTGGGTATGGAAGAGACAGACTACGTCATGAGGGAGGTACATGAGGGGATTTGCGGAAACCATTCGGGGTCAAGGTCATTAGTGCACAAGCTTGTGCGAGCAGGGTACTATTGGCCCACCATGTAAAAGGATGCCGAGGCTTATGTTAAGACCTGTGACAAATGCCAAAGATTCAGCAATATTATTAGACAACCAACCGAAGAGCTGACCCCGATGATGGCCCTATGGCCGTTCGCTTAGTGGGGATTAGATATTATGGGACCATTTCCTACAGTAGTATGACAGTTGAAGTTCCTGGTATTGGGCATTGACTACTTTACAAAGTGGGTGGAAGCTGAAGCTTTGGCCACCATTACAGAGAAGAACGTACGAAGTTTTTTCTGGAGATGCATCATATGCAGGTTTGGCATTCGTAGAGTCTTTGTCTCGGATAACGGGAGGCAATTCGACAACAACTCCTTTCGGGATTTTTGTTCACAGTTAGGGATAAAGAACCATTACTCCTCCCTGCCCACCCTCAGGCTAATGGCCAGGTTGAAATCACGAACTGATCCTTGCTCAATATTATCAAGACTCGGCTCGAGAGGGCAAAGGGTATATGGCCTGAAGAGTTGCCAAGCATACTATGGGCATACAGGACGACGACGAGGACGCCCATAGGAGAGACACCATTTCGGCTAACGTACGAGAATGAAGCAGTCATACCAGCCGAGGTCGGACTTACAAGCTACAGGGTGCATAACCATGATGACAGCAAAAACGATGAGGCCATGCGTCTACAGCTTGACCTAGTAGATGAAGTCAGGGCGGTGGTAGAATAAAAGCTAGCATGGTACCAGGACCGCATGGCTAAGCACTACAACTTACGGGTTCGACGCAGAGACTTCCAAGTTGGAGATCTTGTCCTAAGAAGAGTCATGGACGCTGCTAAAGACCCCACCCAAGGGAAGCTCGGCCCCAACTGGGAAGGACCTTACTAGATCACGTCATGGCAAAGGAAAGGCACTTACCATTTGGAGACTTTAGATGGACAGAAGCTGCCGCATCCATGGAACACCGCGCACTTGCGGAAGTATTACCAATAGAGATGGCGACATGAAGACCAACCCTTTCTTTTTACAGGTCACCGTAGTTAATTTTTATACTCCTCAACTCTATCATTTACTTTAATTTTTGCTACAATATCTTTTTAAAGCCTAAAGGGCAGGACCTTCTTTCTTTTTTAAGAGCTGCTTTTTCTATGAATGAATAAGAGGAGTTTATTCAGAATTAACTGAAGTTTCTTTCTACAAGATAATAGTTTGCGCAAAGTGGACGACCTTAAGTCCATAAAGTGAACGGTTCTAAGTCCATGAAGTGGGCGACATTTAAGTTCACACAAAACGGACGGTCCTAAGCCTATAAAGTGGACGACCTTAAGTTCACACAAAATGGACGATTCCAAGTCCATAGAGTGAACGACCTTAAGTTCACACGAAGTGGACGGTTCTATGTCCATAAAACGGACGACCTAAAGTTCACAAAAAGTGGACAATTCTAAGTCCATAAGATGGACGAACCCACCCAGGATAAAACACTGTTAAGGTCCCTCAAAAAGAGGAAAATATAAAAGTGACAAGTTCGTCAAGTCCTTATAGTGAACAAAACTATAAAGCTGACGGTCTCACCAAATGGATGAGACCATCATAAAACCAACGGACCTACAAAAATGAAAGGTCATTAAGTCCATAGCATGGAAGCTAAAAGCTGACGGTCTCATTAGATGGATGAGACCATCATAAAACCAACGGACCTACAAAAATGAAAGGTCATTAAGTCCATAGCATAAAGCTGACGGTCTCACTAGATGGATGAGACCATCGTAAAACCAACAGGCATACAAAAATGGAAGGACATTAAGTCCACAGTATGGACGGAAGCCAAAAAGCTAACGGTCCACCAAATGGATGAGACCATCGTAAAACTAATAGGCTTACATTAAGTCCATAAAAATTAAAAAGCCGACAGTCACATTAAAGTAAGTGAAATTAGTCAATTGATGGACGAGGCTGTAAAGCTGACGGGCTACCAAAAGTGACGGAACCATTAAACACAACATGGAAAAAACTACAAAGCCGACGGGCCTAGAGAAAATGACGTTCCTTACAAGACGAGCAAGGTCATAAAGTTAGCAACATAATCAAATACCAAGGGCAAAGCTCGTAAAACTGACAAGATTATCAAACTCAAAAGGATAAGATGGACGGGCTCATAAGTCGCACGAAGTCTATACCAACGGAGTTTTCAAACAAGTTCAAAAAACTAACGAGATTCCCAAAACAGACGGGAATACTTACCAGGACTTCGCCTAGCACAATTACTAATTAAAAAATATATAAAGACGACGGGAATAACATGCCACGCAACAAATGCAACTGTATACAAATAAAAGCCCAAAAAACCAAAGAGGTACTTAAACAATTGTTTGAAAAGTAATTGAAATACACATTAAATGATTGTTTGCAAAATAATACAAATAAAGAAACTAAGTAGCAGGAGCGTCAGCGGGGTTCTCGTCATCTTTTTGATTTTCAACATCTACAATCACAGCTGGAGAGTTGGAAGTAGGAGTAGGAGGAGGATTTGCAGCAAGCTGGGTAAGAACAACGACATTGTCATCCTTTGGAGGAAGATTGGACTCAGGGGAGCCGTCACCTTCATCGTCCATTGTAATTCCAGATAAGTCTAGCTCTGGGAATGCTGATGCAACTTGTTTAAGGAAATCATCAAACCCATTGTCATAATACTCAGCACAAGAGTCAATGAATGATTGCAACGCTTTAAAATCTCGGACAGCGTTAGTCCTAGCCGTCTCCAACCTTTTGCTCAGAACCGTCACCTTCTGCTGAAGCTTTTCTTTCTGATGGTCAGCCTCCTCCAGCTTCTCCCTGACTTCCTTCAGCTCACTATTTAGCGTGCGGACAGCATCCTTGTATTGCCCCGGTTCATTCATCAAATTTGTATTATGTTTTCGGACTCGGGTGACGACCCCCTCCTTGGCAATACAACGATCCTGAAGGGCCTTAACGCGTGCCAAGGCTTGAGAAAAGAACACGGGCGTCAATCAAAGTTAATCAAAACGAAATAAAACCAACTTGACCAAAAGGCAGCAAGCATACCTTGGTGAGATAAAAAAGGGCCGATGCCCCTAAGTCCTCCGTCCCCAATAAGTCGCAAGGCCTTATGTCCGTTGGTTTTATGAAGGACCCAACCTCCCTGACAGCATAGTCCTTGTGGGTCAAGAGGCAACAAGGGCCCTCGATGATGGGACCTGAGGAAGTCATTACCCCCTTGCCCGCACCGTGGCTTGGCTTAAGGGGAGACTTTTCCTTTGGAGCATTGTCCCTAGGAGTAACGGCAGCCTTCTTAGACGGACGGTCGTCACTCCTGTCGGGCTTCCTTTTTGCAGCCTTGATGACGGTCTTAGGGGTTGACGAAGTTTCCTCCCCTGCCTCCTTTGCCTTCTTTTCCTCCTTTTTACAGGTTGCAACAGCTCTCACCCTCTGTTTATCAGATTCCATCTCTACATAAAGTAATTAACAATTAGAATAACAGACGGGAGGGGTAAACTGATGGAGGCAATAAAGAATTTACTCACGTCGGCAAGAGAAATTGTCCAATTTGCGGGCTTCAGCCGACGGCTCTGGACCCCTGCAGTATAAATGAATAGTATCAAGGGTAATCAAGTCCCTACACTTTCATTCCTCCAAGGGAGTTTCAAGAACCCAACGGATGAACTCCTCCTGTTCGTCAGTTATGTGGGGACGGGTATTAGCTGGAAAAAAAAAAAAAAAAGAGAGGGGAAAGAATGTTAGAAGTGTCACCTCAAAACAAAAGAAAAATGGTTGACGGGATTAACCTGAATCCCTGACAAAAGCCTAAGTATTGTCAAAGTAGCCATGAGGCATCGTCGCCCATTCCTCTTGACGGCATACCCAATCCGTCCCCTCAACAAAGAAGTACCTACTTTTCCAGTTCCTATTGGAATCTGGCATATTCGATACAAGTCTCAAACCTTTCTCCTGGGCATTAAAATGGTCTGTCCCCTTAGAAGATGCAATGTGATGGGGTCTGTAGCAATAAAAGAATTCATCCAAGGTAAGCTGACAGTTTCCTCCACTAAGACGACCCTATAGTATTTCACCACTTATAAAAATTCTCCAGGCATTCGGAGCAATTTGAGTGACGGACAGGCCCAGAAAATCAGCCAGCTGACGGTGCAAGGCCGTCAGTGGCAATCTAAGACCCGCAACAAACATGGCATTGTACATGCCAACGTCAGCGGTTCTCCCCGAGTAACATCTCTCGTTCTCTCTAGGAAGACGGATCGGGATATGGTCTGGAATTTGATAACGGGCACGCAACTCCCTAAAAACCTTATCACTCATCATAGGTAAAAACTTGTTGATGGCCCAATCCTCAAGAAGGATGAAAGGACGGTTATCCCCGGGACCCTCTGAGGTCCCTCCACTGGATTCCTCATCACCGTCATCATCATCCCTATCTCGACATCACCGTCGGGAGATTGGGCCGACGTCTCTCTCTCTGACGAAGGTGAGAAGTCCTTTGACTCATCACTCGAACCAAAGGCCTCGTCGTAGCCCGCTCCTTCGCGGACTGACGACTCCTCACACTACGCGTCACTTGACATTTGACTACCTACAAGTAACGGATCCAATCTAAGTACCTAAGCTGACGTCCTCACTAAGGAATTATTCAGCCGTAAGCAAAAATGCAAAAAAGAAGAAGAAAAGGAAACAGGAACTTACTGGTAAGTTGACGTTCTGAAGAAGAACGGCTTCAAGGGTAGCAATGGACAAGCTGATAGAAGTAAAGAATGAGTTGACGAAATTAAGGGTGACGGTCTCTCTCTCTCAAAGATCAGCAAGGATGAAATAGAGAAAATGAGGAGGTGGCGCCACTTATATATAGAATAGAAGTGCGTGGAAGACGAAGCAACGCCCTCGTCAGAAGCGGAGTCAATGAGAACGCACCATTTGTCCAGAGCATTAAATGCACGGCGGCTCGAGGAGTTCCTCGTAAATGATTTTCCCACTGCCATAAAGAATGTAATAATAATCAGTCAACAAAAGCGTTACTCCATAACCCGTCAGTATAAAAAGTGACGAGGATATGGAGTAGGGGGCAACTGATAAGGATAAAAATAGAGATTACTCACAATAAGATAAGCTGACAGTTATAGGTGGACGGATACAATTGAACCCGTCAACATTCATTTGAAGACTGTCGACAAAAGGGATATGTAGGGAGAAGCACCGGCAAGGCATACCCTAAGGCTGATAGGATAATAAAGCTAACGAGATTATGAAACTGAAGGGATCATGAAGCTGATAGGATTAAGACTGAAGGCGTTGGGTAAGCTGACGACCTTAGCAAAGGATTGCTTGCCAATCACGATTGCGTATATAAAGAAATGTCTTGCTCTCCATGTTTTGTGATACCTAAGAGGGATTCCTATATGGAAAGGATCCCGCAAAATACGCCCAAGAAGACTCTTATAAGGAAAAGACTTCTACTCTAAGGAAAAGAGGTTAACCCTCTATTACTATAAAAATCCAAATACCCTCACAAACCAAGGTATATATAATTTACCCTCTCTAGCACTCTAGAGTTGTGAGAATAGTTCTAACTTGACTTTCAGAGGGTATTTGGCCGGCGCTACACCGGTGCTCTCTGTGAGGTCTTCTCTTTTTATTGTGCATGTGCTGTTTCGAGTGTGCGAGGACTGTGTGGCTTACTGGTGACTTTTTCAGCATTATCATTTATTATTATTATTATTATTATTATTATTATTATTATTATTTTCTCTAACAAGATTGGAAATGAGGTACCAATTTTAACATTTTCTTTTGTCTTTATTATTAACAAATTTATATACTATTGAATCATTGATTTTGTATTATGAGTTTTTTTTTTGTTTTGTTTTGTTTTGTTTTTTTTTTTTTTTTTTTTTTTTTTTTTTTTTTTTTTGTAATATTGTCTTGTTAAACACTTTAATAATATTATTCAATTTTTGCTAAAAATTAGTTTGATTTGATGGAATAAATTTATTTGTAATTTCAAGTATATTTTTATTAACGAAACATGTTTTATTAAAAATAATTGTAATAGTTGTGGGCAAATTACCAAGAAGTAGAATTTGACAGGGTGAGGCAAGGCTTCGCAGGGATGAGGTAAGAAAATTTATGCGGGGCGGGGGCGAAGACCCCATCTTTTAGACCCGTCCCGCCCCATTGCTATCCCTATATAATATACTATTATTCATTCATTTATTGATCTAACTTGGATGCAAGTTTTTAACTTTTAAAACTGAGTTTCCTTAACGTGCAAAACTGCGCAATTGAACTTTAGATTTTTGACAAGGACGGTATCAAAATACTGTCCTGTCTCCCCAATGTGCAAATCCAGTTAAAGATCCATTAGGAAAACATTTCACCTTTGGGTAAATGGGTTATCAAACATTTTTCTTGCATCATTTAAGAGCAAAAATGGAATCCAAGCTCCAAGTGCAAGTTAAAATGTATTGTAGCGAAGATGGTTCTTCCTACCAGGTCAATATGAAGTTTATTTATTTATTAATTTATTTTATTTTTTTAAAATACCAACCAAAAACAATTGCTTGAATCATGTAAGAGAGAAAAATGGGCCTGCGTTTAAGGAATTCTCTCTTGGCTATGGCTACTGGCAAGTTATTCGAACAATGATATGCGGTAATTAGCAATCCAAAGCAAGGGAGTCAATATTGTACCGGAGGTTGTACCGGTTTGGCCAGCGGTACGATATATTTCAGATACCGGTCAATACTGGTGTCCTGTTTTGGGTTTACCGCTATTTTTTATATTTATATATATCTGTGTGTGTGTGTGTGTGTGTGTGTGTGTGTATTATAATAAATATAAAAGTTTACCATAAAACATTTCCTCAATTCAGAACTAATTATTCATGGTTTTAGACTTTAGTATCAATTAAAAGGAAAAAAAAAAACACAATATAGAAAATAGAAAGCTTAAAAATTACCATTGCATACTAAGAAAACAAATAATACTAATAAGTTAATGCAAATAAATTACCATTCTGCTCTAACAAAAATTCAAAAATTACAAAACTAAAAAAAAAAAAAAAAAAATTATGTACCAATCGGTATTGTCCGGAATTGGCCGGTATGGTCGGTATTTTTTCCGGTACGAAATAGGGGGGGTTATATGTATCGGTTTTCTTGCCGGTATGGTATATTCCGGTGGTATCAGTTGGTACGTTATGGAATTGACTCCCTTGATCCAAAGGAGTACGGGAAATAACCATTTTATAATTTTGTTTATGGCTTCAATGTTGTTACAATTAGCATTTGATCAAATAACTAGACATGGAAAAACAGGCGGGTCAGGTAAATTCGGTTGTGGGTCAAAACGAGTTATTTTTAAATGGGTCAATCGGGTTGGGGGTCAATTTGGGTTGGGTTGGGTTGGGTCGGGTCGGGTTGACTCGTATTTTTCAAACAATTTTTATTTTATTTTATTTTTTTTAAATAGATGCAGTCTGTCAATTGTTTATGAGTTCCTCAACTGTGATTAGATTGATAGATTCTCATTGGTGATACTGTTACCAATTACCACTAAACACTTGATACCCAAATTTGATGCAATTCTTGTTCCAGCTTTCTAGAAACTAATCTTGGTATAATCTTCAATTTGTTTAAAGTAGGAAGAGAAAATGAAGGTGACAAGTAAAGAATGACAAACTATAATAGAGTACAATTAGCTGATGTATACATCTAATTTAGTAATTTACCAACACGTATAACATGCACATGCATTGTATACTAATATTAAAGAATTGGGATTTCCCTTGCTCCTCACCAAAGCCAAAGGACATTACGGTGCTGATGTGAACTCATCAAAAGCACAATTCGTGCGCTTAGTCTCTAGATCCTCCATTCATTCATTTTGATATACTGCTGTACAATTCATTCATTTTGGTCACATTTCAGTGTTTCACTCTTCAATGTTTGTGAATCGTGCCTTTGGCTTTGGACTACAACTAAGCTAGTCAATTGAATTAGATTTTTTTTTTTCCTTTTTTTTAATGGTTGTGTTGTGTTGTCTAAGTCTTGTCTCATTCTTTCATGTCATGTCTGTGGAGGCAGTGGAGCTGAAGCTTTATTGGTTGTGAAGCCCTTAAATAGTCAAATTGCATGTGAAGGCGGAAGCTATTGTCTTGTCTTGTAATTTATTGACTGCTGGTTTGGTCTGGTTTGGTTCTAGTGCTTTGTGCTTTATGCACCTAGTATCAGGACGTAGTTTAAATATTTTTTTAGAGAATTTTTTTTAACGAGTCAGGTCCGGTCACGGGTCAATCCGTTTTTGCTTCGGGTAAAAAAAATTGAGTTCGGGTTGGACCGGGTCAGAAAATTCTGACATGTTTTGCCATGTCTACAAATAACGTATGCAAATTGTGTAGAAAGTGCCTGAGTAATGAGCAAACATAAAACTATTGGTGTGTGGGCAAGGGAGTTCTAGTGAAAGGTAACAATTGTTAAGTAACTATATACGAAGCATTTTTTGGCTGTTGAGGAAATAGAGGAGTGTGGAGGGTAGTCTAGAACGAATTTCTCTTACAATTGATTGTGCATGAGAAAGCAAATTCGGATGCTTGACATGGTATAGGGTTTTGAAGGATCCTAGACTTTTCGTCTGCAGATAGACCAATTGGAAAATGGGTTATGAGTTTTGACCAACAATTAAATATATTTTAGACTATTATCTCAAAAAAAAAAAAAATTATACTAAAAATATTGTTTTCGTACCAAAATTTTTTAAAAGTTAATTTTTAATCACTAAACTTTAAAAAGTTTGTGTTTTTTATCTATAAACTTCTGCAAATGTTTTACTCTATGTCCTTTTGTCTATATCAATTAGTTTCCTACACGTCTTGACTTTATGTCCTTTTTGTCTATATCAATTAGTTTTAATCCTACACGTCTTGACGGAAAGCTAACATGGGATGCAACTACTACAATATTTTATATGAATATTTTAACATGGTATGCAACTACTACAATATTTTGAGATTCAACTTGTATATTTTGCACTATTCAACGAGTAACTAATTCAACTATTGACTCAAAGCTTACATTAGGTCAAATTTCACTTTGGGTTCAACAACTATGATTTTTTTAACAATGATTTATAATCTATAAATGTCCTTTTTATGATATAGAAGGGACAAAGTATGTACTTTATTTGAGGAGAGATAATCAGAAGTAAATGGTTTGGCTCTCTCCAAAGAAAATATTGACTCTACCAACTATCATATTATGTTTTGTTTATCAGATGCTAGAGATCGCTTCAAGACTTTTATGTTGGTAGATTCAAGTTAATTCAACTGAAAAACCTCTTATTTTCAAATAAGAGATCTAGAATTCAAACATTGTCAATACCAAAAACTCGAATGATATTTTTGCCTAATAATAAATAACAATAATCATGGAGTGAATATCATGAATTAAAATTTGTTCCTATCTTAGAAAAAAAAAAAATAGAATAAAAAGAAGGTATTTCAGTGCTTTTTGGTCCTTTTGGATTAAAATTTTTTTTTGAGCTCATGTTTTGGACTAAATTAGTCAAAAACTGATGGGATCGACGAGAACACGTTATAGTGACGAGGCCATAGTAATGACGAGGATATCCCCTGATGACGAACAAACCGTCAATGACGAAGAAAGGAAAGTCATTCAATGGTGCCAGTAAATAACCTGGGCGGTTACGAAACCAGAAGAGCAGACTGTTGGGGACTAATAAAAGCCCCATAATTGGGCTTGAGGCGTTATGAAAGAAGAGCATTTACACTCCAACGGCTAGCAGTCAGGCTCACAGGTATAAAACTCTCACATTTCGCAGCATAAGGTACGATACTACAATTCTGAAAAGATACTCCTTACTGCTAGTTCTATAAACATCTTGATTGCTCTAACTTTGGCATCGAAGACGTTGTGGTAGGCACCACACCGGTGACCATCCTTCTTGAAGAGAACCAGACGCTAACGGGGAGTTCCATCTGCCTTCTGAGACTGACGAGTTGCACCTCATCAAAAACACTATGTACTAGTTTCAGACTTTTCGTGAGAAGTTCCACTGTTTTATCAGAGACGTGGATCTTTCTTTGCTTGAAAAGAGGTATATCTAGTTTATCTACTCCTAGTCCTAGAGCACTTTCATGGGCCTCAGGAAATTGGTTTAGGGTCAAAGGCCCAGGATATGTGGATCTTTTTGCCCATTGGTCTAGCTTTTTCAAAGACGTGCATTGAATGGGCCAAAAACTGTGGCTCTTTTGAATGGCCCAGTTTCTAATATAAATCTCCTTCCTAAATCCGAGAACTCCATACTTGTGCGAAGTGTAATCTTTGCAGAATATATAGCTGCCTCATTCTTTTCTGCGAGGGCTTGCAGTCCACCAATGCTACCAGCCTATAATAGAGTATCCAACTAGGCCAATCAGAGTTGGGGTTGCAAACTGAACTTTTGAAATTTCAAGAATGGTGTTGGACATTTCGGGGAAGCTTAAACAGCAGTCATGGTCCCAAGATGACATGGTATGGTATACATCACAGTTCATGCAGTCAGCTTTTAGGATATAGGCTTCAAATTTCATTTCAGGTACGTTTTCTTTGTCTCGTCTGACTAATGTGTCAAGTGGATCTTATTCTTTTGAATATCAATTACCAGTGGAGCTAAAGAAGCATAAAGAATTTGTGAAAGTAATTTAGTATTGGACATTAATTATGAAATTGGATTAGAGCTCTGTGCATATTTGTTTAGTTTACAATGTAAATGTTATATTGACAGTATAATGTAAACTAATAATTTTACTTCTCTTTGACTTTTGCTTTTCTTCTTGTCTATTAGAAGATATTAAGACTGCAACAGTTGGTATTAAGAAGAACAGGAAGAAGACCAGTAATGCTACATGTCGTTTTTGCATTAGTGTTACAAAGCTACAAGTCGCATATCAGTATTTATTGGTTAATCAGTTACAGGTTGTTTTACACGTGTTCTCTTTGTATTGGTGGCTTATAGTTTGGATAATTCTGTTAGTTACTACTCTGATCGATGTATATAAAGACACAGCTTGTAATCTATTGGCAATATACAAGATACACAATTTTCTCATTCACATTGTTTCTCTCAATTCTTCATCACCATTGTCAAAGATCACAGCTTGCACCAATTCTAATATTGTCTTCAAATTGTGAACTTTTATAAAGCGTGCATGATCCAAAGCACAACAAACTTTATTAAGTAGATTTTGAAATGAACATAAAATGAAAAACATAACTTCTAAATAAAAGTTATGGATCATTCCATAAGCAAAGAATTTGAGTGTTTTAAACTTAAAAGTTATGGAGTTTGAAATGTTACCGGCCTTGCACAATTGAAATCGATGCATGATTAACAGAACAAATTCCAGTCATGCTATTAATTTGGTTTTCCTTCACGACAGTTCCCACATTCAAGAAACCTGGTTGCTTGGGACAAGGTAGAGCTACACTTTCATTGCTTAGCATTGTGACAACTTCAGACATGGCAGGTCTATCTGCTGCACTTTCTTGAACACAGAGGAGAGCTATGTTAATGCATCTGAGTGCCACATGCATAGAACATACATCATCAAGTAGAGGATCCACCAAGTCCGATCCCCTCTCATTTGTCCATAATTCCCATGCCTTAAAATCAGGAGGAAAAGAGAAAGAAAGAAGAATAATCAATCGAAAGTCAGAGGTTATTTGGTCAGGGTTCTAAGGTGTTTAGAACAAGGAATTTATAATTTATGTAAACGATACGTGTAAGTAACCTCTTTCATATGTAACCATTACACATAATCGTATAATACCCTCTCGAAAGCAAGGGACTTCATATATACCCCCCCCCCTAAGGATTACGAAATAGTTTTCATTCCATTAATAGTGATTAAATATTTTTTCCAGCAAATCCCAACAAAAAAATCAGAATTTAAAAGTGATTGGAAGTTTTTACAAGTGAAAGTGCAAATAGGATACTTACATATCCAAGAAGATGGCAAGAGTCAGTTGGATAAAAACCAGTGTTCTTTTGACCACTCACAATCTCTAACAATAAGATGCCAAAGCTAAAAACATCTGATTTGATAGAGAAGAGGCCTTCTAGAGCATATTCAGGAGACATATAGCCACTAGAAACCATTATCAAGTAAAAAGAATTAGTAGTTTCAAATTTTTTTTTTTTAAATGTATGGGCACATGAATACATTCATGTTTGTTATTATGATTCAGAATTTTTTGTTTATTTTACTTACTAAGTGCCAACAATCCTATTGGTATTTGCTTGAGAGTCGTTTCCTCCAAATATTCTTGCCATTCCAAAATCTGATATTTTTGGATTCATGTCACTATCCAACAAAATATTACTGGCCTTAAGGTCTCTATGAATAATCTTGAACCAGGAATATTGATGAAGATAAAGAAGTCCTTGAGAAACTCCTTCAATGACTCGGAGTCGTGTTCCCCAATCTAAAATCTTGCTCTTTTCTGGATCTGATTTACATAAAATGAGTAAATTGCAATGCACAATTAGTAGCACACGTTCAAAGGACAAAAGCACAAAACACAATTTTATGAAAACTTCAAAATAGGAGAAACTACAAACCAAAAAGGAAGAAATCCAAGCTTTTGTTGGACATATACTCATAAACAAGTATCTTTTCATCCCGTTCAATACAGCAGCCCAAAAGTCTGACAAGATTCTTGTGTTGGAGCTTGGCGATGAGCATTGCCTCATTTTTTAGTTCCTCACAACCTTGCCCAGATCTTTTTGAAAGCCTTTTCACAGCCACCTCATCCCCTTTCTGTAAAATTCCCTGAAATGCTTGTGCTTAAACTTAATTAGTTCCATTACTACTAGGGAGAACGTTAGCTCACTTAAATCTGAAGAGATATACTTTGTAGGCTTTAATATCATAGTCAGAAACAAAACTGGCATGGGCCTCTTTGTGCTTGTTAACACTTACTAAGATGGCAAAGTTTAGTCTTTTTATTTACAGTCCCCTAAGCATTGCGTTTAAGGATATTGAATCATACCTTATAAACGGGCCCAAAACCACCCTCTCCTAGCTTGTTTGCATCTGAGAAATTATCAGTTGCAGCAGAAACACTTTTTAAACTGAACAATGGCATTTTGACTTCCTTTTTCTTACCATCTCCAGGCTTACTTACTTCAGAAAGCTCAGAATTTTCTGTTGTTTGGGTCATGCCCACATCTAACTGTAACAAATCCTCGCCTGAATAGTGAACAACAAATTTATACGGTGTTAATTAAGGATGTAAATTTTTATTGCTTAAATAGCTATTCGAGCAATTCTTTACTCACCCTTCTTTCTGAGCTTTCTCCTCACATAATAAAACAAAAGGCCCAATGTAAGCATTGCAAAGGGAGTAGACAAGGTCAGTACCAAAATTTGCAACACTCCGAATTTGAAATTTGTACTAGAGATTGAATTGTTATTTACTGTGTCTATTGAGGTTTCATTCCTTGAGTTTGCATCTGAAAAAGGAAATCAGAGAAATAAATAATGTATGCATCATTACTATAGGTATCTCCTCAAAGTTCTTTAAAAAACAGAAGATAAAATAATTGCTAAGAAGAAAACACTACCGCGATACTAATAACTAATTACTAACAAGTCTTCAAATTTCTTACCTAGCTTGACCAAATCCGAAGAAGCAAGTTTCAGATAGAAATCAATTCCATTTATATCATCGGTTGAGCGTTGTTTCAGGTTCAATAGAGCACCATGCCATACAAAGCATTGAAGCTTGGGATCTTTGGGATTTTTGGGATCTCGCTTTATGTAATAATAAGCATAAGCAACACAAGAACAGTTGTTCAAGCAAGCCGATTGGCAGTCAGTAGGATTGTCTGTCTCCCGATGTTGCCGATTATCAGGCCAATCAATTATTGACATGCTAAAAAACCCATCTTTCTGAACATCAATATTCTTAGTGCACTGCAGAGCAGTTTCCCTCAAACAACCAGTACTGGATGAGTTCCCATTGCTCCAAGCATCAGCAGAAACAGGTTTGAAACTTATCAAGGTCATCATGATAAACAGAAATTAAGTAAAAAGCAGTTTGAACAAGCAGTCATTGAACAAGAACAATCAGAACAAGCTTCAGTAGTTGATGTTCTAGCTGCAGAATCAATAGAATAAAGGAAGTACAAAAACGACAGTAGTTTAATTCAGTTCTCCTTACTTTGCACAGAAAACGACTTACAGTTTAGTTCATTGTAATTTTCCTTTAGTGTTTACACGTGCCTCACGTGCTTGAGTTAGTAAGATTTTCTGTTTTGTTTGTTAAGTTAGTTGCACAACTTTTGCTTCTGTGTGTTGTACTCGAGTTGTATATAAGCTTCTCTTCTGATAATTATTAGATTGAGAAATCATTTTACTAAATTCTTCTTTGACAAAACTAAACTATTGGTCCTTGAAGTTTGTCTTGTAAGTACAATTGCTCCCTAAAGTGTTGGCCACCATCTTGGGCAATTCTTGTGTGCCTGTTAAGATCAAAGGCTCATGGTCCCTAAGACTCCAAAGGCTTCCAAGTCTGACTAGGACTCTCTCATTTCTTATGAAGGCAACTTGGCTTGCAAGAACAATTGCCCTATCATGGTCTCCAATTTTGAGTTCAATGGCTCTGACTCCACAAATTTTGACAAATCAAACGGTTCAAGAAGATTTGGATTTTGTGATAGTATTTGCAGCAATGTGGTATTTGGTTTTGGTATGGAGGTCGGCTGAAGATAGTGGTTGGGGGGACTCGGGTTGTTTTGGGATTAGAAGAAGTTTAATTGTTTGACAACTCAAATCGTGATGTGTAAATAATTTTTAAAATTTTTTCATTAAAAATATGTCAAGTCATTAATTTGTTGGTCACATAAGTAACATTACTAACTATAGTTAATAAATGGACTAGTACCACTCACTTTTAAAACTTGAGTGATCAATAGTGCTCATTTGAAACTTGAGAGATTAATTGCATTGAAAGAGTGAATTTTAGAGGCCAATAATGCAGTTTCACTAAAACTTTTCAGCAAAAAATTAAATAAGTTATCCTACACAAGATTATTTGGTTAGGAAAATATTTTCTTTTTGTAAGGTTGAATTTATTCAACCATCTAATTGGCTTTATTCCGTGCCAAATTTGCTTGTAATTCAGCATTTAGTAACCCTGTATTTAGGTGGGTTTGATGTAAGGGTAGTGAGTGAGATAGAGTGAAGATTGCTCAAGAGTGTGCTAGAAAACAGAGACTTGCGGCTGGGACTCGCGGGTGACTCGCGGCTGCAAGCCGCTAGACGCAGCACATGTGCCAAGCATGCTGGAAGATGAATAGTCATGCAAGCTGGAGCACTACAGGACAAAACAGGACAACTGGCTATACGGTTATCTCACGACTGGATCTCGCGACTTAGTCAAGCCGCGAGGTCAAGCCGCGAGCCACCCCTATTTTGTAAAACCTGACGTTTCACATTCCTCTCCCACTCCAGTATAAATACCCCTTTTACCCACGATTGTGAGAGAGCTTCCAGAGAGAATTTTGAGAGAGAAACCCTAAAGAAAAACAAAATTGATTCACCCACAATATATACCTTAGAATCTCTTCAAATTCCTCAACTCTCTTCCTCTCCATTGTCAAATCCTTGAGAAGCATTATACCAAACCTGGTTCTCACCATTATCAATACTGTGAGAGAGCTGGTTGGATATTTGGGAAGCATTTAGGAAGGAACCAATCTTCATTGGCTGATGCTACGGTCTAGTAGCGGAATCCGGGAAGTTAGAAAAGAAAAAGGTTCAGCGCAACCTCGTTGGAGCAAGAAGCTTGGAGGGCTTAGGTGCACTGGGTAGATTAGGCTTGGAGGGTCTATTGCTGTCCATGTATCCCAACTGTATTTTCTAGTGGATTGTTTACCGCTTGGAGGGCGGCGGAGAGGTTTTACGCCGAGGGCTTCGGTTTCCTCTTCGATAACACATTGCGTGTTGTCTTTGTATTTGCATCTTCCTTCCTCTCTATCTTTGCCTTTTTATTATCTGCTGTGGATTATATTTTGTTTTGGCTTAGATAGTTTTTACCAATTCCATATTATAGCATATGTTAAGTTTCCGCACACTAGTTGTTTGACATATTGCTTGAATTGGTTAAATTGTAATTTGGGGGTCTAAACGTTCAAAGGTGTTTATACACGTTTTTGAACATTCACTTTTGTTATCTGATAATAGCTTATTGCTTAGAGGAAGGTGGTAACTTGAGGCTGCCATCAAACTTATTCCAAAATTGCTCACTTGAAACTTGAGAGACTAATTGCATTGATAGAGTGAATTTTAGAGACCAATAATGCAGTTTCACTAAAACTTTTCAGCAAAAAATTAGATAAGTTATCTCACACAAGATTATTTGGTCAGGAAAATATTTTCTTTTGTTATCTGATAATAGCTTATTGCTTAGAGGAAGGTGGTAACTTGAGGCTGCCATCAAACTTATTCCAGAATTGCACTTTTCTACGCACAGAATTTCCAACAAAATTGTCTTCTTCTTTCTTTTCTTTTATTTATTTATTATTTTATCATAAGGGTCAATTATTGTGTTATATCTACGAGTACAACCACTCTCAAGATTTTCATCTTACTGGACCTTGACAGTAACCGAGCAATAATTTTTTTCACAACGAAATGAAATCCCTAACTGAATACAGAACACTTAAATACATTATCTGATAATATTTTGTATGAAAAAGTTCTCTCAAACAAATATCTCATTACAATTTTTCTCAACAAGTTTTATATTTTAATCTGTTATGTTTTTAAGTGTTCGCTAATTCCAAGACACATTAATTTTTATTCAGTTACTATTGGGGCTGATCAAAGAATTGAAGCAGTGTAATTTTGCTCAAGCAAAATCGATTTCACTATAGTGTAAGTGAGACATTAAAGGAATCTGAGAATTTGGCATGTCACTCGTTCAAGACTCACTCAAGCTAGATCGTCCAAATTATACAGAAATCTGATTGCTTTGGAGAAGGATTCGTGCTTGCTTCTTTTAACCTACTTGTGCACCTTTATTTATAAAATCATACTATGCACTACTTTTCAGCATAGAATAAGGCGGCCAGGCGCCAGTCTAGACAGATCAATCAGGAGAAAAAAGCAACTTTGTTATGGTCCTTAGAGCAATTGCACCAATCATTGGAAAATAGAAAAAGTGTTCATTTTTACATACTTTTGCTAAAAAATTATCCATATTAGGGGTCTATAATACTGTATATATACAACAATGTTATAGTAATCGTGTAAATATGCATGGTTACTGTAGCTTTCTATTTGATTATTTAAATATATCTTCTCTCTCCTCTCTCACCGCTACTTTTTTTGCTCTGACTCTCTTTCTTTCTTCCCTAACTCAATTCAATACAGAAAAAGGAGGAAGAAGAGAATCAATTTAAAACAATCCAAAACAAACAAATATTAAAAACAAATCCAACTCAAAATCAACTCAAAACAAAATCAGTTACTCCCTTCATCGTCTCTGCCTTTTACCAATACCACAAGTGCATTCGCTTCAAGCTTGTCTCCGCCACTAAAGCTTCCAATCCTAAGCCCCAGATCGAGGCTCCTTTGCTACAGCAAGGCGATGGAAAGATCGCTGGATCCAAGTGGTTCGTCGCGAGGTTCGTCGGAGCTGCCTTGTTTGGGCTCAACTCTAGGATCGAATCCTTACTTATGCTCGCTGTCATGTTGTTTAACATTGGGGTGTTCATGGTTGTTGTGCTTGGCCTCGTGGTTGGTTACTTGATTGTAGACGTGGCAAAACAGGGTAGGCCGGGTCGGGTTCGGGTCGCGGGTCAAAATAGGTCATTTTTAAACGGGTTAATCAGGTTGTCGGTCAAGTCGGGTCAGGTTGACTTGTATTTTTCAAACAAGCTTTTTTTTAATTTTTTTTTCCAATTACAAAAACAAATCAATGACAACCTGTTTAGAGAGAATGAATAAAATCAATTAAGGAAATGAATTGCACTTAATACCACTTGTTAATATCCTTCCAATTTTGACAGTTTTGAGCATGACAAAAATTCTTTATAGTCATAAATTTATGATAGAAAAAGTCTTTAATGTTAATAGTTCACTGTCAAAATGCATATAATTATAAGTTTACAACTTCAAAAAGAGATAGATATTAAGAAGTACTAAAAAGTATATTTTAAGTTTACATCACTAATAATATCATTCCCACAAAAAAAAAAAAAAAAAAAAAAAAAAAACTACATGTCAAGGACCATATCAAGTTATCGACCTTCTTAAGTGCACATTTTCCCATTGCATTTAAAATAATAGTAAAGTTAGATTATTTAGAAAGATAAACTAAATAAAAAAAGATTTAAAAATAAACATAACATATGAAGTGAAGAAGAATAAGTAAATATTTTATAAGAGGAAGCTTGGTTTAAAGATTTAAGGACCAAAAGAACTAAGAAGAGAAGATAAAAGAAAAATATAAAAGAAAAGAGTAGAGGCGTAGAGAGAAAAGAGTAGAGGTGGAGAAAAGGGTAGAGGCGCAAGAGTGAAACTAAAACACTTCAAGCTTTGTGTGAAAGTGTGAAAAGGCCAAAAGGGTAGAGGTGCAAGAGTAGAGGAAGCTTTGTGGTTTGTCACGTTTGTGTCTTTGTGGACTACAGCTAGTCAGCTACTATAGGGGCTAAGTCTAGCCATTTAGTGTGTTAGTAAATAGTGAGTAATGACTTAGTGTACTAGACTACAGACCACTAGTGAGTCTAGTGTGTGAGTTGTGAAGTGTGATCATATCAAATTGAATGAGTTTTTTTTTTTTTTTTTTTTTTTTTTTTTTTTTTTTTTTTAATGATTGTCTTGTCTTGTCTTATGTCTGTGAAGGTTTTAGTGGTTGTGACTTGTGAAGCTCAAACTGAATGTGAAGCTCTTAGTGGTTGTCTTGTCTTGTCTCCTGTGAAGTGTGAACATATATAATTGACTATTGGCTCGCTTCGATGCTTTGTGCTTTATGCACTTAGTATTAGGATGTAGTCTAAATATTTTTTTATTGAATTTTTTTTAACAGCTTGGGTCACAAGTTATCTAGGTCAGGTCGGGTTGGGTTGACCAGCAAAAAATCGGGTTGGGTCACAAGTCAATTGTTTTTGGTTTGGGTCAAAAAATTTAGGTTCGAATCAGGTATTTTTTGGGTCGGTCGAGTTGGGTCCGCAAATTCTGACCCATTTTACCACGTTTACTTGATTGATATGTGTTTGTGTCAATGTGAAGATTGGAGGTTTGTTTATGGGGTTTTTCGGTGAAGAAAGAGGGAAGGAAGAAGCAAATCAGAGTCACTGAGAGAGAGAGAGAGAGAGAGAGAGAGAGAGAGAGTGTGTGTGTGTGTATAATAGATAAACTGATGTGGGTGTTTTGGAAAAAGGGTTGTGTAAAATAGAAAAAGGTAGGTTGAATATTTTACAGGGGCTAGTATGATTGCTCTTAAAGCATCTACCCGAACGCTTGATATTCCGTTGTTGTGTTCCCTTCTTACTGTCGTTGGCACCAACCTAGTCGTAAAGTGAATTCCTAGAACCTAACTATAAGGCCCGTTTGAGCCAAAAGAGGGTGTGTAGGGCATGAGAGGTATAAGGTTGGTTAGGGTATGTGTTACTAAATGCAACGGTTGTGAGAAAAACATGATAACTGAGTGTTGAACCTAGGATAGTATGGATAGGTTGTGGAGATCCAACTCCTCTATCAGCTCCAGGACTAGTTGTCCTCCTGATATTGTAAATGAAGAAAATCACACTATTGATGATAATGAGTTGATCCCTGATTTTTGGAATTGGAATATTCCTAAAGTTGATACTAAAACTGTTTATAAAACTAGTTTTGTTGAAAGTACTTTTCATTCTGCTTACAAAGCTAGAACTGTTGAACAAATTTTCTCTATTTCAAAAGTTTATGAAAAATGTTGTTTGTTCACTAAAAGAAATATTAATGACTTCCTTACTGCTAAAAAATTCAGTTATTTGCATATTGGTATGGTTCAAGTTGCTATTAAACCACTTACCCGAAAGGGTATTAATGCTTCTGTCCTTATGTGTTTAAGAAATGCCAGATTTAAGATTTTTAAAGATAGCATTCTTGGTATGATTACTGCTTCTATGTATGATGGACCTATTTATTTTAATTGTTATCCTGATCTTACTCTTGCTTTGGATGATCCTAATATTGTTAAAGCTTTGACATTGAATATTGCTTCATCTGGTTATCACATGGAAGAAGGAAGCCTTTTGCTTTGATTTATCGCATTTATTATAGACTAATGGGTACTCAAATGAATCCTTGTGCTAAGATTCCTAGAGAACTTTCGGGTAAAACCATGTTAATTCAATGTTCAACTCCTGATGCTAAAATTCAAGTTCCAAAAATGATTCAATGGCAAGATGTTAAACTTCCTAATGATTGGTTGTTGGAACAAGAAACCCCTCCTACTAAACCTATTTTTGATGAACTTGATCTTACTCATATTCAACAATATCTTGATGGTACTATTAAAATAAGTTTTCAAAACAATCCACCTTTAAGGATCAACGAAGGAAGACATTCCTTTGCTAGATCTGAAAGTATTTCAGAAAGAGATCAAGAAATCAATGATTTTTTGAAAAAGAATTTGGAAAAATCCTCTAATTTAAAGCTAAAAAGTATTTCAAGTGATAAATCTCAAATTAGCACTATTTTCTATTCTACTAAAGCTGAATCTTCCTCTCCTTATGACAATGTTGCTGTTAATGATGAAGAAGACTCTGTTTCTGTTACTCCATCTGACTTTGATTCTCCCCCTATTGAAAATCCTCCTGTTTACCAAAACCAATTAAGAGTTTTGACTATTTTGGATGAACACTTTGAAGTTGATTTGGTTTCTTTGTATGATGAATTCATGCTTGCAAAAAACAGAACCAAAAGAAAATATTTCCAAAATAATTTTGCTCAGTCTGAAAAAGACTGTGTTAAAAGAAAATGGTTGGAAAAGATGAATCAATTGAAAAAACATATTTTGTTTTTTGATTTTCTTGAAAACCATTATGTTTCAAAAGATGAGGTTTCAAACCAACATTTAAATGTGACAAAGAAATCAATTTTTTTTTAAAATAGATAAAACCATTATTAGGTCTAGTCATCCTCCTCTTGACTCAATTTTGATAACTACCAAGAAAGATGAAGTGACAAAAGAGGAAGCGAAGGCCTCTCCTTTCAAAATTGCTGATGATCAAACTCCTATTATTAGTCTTATTGAATAAAACAATTTTACTAATCAATCTTTGCATATTATTGGTTAACAGCTTGACCGTATTAAAGAAAAAATTGTTGAAAAACCTGTTTTTAAAAAATCTGTTTCTATTAAAACTGAGAAACCTTTGATTGATTTACCCAATCAAAGAGAAAAAGTTATGTTTAAAACTTCTTAGTCCAAGACTCTTGAGTTTGTTGAAAAAATGCTTTCTGATTTAAAAGTTAAAATTGAGGGTACTTCCACAAGTACTTCAGCTGCTCGAATTATTTCCAAAAAAGAAATTGTTTTTGAAGAAAATACAGATTCTGATACTGTTTCTTCTGTTTCTGCAAAAAGAATCTTTGATGATGATTTCCCAAAAATTAAAAGATTTGTTGGAAACTCCAAACCCATGTCTTTTACTAAAAACTGGTATCCAAAACCCACTCCTCCTGATATGCAATTTGAATAGAGATCTTTTCAAACACAGTTTTCTGTCTCTGCTGATAAGCTTTATGAATGAAATATTGATGGTTTGTCTGAACAGGAAATCATTAATAAAATGAGTCACATGTCTATGGTTGGTATTGTTTATCAAAATAACCATGATCTTGATCAACCTGAAATTGTTAATTTACTTGTTACTGGTTTTTCTGGTACTCTTCGTGGATGGTGGGATTCGTATATCACTGAAGAATCCAGAGAATCTATTAAACATGCTGTTAAAAAGAATGATGAAGGTTTGCCTATTTTTGATGAAAGTATTGGTCATGGTATTCCTGATGGTGTTAATACCTTGATCTATACTATTCTCAAACATTTTGTTGGTACTCCATCCAATATTTCATCTCGTGTTTCTGATTATTTGAATAATTTGAGTTGTCCAACTATGTCTGATTACAGATGGTATCAAGATGTTTTTACTTCCAGAGTGATGCTTCGGAAAGATTGTCATAAGCCTTATTGGAAAGAAAAGTTTATTGACGGTCTGCCTCCTATCTTTGCTCATAAGGTAAAATAAGAATTAATGGGTAAAAATGATTCTATTGATTATGATAATTTAACCTATAGTGATATTTTCAGTACTATTAAAAAACTTGGTATCAATATGTGTAATGATGAAAAATTGTTAAAACACCAACTAAAGAATAAAAGAAAAGCTAAATATGAAATGAGAAATTTCTGTAAACAATATGGTTTGCCTTCTATTACTCCTTCTGGGCAAAAAGATAAAAAACATGATAAAAGCCATAAAAAATATAAAAAATACAGAAATAACTTTGTTAAACCTAATGATTTCTATGCTAAGAAGAAAAATGTTTCTAAAAAACATGTTAAACAAAGATCAAGTAAAGGTAAATGCTTTAACTGTGGTAAACCTGGACACTTTAGTAAAGACTGTAAAGAAGAACTTGGTAAGTTGAAAAACAAGTTCAACATGTTAAACATTGATGATAATGTGCAAGAAGAATTATTCAGAATTCTTGAATCAAACAACTCGTCTAATTCTTTGGAAGATAATTTTTCTTCTTCATCTGATTCTTGCTATCAATCTACTGATGATTCCTCTGATTCTCCTAATATTAAACTTGGTTGTAGAGATTCTTGTTGCAATATTGTTAAAACTGTTAATACTTTCACCAAGAGTGAAGAAGATGAAAAATTAATAATTCAATTGATAAATCAAATTCAAAACCCTGAACTGTAAAAAGAATATTTAGACAAGTTTAAGAAAAATTTGATAAGAGAAGAAACTGCTAAAAACCCAAAATCTACTATAAGTTTTGAAGAAACTTTGGAAAGATTTAATAAAAAGAAATCTAAAGAACTAACTGTTAATGATCTCCAACATGAAATTACTATTGTTAAACAAGAGATAGATGAATTAAAACATGAATTTAAAAGCATGAAAAGTGATAACAATAATCTCAAACAAGAATTGATAATGTTAAAAATTGATAAAGATCTTAATAATGAACAAAATAAACAAAATGAGCACAACGATGGAGATGAATCCAATCAACAGGCTCTTCTTTCTGATAAAGGTATTCTTGATACTTTCACTGATCCTCAACTTGCTTTTGTTAATAAAATACTTCCTCCAAAATGGTTTACAAAAGTTAAAATTATTGTTTCTCCTGATTATCATTTCACTGTTATTGCTATGATTGATTCTGGTGCAGACATGAACTGTATCCAAGAAGGATTAATTCCTTCAAAATATTTTGAAAAATCTACTGAAAGATTGGTTTCTGCTAATGGTTCTCAAATTAAAATTAAGTATGAATTGAATAATGCTCATGTGTGCCATGATAGTGTTTGTTTCAAGATTCCTTCTGTTCTTGTCAAAATTATGACTAATAAAGTGATTCTTGGTCTGCCATTTATTAATACTTTGTATCCCTTTCTTGTTGAACATGATGGAATTACTACTGATCCATTTGGACAGAAAGTAAAATTCAAATTTGCTTCAAAGTTTGAAATTGATATTGATAATTTGTCTTATGAGAAAGATTCTCCCATGAATGAACTTATTCAAGAACTAGTGATGAGTTCTTACCAATATTTCACTGATGATTTTAAAGGTAATTTTCATAGTACCAAAATGTTAAATGCTATCCATTATCCTAACATTATCAATGATTCTTTGTAGGAATCGGACAATGATGCGTGGATAAATACCACTAATAAGTGGGATAATAATAATAATATTCATATTTATACCACTAGTAAGTGGATTATTATGGAAAAGAAAAACAAGGGAAAAGCTCTTGCGCAGGACTATTCTCAAATTGCAATGCATGAAGGCGCATCTTCTGGGATAAAACCCAGCGGATCAACATCCCTTCAGGGATATGTCCCAGCTGAAATGACATATTCCAATGGTGATATGATAATTGCTTTATAAGAAGTCTTATCTAGGTCCTTACAATTTCATAATGGGGTCTATAGTGAATTACCAGATTCCATAAAATATATTATTGATAATCTCTATGCTGCTTTTACTAGAAACAATCGTTCCCTGTTTGAAAAAACCCTCCAAGCTCTCGAAATCCACCTTGTTAACCTTATTGCTCAGAATGAAGCTTATATAAGCTATGCTAACCTTATTTCAGAAAAAATCCTTGATCTAGAAAATGACCTTATTTCAAACCTTGTTCTAGGAAATATTCTTATTTCAGAAAATGAGGCTTTTAGAAGCCATCTTGCTGACCATCCAAATATTCCAATTGATTCTTACATTAGTCAACTCTTTGGCAAAGAGGATATCCATTCAAAGGATAAAATGACTATAATGGGGACTGATTATGCTAGATTGAGTCTTAAGACCCAATCTATGATAAGAAGTGCTTTTGCCAACTTGCCATTAGATATACAATCTCGTATTCTGAGAAGCAAGGCTATGTTTAGGTCTTTCGACCTATGGTTTAAATGTTTTACTTGTCACAGCTACTATTCCTGACCCTGATGAATTGGATGAAGGTGATAATGTCTTTATTCAGCTTGATTAGAAAGAACACTTTGGGAGTACTCTCAGAGTATATGAAAAGAAACACCCATTTCCTGGCCTCTTGATAAATTATGATGATGGTGCAATTGTTGCTAATGATTCAGATGATGATGATGACAGGGACCCTAACTGGCTTTCACAAATGTTTGAATATGGCTTTATCAGATCTATAAAATTAACAAGCCATTATCAAGCCAGCCAACTCCCACAAATTATTCAGGATGCTATTAAAGAATTTAACAGTCCTTTTGCTTCCATCAGGTGTTGGAGTACATTGCCAAAATGGGAAAGAGATAATTGGATGAATGTCCAGCCTTCAAATCATCTCATTCTCATTAATGGTCACACTCACCAAGGGCCATGGTTTGAAGGAAATTCTCAATTATCTTTTGATAATCCTTTTGCTCTTGCAGAATGTTGGAGAGATTATTTTAATAACCAGATTATTAATGTTGCTCAGAATTTATGGGAAAATTATCATTTCATGGGAAGCATAGATAGGATTTCTGTCTTTGGTCCCAGACCATATTCTGATGCCATTGCTCATTTGTGAATTGCTAATTATTGTAATCCAAGGAGTCTTCTCATCCTGAGGAAAACTCCAATGTTTGAGCCAATTTTATATTGTGGATTCTGTAACCAGTATGCTATTTACCATGAGCATGAATGTGATTCTCCACAAGGTCCTTTTGATCCTTTTGATGGTTATCCATCCGATGCTCCCTCTACTGATTGATGAGTTTATTCCTGAGGTTACTACTATTGCAAGACTAGTGCTACTTTATTTGTCTAGCTTGTACAAAAGCCAAAATATTTTATTGTCCTTCACAAATATGTTGCGGAAAATCTGGAACTGATTCATGATACTCCAGATTCTACGGAAGATTTTGATTCCCCTATTTGTCTAGCCTGCACAACGGCCAAAATTATTGCAATATTCAAAATGCGTCTGACAAGCCCCAAGCCATGATGATATATGAAGAAGAGATGATATGAAGTGATGCGTCTGACAAAGGTTTCAATAAAGCCATCAAAAGAAGTCATGTTGAAGTCTTTTAAAAAAGAAAAGAGAATCTACATACATGCATGATATTCCTATGCTTCCTATTGCCATGCTTCTCCTGACAATGTTTAAACCAAAGGACAAAAAGTTCAAAAGTTTTTAATTCAAAAAGTGGAAAAAATACTATTCACAGATTACTGTTCATGGATTATTGTTCACGGATTACTATTCATAGATTACTGTTCACTGACACTGTTCACTTTTACTGTTCATGACACTGTTCACTCCGAAATTTTTCCCATTTAAGGGGGGTTGTCCCTTAACAACAAGTCAAGTTTTAGTTCAGAATTCTCTCCTTAGAACTCTTTCTCTTAGGAAGCCTTCTTAGAAAGAGAATTCCTTGTTTCTACTACTATTACTACCTTGTTCACCCTTGTTCACTACAAGCCTTGTAATCCTACAAACCTTGTAACTAGGACTAGTTCAAGCTTTGTAACTGTTAACTTGTAACTGTTGAGATTTTGTATTCACTACTATTGTAAGTGTTTATTCTACTTTTAATAACAAGTATTTTCAGTTTTATGTTCATTATTTTACTTGTTGCTATCGCCACCTTAGACGGATTACCGCCATATCGGACGGTTCTAAATTGCTTTCATTTACTTTGAACAATTGTTCTCATTTACTTTGAATTATTTTGATATATACTGCTTGGCTGGTTCTACCGCCTTATTATTGTTCTTACATTCAAGTTATTTATTTTCAAGTTACTTACTTACATTATTTTCATTACAATATTTACTTTACTGTGCTTCCGTCTCTTTCCTTCAGCAGTGTGTCCCCTTCCCCCTTTACTGTGCTTCCGTGTCTTCCCTTCAGCAGTGTGTCCCATTCCCCCTTTATGGTATATATATATTGCATTCTCAAATACCACTTCATCTATTTTACCAACATATTTTACAACTTGCCTTACATCTTAGGTTTTAATTTTACATACAACCCAATAAAATAATATAAAAATCTCATTTCTCTTTCCTCTCTTCCTCTATCTCTATCTCTCCAGCAAACCAGCAGAGAGAGTGAAGAGTAATAAAATAAGAAAATTTAATTTCCCAACATTTGAACAATAAGTTGTATAACTAGCAACTTACTATAGTTAGAGGGTATAAATTTTACATCTACATGCTCGGATGTTGCAGGTTTTTAATAATTTGAGTTGTAAAATAGCAATTTGGAGGGTTTTACACCCCAAAGTAGTAGAAAAATACAATTTTGGTAGAAAAATACAATTTTGGAATACTCTAGGATAGAACAATGCAATTCATTGATAATCCCTTGTTCCTGCCAAGCAATGGTGCAGTTCACCAACTCCCATATGTTTGTGTGTGTGTGTATATATATAGGTTTATTTTAAAATATTCCATAAAAATTTACATTTATGAGCCATGTCTAACAAGTATGCTTTATAATATTTGGGGAATTAATTTCAATTATATTACATGTCATTAGGAAGGTAGTGTAAGTAAATTGTTTAGATTAATATAATCAAGAAAATTAGCGACCCCACAAAGAGTGTTCGTGAGATTTTTCTTTTTTACAAAATAAGTTGAGATATTGCTAGTCAATTCCCCGCAAAGCAAGTCTTTGGATGTTGGAATTTCTAGTCCACGCAAATGTGTCATTCATGAGTGAAATCACTAGAAAAGTATTCCGGAGGTTCTAGGGCCATGTGATAGCAGGGCAAGTGGGGCGTTTGTAGAGGTTATATAGGGAGTCTAAGATACATAGATTTTGGGCTGTTGGATTGATCCCAGTTCGTAACTCAACATCTTATATGTACAAAGTTTCTCTCCAAACTAGTTTGAAGAGTTTGGAGAGAAACTCATCAAACTTCTCATATATTTTTTTTTTGGGTGTGAATTTTAAAAATCTAACTATTAAATTTCATGTTTTTTATGTTCTTAACATGCATATCAAATTTCGTTCAAATTGGATATTATTTACTATTTGATCAATTAACTTATTTTTTATATACAATTTTAGATTACAAAAACTTGAAATTATAATATTTATTTGATGACATAGCAATTAATTTTTAATTTTCCTAAAATTTTGTAAGCATTAACGATGTAATAAGAGCATGCAATCTAACGGTTAGATTTTCAAAATTCACACTCATTATAAATATATATGACGAGTTTGTAGAGTTTCTCTTTGTTCATCTCATCTTATACTCTGCCTTTTTAAATGGACCCATAGCTTTACACTGGACTTGGGCCTAGGGAACCTTTCAAAAAAGGCCCTCACAATGGTAAGTGGAAACAATGGTAACATTTGATTAGTTTCACAATGTTAAGGATTAAATTCACTCCATTGATAATTTATGGGTAAAAATTCCAATATGATATATAGTTCAAGATCCAAAATAGTTAATTATCGAAAATAGTTGTTTGACGTTGAGCTTTCTATTACTTCCAATTTTATATAGGAAAGTAGGAAAATTTAAAACATTGCTTCTTGACAAAAAAGAAGTTAAAAATGGAACCATTGCGGTACCTTAAATATTTTTGTTTTTGTTTTTGGGAGAACGGTACCTAAATTTGCCACCTACCATCATATTTTGGAATTTGGTACTATATTTGTGGTGTTAGGCTTTGAATTAACTCTCTACCTTGGAGCAAAACAGGTACATTGTATAAGGTGTAATTGGTATTGAGCAAAACAGGTACAAATTTGCCACCTACCATCCTAGATTTTGGTTCTTGTATATATTTTGTGCTTGATAACATCCTCAGTGTCAAACTGCGAACAGAAATAGTACCAAATCATTGCACTTGAATCTTCATTGCGATTGGAAGCTGAAAAAAAGCCTTCCAGTTTTCTTTTGACTAGGAAAGCTCGATGTTATGATGAAAAGTTTGGTATTATCATGGTGCTGTACTGGTTCAATTATTGAGATTGATCATTATGCACAAACTATAGAATGATTAGGGACTATTCCTTTAAGATATTGGGACCAACATTGTGAAAAGAGCATTTATTTATCTAAAGTTACAACTGGGGTGGAATTCATGTTTTCCGCGTGGAAAAACTCAAAAAGGGGAAAATATTATTAAAAGACGGGTCCTTAACTTGGATGAATTAAAGTTTTTAACTTTTAAAACCGAGTTTCTTTGACGTGCAAAACAAGTTGGTCAAACAATGATATGCTATATTCTTCATGAAGGGAATGGCGAAGCAGTTATAAGAGAATGGTAGCAATCCACAGGAGTAGCTGAAATGACTTATTTCCATTTATATGACTTTAACGTTGTATTCGGTAGTGATTAGTGGTGCTAAAAATATTAACATTTGACCAAATAATGAATGCTAAATGTGTAGAAAATGTGGGTGCCTGAGTAATTGAGCATCAAACAATTGGTGTGTGAGCAAGGCAGTTCTAGTGATAGGTAACATTTTTCCTTTTTGAAAAACGATAGTTAATAATTGTTAAGTAACTATATAACAAGCATTTTGTAACTGTTGGGAAAATAGGGAAAGGGAGTTCTAGAAACCAATTGCTCTTTGCAATTTTTATTTATTTTATTATTATTATTATTTTTTGATAGAGTTTCAACAAATGGCGCCTGCTTCTAATGATTGTATTCTTTATTATCAAATCAAGATGCCAATCAATTTTTTTTAACGGATAAAGTAACCAAAAAGCAACTAATAAATAATACAACAGTTCACTCAAGCCATATCATAAATAATTGGACGAAAAGCACAAGCATGGACTAAAATATTCCACTTTTGAGTTTTGAAGGTGCAGTGAAAATATCTTTAAATTTAGGGACTAAAATCAAAGGCACTACATATATTTGAGGACCAAAAAATTGCAATTTACCCAACTTTCATTTTCGTCTGTTTGTTCTAGATGAATGTGAGGTTATAAGTACAAATACTACAATTGGGATGTTGTATTCGCATCTGACACTTGACACGTCTAGTACGCTTTTGCATGCGAGTTCCAACCATGTCTTTTTTAATTATTTAAATGTAGGATACCACTGGGATACAATAATAAGATGAATTGAATATCCTTTCAGAAAACAAAGAGAGCATGCTCTAAATGGTAATAGTTATGGATTCGTTTTATTATCCATTATTACCCTTAATTTGAGATATATATATAACATTTTATGAATAAATGTTTAATAATTTATAAAAAAAATATATTTAATGATTATTTAATTAACGATTCCTGCTATTCCAGTGTCCTATTTTTCAAAAATTGTTGTGTTGCTTTGTTGTGCCCACAAATGTACCATTACCTTTTTCTGTACTTCTTAGATTACATTTCACGCCATGAACTAATAAATATGAAAAGATCTCTTTGGGGGATGCCTAATTCTTGGCATGGCCTTATTGATATCTAATATAGTCAAGCACAAGACAACCATTTTTCTAGAGATGAAGCTAGTAAAGAAATGAGAAGAATGAAACCCAAGTGGACTTTGAAGATCAAAGAAGAGGTTGAGAAATAATACAGAGTCTAGGTTCTTCATGTAGTATATTACTCTGAGTGGCGAGCTAATGTCGTCCATGTGCCTAAGAAAAATGGGAAAATTCGCATGTGCATTGATTTCTGAGACTTGAACAAAGTTTATTCCAAAGATGACTGCCCACTACCTTATGTCGATGTACTGTGGATTACAAAGTAGGCTATGTCATACTCTCCTTTATGGATGGCTTTTGTAGTTTAGTACATTTGTATCCTATTGTTAATTTTTATTTAAATTTTAATTAAATACACATTTGACTAGTGATTCACGAGTTCAACTAGTTACCCAAAGCTTACATTGGATCAATTTCCAGGGAATATTTTTTTTTTTTTTTATTGAGAAAAAATTTCCAGGGTTTAATAACAATGATTTATAATCCATGGATGTGTCCCATTATGATATAGAACATGTTTGAGATTAAATTCTTATTTACTCCCTCCAATCAGACATTGTTGGCACATTATATTCTTTCACATAAAAACATGGTTCCTGATTCAATGAATAACATCCCTCGAAAACAGGGACGGAGCCAGGACTTTGAGTTAGGGGGGCGACTCTAACAGCTAACTCAATGGCTTCTTAGCCATTGAGGGTTTTTTTTTTAAATGAGTTTTTGATGTGTGTGCCTACTGGGTAAATGCAAAATTATTTTATTTAAAACTTTTTAAAGGGCCAGTTGTTTGTTTGAGTAAAATTGGTTAATTGGACTTAATTTTTTTTTAGCTTTGCTATTAGTGATTTTTGTAGTTGCACAAATGTTTTTGGGCTAGTATACGTTGTTTTAAATTTTAGACCTATAAATTTTTTAATGGCCTTTAAAATGAGGAAAGTGCTAGAGGTATATTGTTGATATAGTGAGTGATTATTAGTAAGTAAAAAAGTGATGTAAGTGATAGGCTCAGATGCGAACCAAAAAGAATTTATACCTCAACTGTATATAAAAATGTTGTAGATAAGTTTGTAACTGTAACATTACTCTAAAAAGAATCAAAGATATTGTTAAAGGGGCAAAATGTAATTTTATAGAACAAAATTGCCAAATTTAATGCATATATATACTAATATATTTTATAAAAAAAAAATTTGGGGGGGGGGGGGGGCATCGCCCCCCCCTGGTCAATTAATGCCTCCGTCCCTGCTCGAAAACCAATATAATTCAATATTTATTAAAAAAACAAAGACTACTACTATCTTAATCCGTGATTTTGTTTGAACACATTATCCCACCAAAGCAACCGCATTCACCTAAGAGAAGCCAAATTGCCACCTGTAATGCTGGCTCTGGAGACGACAGAATCTACGAGCTCCTCTACGACTACGACTAGGATAAAATGGCCTCATATCTGCCAACGAGATCCTCTGCAGCATGAAGTGCTCCATCGACAACTACCACCTTAGATTTTCTCCGTTAACTCTGACAGTGACTACATCTTCAACTTCTACAATGACATCCCTTGTTCTAACCTTTCATTAAAAAAAAAAAAAAATCATAAGTGTTATTGGGTATGAATATTGATGGGGATTGATCTGAGGTCAACTCGTCCATAGTGGTCATCCATAACCAGACCATGTCCAAAAAGCTTTGTGGAGAAAAGGAACTTAGGATGAGCATCATAGGTGGAAATACAACTCATTCATAGGTAACAAAGTCATCCAATTTCAAGAAGGTTGTCTATGACCCAAAAGCATGGACGATTAGAGGACAGTTAGTTAATTCTATGAGAAAGTTCTTCAGAAGCTTTATATAATCAGACCACGAAGCACTACTTCTACAATGTGGAGGGGATTCCCTGTAATTTGCTCCACGTACCCCATTTTCTCTATTAACCACACACATCACCCATGATGGTGGTGGATCTGAATAAGTACACCCACTTCTAACTCTCTATAAAAAGAGCAAGTCCTATTTGCTCAGGGTGAGTTCTACCATTCACTATTTCCCTTCCATGTGTTCTAGAGAAAAAACTGACATAATCGTCGGAGGGTCCTTGGCCGGGTTACACTGGTCACCCTTAACAGTTCTTTTTTTCTTTTCAAGACCTACAATAATCACCATAGCCCAGAGCATTCCAGCCTATTGATTTTCGTGTATCATCAGTTGGTGTTGTCTATGAGAAGGTACAATAAAAAAGTTTCTAAGTGTTAACTTCTTTGCTTTTTAAGACAAAAAGGCTACATGGTTTGGATTAGGTCGATGGCCACCAGTCCAGGACCAAGAGAATGGAAATGCCTCTAGTCATCCAAACTGTGCATCAGCACCCCTGATGACCATCCAATAAGAGTTGCAGTCTATGATAACAGTGATGGCAGAATTGATGCAACAGGAGTTAACTAGAGAAGTTAATAAATAGCGTCAACAACGACGTGGTGAGGAAAGGGGACAAAATTCAAAGAATGAAGGGGCTGAGAACAATGTTGAAGTAGATCAGTCTAGAAGTACCATTACTCATAGGGTACTATATTTGGAGAGGGAGATGGATCAAATGAAAAGAGTCATGGAAGAGATGAAGGATTCCATGAGGAGAGAAAATCACATGGATGACCTTGTCTACAGGACTGATTCCCTATTTATTGTGTCCATCACTAGTCACCCCCTTCCTTCTAAGTTTAAAATGCCTACCTTGGACTCATATGATGGGATGCGTGATCTTTGTGATCACATTGCCACGTTCAAGACAACCATGCATCTTCAAGGTGTACTAGATGAAATCATGTGTAGAGCCTTTTCTACCATGTTGAAAGGCCCGACCAGAGTATGGTTTGGTAAACTACCACCAAATACCATAACTTCATTCTAGAAGTTAAGTAAGTTGTTCGTCAATAACTTTGTTGGAGGTCAAAGGCAAAAGTGCTCCTCATTTAGTTTGTTAAGCATAGAGCAAGGAGAGAACGAGAGTCTACATTTTTTTATTAGTCGTTTTAATAGAGAAGCCTTGTTGGTGTATAAGATGGATGATAAGATCCTTTTAGAAACCTTTTACAATGGAGTCATCTCAGATTTGTTCATCCATAAGCTATATGATCAAGAGCCACAAACGGTGGCTGAGTTGATACATTCAGCCTAAAGTTTCATGAATGCAGAAGATGCGATTATTGCTAAGAAAAAGAAGAAAGGTGAACGACTGGAAAATGGTTATGTACACCATCCAGAGTAGAATTCTCGTCCAAAGAAAGCCAAAGTAGGGGAGAAAAGGGATCGTGATGGCAAGAAAGCAGGGTCGTCCTTGGGGCGATACTCCAACTACACTTCCCTAAATACTTCACTTGACCAAGTATTGATGCAAGGAGATCATAGCAAGTAGAACAAAAGCAAGTACTGTCATTTTCACTGAGACCATGGACATGATACGGATGAGTGTTTGCCTTAGAATAAGATAATGCCATTAAAGAAGAAGTTCAAAAATTGGTAAGCGCAGAGTTCTTCTGCGAAGTCTACTACCCTGATTAGCTAGCTAATGTAGTGATGGTCAAAAAAGCTAATGGCAAATGGAGGATGTGTAGACTTCATAGATTTAAACAAGGCATGCCCCAAGGATAGCTATCCTCTTCCATGCATTGACCAGCTGGTGGACTCAACAGCTGGACACCGACTTCTAAGTTTCATCGATGCATTCTCAAAGTACAACCAGATTAAGATGGACAAGGAAGATCAGGAGAAAACATCCTTCGTCACATGCCAATGTTTGTTTTGTTACAAAGTAATGCCATTTGGTCTGAAAAATGCAGGGGCTACTTATCAGAGACTAGTTAATCACATGTTTTGTCCATAAATTGGGTGAAATGTTGAAGTGTACGTGGACGATATGCTGGTAAAGGGCGCAAGGGAGACACAACATTTGGATGACCTTCAAGAAACTTTTAACACACTTAGACGATATAAGATAAAGCTGAATCCAAGCAAATGTGCCTTTGGTGTTGCATCAGGGAAGTTCCTTGGTTTTATGGTTTTGCAGAGAGGAATCGAAGCAAAACCTGATAACATCCAAGCAATCTTGAATATGGAGGCCCTGAAAAATGTCAAGGATATTCAAAGCCACACTAGACGAGAAGCTGCCCTTAACAGGTTTGTTTCAAAAGTTACTAACAAGTGTTTACTATTTTTCAGAGTATTAAGAAAATCATTCGAGTGGACGGAAGAGTGCCAACAAGCATTTGAAGGCTTAAAGGCTTATCTCGCTTCAACTCCATTGTTGAGCCCGTCTAAATTATGTGAAGAGTTGTATCTCAACCTAGCAGTGTCCCCTTATGCAGTGAGTTCAGCCTTGATTAGGGAAGAAGGAAAGGTACAAAAGCCCGTTTACTACACCAACAAAGCTTTAAGGGGAGCTGAAGGACGATATTTGCCCATGGAAAAGCTTACAAAGCTTTAAGGGGAGCTGAAGGACGATATTTGCCCATGGAAAAGCTTACATTTTCTTTGATGGCAGTAGCAAGGAAGCTCAGGCGTTATTTTCAAGCTCATATAATTAAAGTCTTAACAGATCACTCATTAAAGAAGGCCATGAATAAGCTGGAGGCCGCTGGACAACTAATACAGTGGGTAGTGGAACTTGGTGAGTTTGACGTGCAGTATGGACCAAGAGAAGCAATAAAAGCTCAAGTCCTTGTAGACTTTATTGCTGAATTCACTCCTACCAGTGACTAACAAAATAAAGACTAGGGGCAAAACAGTGGGTCGTTCGTGTGGATGGTTTGTCCACGTAGCATGCAGGAGAAATTTGGATAGTTTTACAGCCACTAGAAAGGGATCATCTAGAGTATGCCATCTGTTTGTAGTTCCAAAAGACCAATAATGAAGCAGAATATAAAGCCCACTTTAGGGCTTAGAGTTAGCTAAATCACTTGGAGCAGATTTAGTCCTCATCCAAGGAGACTCATAGTTGGTGATAGGCTAAGTGAATGGAAGGTGAAGCTAAGGAGGAATGGATGAAGAGGTACTTGAGCAAAGTTAGACAACATATTAAAGGTTTCACAATGACTCAGTTTCAACAGATACCAAGGGAGGAAAATGCAGAAGAGGACGTCTTAACCAAGATGGCATCTGTAAACGAGATAATAGGTCATCGAATTAAAATCCAGTACATCCTAAGTATTGACATTCTATAAGTAAATCAGGTAGACGGAGTACCCAACTGGACCACCCCAATCGTATCTTATCTCTAAGACAGGCTCCTTTAAAGGGTAAAGAAGAAGCAAGAAAGCTAAGGGTAAGAGCAATGAAGTTCATCCTTATGGACAAGGTGTTATATAAAAGGAGTTTCTCTGAGCCCTATTTAAGGTGTTCAACTCTAAACGAGTCCCATTAAGTCCTGAGGGAAGTCCATGAAGGAGCCTGTGGAAAGCATTCAGGAGCTAGATTCCTTGTCCATAAGATAGTCTGTGTAGGATACTACTGGCCATCCATGCAAGCAGATGCCAAAGCTTATGTCAAAGTGTGTGACAAGTGTTAATGCTATAGTAATATACCTAAGCGACGATCAGAGTACCTTACTCCCTTTGCTTAGTAGTGGTTGGATATCCTTGGTCCCTTTCCCATGGGGACGAGACAAATGAAGTTCTTGGTGGTAAGATTCGATTATTTTACCAAATGGGTGGAAGTAGAGCCATTGGCAAAAATTACCGAGCGGAACGTCAGATGCTTTTCTAGAAGAACATTATCTGTTGTTTCAAAATTCTTAGGAAAATTTTTTTAACCTCGTCCTTAAGAAAAATTAAATAAAAAAGTAGAAGAAATAACAAAGTCCTACTGGAGAAACGAAAGGCATATAACAAAATCAAATGTTTTGGGTCTTTTGAATTGAAAAGATATGTTATATATAATATAATATAATGATGGGTTTGATGAAGTCAATTTTAATTTTATAAATATTCCATTATGATGTAGGACAAAATATGAAAGATAATTTTTATTGTTTGTTAATTTTATTTTTATTTTTATTTTTATTTTTATTTATGTAATGTTCGTTATTTTATCATTTAGAGTTTTATTCATTGATTTTAAGTGTATATAAGTTTTCATATTCAAATTAGAGTCTTGTTGATGATCATTTTGGGAATCCGAATAGAAAGAAGAAGCCCAGCAACACGGTCAGAAAAGAGTTGGTAAGAGGATAGAAAAACCATTGAACCCAAGTGGCAAGAATAATGGATCACAAGTCCATGAAATAAACAAATGGGCCTTGAAGAAGCAAACAAGCTTAAAGGAGCCCGAAAAGAGAGAAGTAGCAAACCCATGGGCAGTATGTGATGAAGAAAAGTGAGAAATGGGCCACAACAGGCTCAAAGTAATGCAAGCAAAGAAAGTAAGGGGTTGATGGCAAGCCCATGAGCCCCAAGGATAAGGGATAAGGTAATTGGGCCGGGGGAACCCAAAGAAATTAGTAAAAGCCCATGAGAATGAAGAGTTGGGAAAAGGGCCAAGGAAGCCCAGGGAAAGCAAATGGGCCGAGGATGCCCGAGCGGAAGCAAATGGGACACTGGAGCCCACAAGTAATGTAATAAAAGAACTAATAGTCATACTGAGCCATTGGGAGAAGAATAAATGGCAGGTCCAAAAAGGCCCAGTAGGATTGGGTCAAATAAAATCACAGTAGGAATGGCATAATGGTATGGCAGGAAATGATAGCAGTAAAAGAGCAGGATGAAAGAAGGCAAAGCCCACCATCAAATAAAGCCCAGTCCCTAAAGGGAGTAAGCCATGGAAGAATGGAAAATAAAAAAATAGCTCACATCACAAGAAGTCAAGGATGGACAGTAGATTGTCCAGACGAGCCTCCAGACCACGGTGAACGCATGAGCAGCAAGCAGATTTTGGACATACATAGAAGTGAGGCACGCGAAAGGCCCAGTCACTACCAGCCTGTACCCAGCCAATACAGGACACCATGAGGTCATGGGTCAGAGATAAAAAGGCATGGTCTAGTGGTGGGGAGAGGGGAAAACCTATTCTGAGGTTCCTGCTCAAGGTCTTTTAGGGGAAATGTTTTGCTGGGATAACATACCACCCAAAAAAAGTAAGAATGAGTTGGAACTACTAGGTGCATGCCATGAGGGATAGAAAGAGAGAGCACCTACACCGTAGTAGGTAAGGGTGCCACGGCAGACAGAATAGTGGTGGTCAACAAGTACACCCAGACCAAACAAATGTGATTAAAGGCTAAAATAGTAAAATCCGGTCACGGCAAGAACTATAAAAAGGGGCTCTTGTCGTGCATAGGGGGCAGGACAATCATGGTAATAGGAATCCCTAGGAGAAAATCATAAAAAACAAGAGTAAGTACTAAGAAAAGAAGGAAAACAAAAAAGATAAAAGAGAGGACTTAGAATGACAGACATGCACCAATAGGTTGATTCCCTCTCTCCCTCTCAAAGTCCTGCTCTCTGTCAAATGCAAAGGGTTCTCTTAGGCACCAACCATTCAGGTCTGGTTCCCTCAAAATGATTAATTTCTATGGTAGGATTTCCCCGGGAGATTATTCGCATTGAGGAAAATCATTCTTCCCTCTTTGGTTTTGGTTCTGTAGCACAGTCTAGTACACAAATTGTTACCATTTGGTTTAATGGAAAGTGATCAAACAGCTAGCAATTTTTTTTTGTAACATATATTCAAATTTTTTTGAAAAGGTATTATAATAATGGGCCATTAAATGCAAGGCATTATGATCCATTCCTTCTGTTCTCAATGTACAAAGTTTGGCTAAGACAACTTGGACATCCGGTTATATTATATTATATTATATATATATATATATATATATAAAGAAGGCTATTGATTATATATATTAATTTCAATAACTTTATGACTATTTAATTGATATCAAACGGTTTATTTGTTGGCTAAGGACAAGCAACATGTCTGGTTCTATATATATGGAAATAAATAAAAGTTTCATATATACACATTTTTATTTTTGAATTAAAAAGCTGTAGACTTTTCAAAAACAATTTTTTTATTGTCTTAAACACTAACCATCTATCATTTCTTACTACTCACAATAATATTCTATCTTTTACAAAATTTTCTTGGAAGAGAAAGTACTATAGAGAGCTTATATCCTACGAGCAGTGTATGCTTGCAAGGATAATCAGCAAAGGTGGCTGGGTTGTTGTATCCTGGGGACAACGTGCAGAAACTATTTGTCTAACTACATCGGATATACAGTAAACGGCACGATTTGTCTCACGACAATGACTTAGTCCACGCCTCATATCTACCACCTCCTTTGGTAAAATCAAATTGTGTAATTTCCAAGGAAAATTTAGGTATTATCTCTCCTTTATTTCCAACAATTTGAGACAAATCAATATGGAGAACACAAAATCATCCTTGGAAAATGGTAATGTTATGTCTAATTCCTCTAGAGCGGGTGATCTTAATAAGCCATTCCGCTTCCGTGGTGTTAACTTTAAGAGGTGGAGACAAAAGACTTTATTTTATCTTACTCTCATGAATGTGGCTTATGTGTTAACTGAGAAAAAACCAAAGAAAAAAAAAATCTGAACAATTGATTGGAGAAGAACTTTCTCAACATGAAAAAGATGTTAAGAAATGGGATAAGGATCATCTTTACTGTTGAAATTATTTACTTAATTGTCTTTTTGATGATTTGTATGATTATTATGATCAAGCTTACAAATCAGCCAAAAAGATATGGAAGGCATTGAATCAAAAATATGATACAGAGGAAGCTGGATCCAAGAAATATGCATGTAGTCAATTTTTCAGGTTTCAGATGGTTGAAGGCAAGTCTGTGGTGGAATAATCCTATGAACTCTAATTGATTGCACAAGATGTTCGATCTGAAGGCATTCGAGTGGATGAACAAATGCTAGTTTCAACCATCATTGACAAGCTTCCTGAGTCTCGGAAGGAGTTTGCCAAAGTCCTAAGACACAAGCAAAATTAACTCTTCATTGAATCCCTTATCACCCGTTTGAGAGTGGAGGAAGAGGCAAGGAACCAAGACAAAGCTATTGAACTCCATGGAGCAAATGGTCCTAAGGTAAATTTTATCTCTTCAAATGAAAACATGCCAAAAGCCAATGCAAAAACTAATGACTATGCAAGGCCTAAGAAAAGGAACTTCAAACTAGGCCAAATGGAAATCAGTCTCAACATAAGACCCACTCTAGTCAAAGAAAGAACCAAGCACACCATCCTAAGCATGCTTCAAATAATGGTAGCCACTCTAATAATAGCAATTATGCATGTTTTGTATGTGGAAAGCCTGGACATTCGGCTAGAAATTGTCGTTTTTGAAAACATCGGCCTATGGCTCAAGCCAATGTCATTAAAGAGCCTCTTGTGGCTATGGTTACCGAGATTAATATTCTTGAAGGCTTAGGGGGCTGGTGGATTGATTCTGGGGCAACCAGACATGTTTGTTATGATAAAACTTGGTTCAAAACCTACACCATTTTGGATGAGACAAAGAAAACTATGCTTGGTGATTCTAATACCATTGAAGTTGTAGGTATTGGAGAGGTGCTTCTCAAATTTACTTCTAAAAGAGAAGTCACTCTCAAAGATGTCTTTCATGTTCCTGACATTAGAAAGAATCTAGTTTCTGGTTTTTTGTTGAATAAGGCTGGTTTCAAACAAGTCTTTGAGGCTAATCAATATATACTCTCTAAAAATGGCATGTTTGTTGGCAAAGGCTATGCTTGTGATGACATGTTTAAACTTAATGTTGAGATGAATGAAAATTCAAGTTTTGCTTATATTGTTTCTTGTGTGAATGTTTGGCATGGTAGATTATGTCATATTAATAATAAATATATGAAAAATATGAGTGGTTTAGGTTTAATTCCTAAACTTGAAAATGAACTTGAAAAATGTGAAATATGTAGCATGATTAAAATTACTCAAAAGCCCCATAAATCAATTGAAAGAAATACCGAATTACTAGAGCTTATCCATTGTGATATTTGTGAATTGGAAGGACATTTGACACGTGGAGATAATCGGTATTTTATAACTTTTATAGATGATTTTTCAAAATATTCGTATGTCTATCTTATGAAAAATAAAAGTGATGCTTTTGAAAAATTATCAATTTTCTTAAAAGAAGTTGAGAATACTTTTGATAAAAAGGTTAAAAGGTTTAGAACTAATAGAGGAAAAGAATATGATACTCTTGGTCTTACTAATTATATTCAATCTCTTGGTGTTGTTCATGAGACTACTGCCCCTTATTCTCCATCTTCAAATGGAGTAGCTGAACGTAAAATAGGACTCTTATAAGTTTAACTAATGCTATGCTTGTTAGTTCTGGGGCTCCTAAATATTTTTGGGGTGAAGCAGTTTCAACTGCAAATTTTGTTTTGAATAGAGTACCTCATAAAAAGACTTTTTTAACTCCTTTTGAATTATGGAAAAAATATAAACCAAATCTGAATTTTTTCAAAGTTTGGGGTTGCTTAGCATATGTGAGGCTACCTGACCCTAAAAGACCTAAACTTGGGGTAAAGGCTTCTACATGTGTATTTTTGGGTTGTTCTTTATACAGTACAACTAATAGATTTTATGATATTGATAATAATAAAATAATTAAATCTAGAGACGCAATTTTTCATGAAAATAAATTTCCACATAAATATAAAAATAGTGGGGGTTTTGAACAACAAGAGAATTTTGAATGTTCAACATCTAAGTCAAAAGATGTTGATGAATATGACATTGAACCTAGGAGGAGTAAAAGACCTAGAATTGAAAAGGTTTTTGGTCCTGAATATTATGTGTATAATTTACAAGGTGACCCTACTTTAGAAGAAGCCATCAATGATGAGATGGATTCTATTATACCTAATAATTGGAAACTTGTAAATTTACCTCCAGGTTGTAAAACAATTGAATGTAAATGGGTATTTAGAAGAAAATTAAAACCTAATGGATCTATTGAAAAATTCAAAGCAAGACTTGTAGCTAAACGTTTCAAACAAAAGGAAGATACTGATTTTTTCGATACTTTTTCTCTTGTTACTAAAGTTACGTCTATTAGATTATTGATTGCTATAGCAGCTATTCATAATTTGATGATACATCAAATGGATGTAAAGATGGCATTTCTAAATGGAGATTTAGAATAAGAAATCTACATGGACCAACCAGAAGGTTTTACAATGCCAGGTAATGAGCACAAGGTATGTAAATTATTAAAATCTTTATATGGTTTAAAACAAGCACCTAGACAGTGGCATAAGAAATTTGATCAATGTTTGCTTTCTAATGGTTTTAAAACAAATGAAAGTGACAAATGTATATATTATAAAACTTTGATGATGCTCATGTTATAATTTGTTTATATGTTGATGATCTTCTAATTTTTGATCCTAATATGGATATTATAAATGCTGCCAAAATGCTTCTTAAAAATAACTTTGATATGAAAGATTTAGGAGAAGCTGATGTGATTCTTGGGATGAAAATTTCTAGAACTTCAAATGACATATTTGTAAATCAATCTCATTATATAGAAATTTTTTTTGAAAAAATATAATTACTTTGATTGTAAACCTACAAGTATTCCTTTTGACTCTAGTGTGCATCTTTTTCCTACTAAAGATGAAAATTATATTTACAATCAAAAGGAATATGATAGTATTATTGGTAGTCTTAGATATGCTACTGATTGTACTAGGCCTGACATTGCTTATGCCATAGGAGTTTTAGCAAGATTTACTAGCAAACCTAATTTTGAGCATTGGAATGCCATGACTCAATTAATGAGATATTTAAAAAGAATTGTGCACTATGGTTTGCTATATCAAAGATATCCTGCTATTCTTGAAGGATATAGTGATGCTAGTTGGAACACCTTATCAGGTGATTCTTTGTCTACTACTGGCTATGTATTCACAATAAGTGGTGGAGCAATAAGTTGGAAATCTAAAAAACAACAGATTATTGCTAAATCCACCAAGGAGGCAGAATTAATTGCCTTATCTTAAACTAGTGAAGAAGCGGGTTGGTTACGAGATTTATTATCTGAAATTCCCATGTGGGAGAAACCTATTTCACCCATCTTAATTCATTGTGATACTACTGCCACTATTGGTAGAGCGCGCAATAAATACTATAATGGTAAATCCAGATCTATTAGAAGAAAACACAGTATTGTGAGATCATACATAAACAATGGTATCATAAATGTTGATTATATTAGCACAAATGATAATATTGCGGATCCATTAACTAAAGCTCTAACTAGAGAAAAGATCTGGATAGCATTGAAGGGGATGGGACTTAAGCCCAAAGAAGAATAAACTACCTATGAGGATACCCTACCTAGGGACTGGAGATCCCAAGAACTAGGTTCAAAGGGAAAAACTAATCATAGAGTAGTTTGATTAACATGCACAAAATATATGTATGAGTAATAATACTCATGTCCCTCCCTATGGTGTGCGTGCATGTATCTTGTAACGTTATATAGGATGAGTTTTTATTTATTAAAAAAAAAAAACCCTTAATGTGGACTATAGCTCTTATGAGTGGGATGTTAGAGTTAAAAGAACATCCTCGATAGCCACACTTAAGTGAGCATGGAAGTGAGGCCACTTCCTTTGAGAATGGGGCTAGTTCTCTAAATAGCTCATGGATGCTGGGATAAAGCACAAGGCTGTAATGTGCTGGCTTAGAAGCTCGTAGTAGAGTACTGGAATATTATGTGTGTGATGTAGTGTTTTGTATCCATAGAAAAAGTTATAGTTCAAGACTTAGATCACTATTAACTTTGGAACAATGTTGCTGAAACACGAAAGGAGGGTTCAAGCCATTGGCACTCTCATTATGCATAATGTTCTACCTAACCCAGAAAAAAAAATGTTCTTATACATGTATTTACCTATTTATTTTTTATAAAAATAAGTGGGGGATTGTTGGATATTTTTATAAAAAATATTATACTCATTTATGTATATCAATTATCCCTTAATATCAGATACATTGATTGCTAAAGTTTTGAAATTCTGAAATTCAAATATAATTCAAAACTTGAATAGCTTTTGTCAATAGTTTTAATCAAAAAACTTATGAACATTAACGTGCTATTAATACCATAATTGCCAGCATATTTGGTTTTATTACAAGTATATACTTTCCATTCTAAATGTTTTGTATTCAAACATTCTTATTTAAATATGACATAACAATGCCATATATGGAAGATTTTTTAACACTTAAATGCACAACTATTGCTAAATTATTTTATATTATAATAAGTTATCATATATACACAAATTGTTACTATTTGGTTTAATGGAAAGCGGTCAAACAACCGGCAATTTTTTTTTGGTAACATATATATACTCAAAAACTTTTGAAAAGGTATTATAATAATGGGCCATTAAATGCATGGCATTATGATCCTTTCCTTTTGTTCTCAATGTACAAAATTTGGCTAAGACAACTTTGATATCCGGTTATATTATATATATATATATATATATATATATATATATTTATATATAAAGAATGCTATTGATTATATATATATATATATATTATTTAATTGATATTAAACGTTTTATTTTTTGGCTAAGGACAAGCAACATGTCCGGTTCTATATATATGGAAAAAAAATAAAAGTTTCATATATACACATTTTTATTTTTGAATTAAAAAACTGTAGACTTTTCAAAAACAATTTTTTATTGTCTTAAACACTTACCATCTATTGTTTCTTGCTACTCACAAAAATATTCTATCTTTTACAAAATTTTCTTGAAAAAGAAAGTACTATAGAGAGCTTATATTCTACGAGCAGTGTAGGCTTGCAAGGATAATCAGTCCTGGGGACAATGTGCACAAACTATTTGTCTAACTATATTGGGTATACCGTAGGTGACACGATTTGTCTCAAGACAGTGACTTGGTCCACGCCTCATTTCTGCCACCTCTTTTGGTAAAATCAAATTATGTAATTTCCAAGAAAAATTCAGGTATTATCTCTCCTTTATTTCCAACACATGTGCTACACATTCAAAATATATACTGTTAGAGAAAGTTTATGGAGTATGGACTATGGACACAACTCCTACCACAACCCTGACATGTGCAGTTGCGAATGGCAAAAAAAAAGTTATGAGTCTATGTAAAAGTAATAGTTCATCAATCACAATCGCATATAATATTATGTTGTGGTAATACTTGTGGTCCTAGAAGAACCAAAAAGTTATCAAAAAATAATTATTAAAGCAATTACCTTTGTTTTACAAAATAATATCAAAACAATTCATTTAAATTTTCTTTTTTAATTAGAGTTTGCACCCGTTGTGGAGAAAAATCACAGCTTTGTCGCTGTAGTGTCAGGGAAGTCAATTTGTTGAGGAGAAAAAAATGAAAAATACAATTTTGGTTGTGGAAATTTGATTTTATAATCAGTTACGTAAATGGGCATTGTAGTGAGATACAGTCTTATACAGAGATCTGGGGTATTATTTGACCAGCGATCAGGAAGCGGTCAAAGTCAGGTCAGACCGAGCTGGTTGAGCAGTAGGAGGAGAATCGGTCTAATCTCAGGTAAACCCACAGTCGAAGTAATAAGGAAAATACCAGTTGGACTGGGAGCACCAACCGGTAAAGCCATTGGCTAATGCCCGTTTTCTTTCTTTAATTCCATCCTGAAAGTAAGTCAAAATCTTTGGCACTTGACCTTGACCATGCTCTCGCGAGAGCTCAGCATTTTCTTGGTAGTTTCTGAGACAAAAACACAAGATATGGGTTATCCTAGAAAAAACAGGCTCATATTATTTTCCTCGGCTGGAAAATACAATGTATGTGTGGCTCTCTATCATCATTAGTCAATGTCAGTGCCTCAGTCTTGTAGGTTACTCTCACACCAGCACAATTCAAAGCTGGCACAACGTCTTTTCCAAGTCCTATATCTAGAGCCATGATGTATGGGCAGAGAAACTAGGTTCCCTTGTTTAAATTTATCCAAAAAGTGGGGCAAACAAAAAAAAAAAAAAAAAAAAAAAAAGAAAGAAAAAAGAAGAAGAAGAATAAGAAGACATGGCTCCACATAAGCAGTGGACACAAAAATGAATATCACTTGAAATATAAAGTCCTTGTTTAGGCAGTGACGAGGTGCTTATAGTTTTGCAGTTCTCTACAGAAAAGCAGCAGTTTGCTACTGCTTTTGGCTGAATAAATATATATATATATATATATATATTATTTTTTCAGCGAAACTAAAAGTAAAAGAGCCTAAATTAATGGAAACACTTGCTCTTCCCTCACTCTTTTATTGTCTCATTGCTTTCTCAACCTCCTTGCAATTCTGCATTGCAGCTGACACCATTACTTCTGGGCAATCAATTAGCGGTAACCAGACTCTAGTTTCCTCAGGCCAAGTTTTTGAGCTGGGCTTCTTCTCTTCAGGCAACAACAAGAGCAGATACTTGGGCATATGGTACAAGAAGACCCCAGGGATACTTGTGTGGATAGCGAACCAGAACAGTCCACTCACAGATGCATCTGGAGTTTTCACTATCAGCAACAATGGAACGCTTATTCTTCTCAACCAAAGAAACCACACTATCTGGTATTCCAACTTGTCCAGGGTCGCACAGACACCAGTTGCTCAGCTTTTAGATTCTGGTAACCTTGTTCTTGAAGACACTGTTACATCTAGCTCTAAAAGCTATCTGTGGAAGAGCTTTGATTACCCACTTAACACATTGTTACCGGGCATGACAATAGGAAAGGACATGAACAATGGTGTAGACCGATTTTTGACATCTTGCAGAGACTCAGATATTGCATCTCCTGGAGATTTTACATACAAATTTGATTATAAGGGGTTGCCTCAAATAATTCTTAGAAGGAGGTCAATAAAAAAATTCCGCACTGGACTATGGAATGGAGTTCGATTCGGCGGTCTTCCTGTGCCTGTTAATCAATATTTTATTCCCATATTAGGACTTCAAAAGGACGTGGTGGGAGGTTTATTTGAACCTAAAGACAAGTTGAATATTATGAGGATAACATTGAGTCAGTCAGGCATCCTGCAAGGCATTTTATTGAAGGAAGGAAGCAGTGAATGGACCATTATGAATGCAATTCCAAATGACTTGTGTGACAATTATGGGCAGTGTGGTGCCAATAGTGTTTGCAGAAGTTACAAATCATCAATCTGCCAGTGTTTGGAAGGTTTCATCCCCAAATCGCCAGAAGAATGGAAACAGCTCATTTGGTCGAGTGGATGTGTGAGGAGAACTCCGCTGGACTGCCAGAGGAAAGATGGTTTCATAAAGCTTGCGTGGGTGAAATTGCCTGACTTGTTGGAGTTTTGGTTAAACAAGAGTATGAGCACCAAGGAATGCGAGGCGGAGTGCTTGAAGAACTGTCCCTGTACAGCATATGCAAATTCAGATATTAGAGGAGGAGGCAACGGTTGTTTGATCTGGTTTGGGGATTTGATTGATATTATGGGGTACAGCGAAGAAAATGATATTAGTGGGTATTCAGAAGAAAATCCTGGGCAAGACATCTATATTCGACTGCCTGCTTCAGAACTTAGTAAGTGCACTTATCTGCTCTATAACACACAGCTTCTCACATGATAGCTTATTTAGGCTTTGTAAAAGCCTTGGCCAACATGGTGCAGAAAGTCTTATAATCTGTAGTAGAATACAGTTCAGTTTAAGTTCCCAGGTTATAGTTTTGTTCATGCTTTCATTAGCATTCTCAACTGACTTATAATAAATCCTGACAAGTGTAATCAATGATCTAATACATTTACCAAAAAGAAATAAGAACATTTCAAGCAAAATGAACAAATTCTTAACTGCTGTCCGTTCTAGGATCAATCCACAAATCAAATACGAAGAAAAGGCTGGTGGTCATCCTAATGGTATCAATCATTTCTGGATTGCTTACTTTGGGGTTGATTTTTAGTTGTATTTGGAAAGCAACAAATATAAGATGTAAGTATACTCATCCATTTTTCCTATATATATACACTCATCCATCAAAGCAAGATCAATTAAAGAGGGCATAATAAAGGGTGCTTAGACTAAAATTAAAAAGCAGTTCCTGAAAAGGTAATATATGGATTCAATAGGTGAAAGAAAGAAAGAAGACGTAGAGGTACCTTTATTTGATTTTACAACAATTGCTACCGCAACAAACAAATTCTCTCAAGCAAATGTGATTGGAGCTGGTGGATTTGGTCCTGTTTATAAGGTAAAAAGGATTCTGAATTTGTTATACAGGTCACAAATTGTATGGTGATATTATGCAAATTCAAAAGGAAAAAACATGCATCTTTATGTGATGATTTGCAGGGAAATCTATGTAATGGACAAGATATTGCTGTGAAGAGGCTGTCAAAGGATTCAAGACAAGGTCTTAAAGAGTTCAAGAATGAAGTTGTTCTCATTGCCAAACTTCAACATAGGAATCTTATCAGCCTTTTAGGCTACTGCATTCAAGGAGATGAAAGGATGTTAATCTATGAGTACATGCCCAACAAAAGCTTGAATTATTTCATTTTTGGTACAATTCTCCTGACCCTTTATGTATTATAATTACTTTCCCTCTTTTATATGTTGTGTACCTGTGTTTATTGCCTATTATGTATCCGATAGAGTCTTCCAATTGATTTTCACAAACAAAATAAATAAAACAAAAAAAAACTAAAAATAGTCATAGATGAAGTCATGGTAACAAGGGAAAGAATTATATGCAGAACAAAATGAAAGTGCAATGCTGGCATGGCCAAAGCGTTATGACATTGTTGTTGGGATTGTGCGAGGACTTCTCTATCTCCACCAGGACTCTAGACTTCAAGTCATCCACAGGGATCTGAAAGCAAGCAATATTTTATTAGATATCAACTTGAACCCAAAAATATCAGATTTTGGCTTAGCAAGAACTTTTGGAGGGGATGAAAGTGAAGTGAAGACAGATAGAGTTGTTGGAACATAGTAAGTAATATAAAAATGGAACTAGATTCTTTTTTGTCATACTATAGCAAATATTTCATCAATGTGCTCTGACTCAAATGACACTTCCTTTCCTCATAAACATGGTGTGAAGGGTAAGGTCATGTGTTAAAGATGTATTGACATGCAACTTATCAACAACAACAACAATAAAGTTAATAAAACTTATATTTGATGGTTTCATGCAGCGGCTACATATCTCCTGAATATGTAGTTGATGGAACATTTTCAGTGAAATCCGATGTGTTTAGCTTGGGTGTGCTTATGTTAGAGATAGTGAGTGGCAAGAAAAACAGAAAGTTTTTTCATCCAGATCACCGCCATAACCTTTTGGGACATGTAAGTGGAAAATTCTCTCTCTCTCTCTCTCTTGGTGAATTATGTGAGTATCTGGATTGAAATTGTTCCAGGCATGGTTGCTGTGGAAGGAGGGCAAGGCCTTGGAACTATTGTTTACCTGTTTAGAGGATTCAGATTCCATATCTCAAGTACTAAGATGTATTCAAGTTGGCTTACTATGTGTTCAAAAGTTCCCTGAAGACAGGCCGACAATGTCTTGTGTGCTTTCTATGTTAACGAATGCAGAAGTGATTCTACCTGAGCCAAAGCAGCCTGGTTTCTTCATAGAAAGAAGTTCCAGCAATGCAGGTACAACATCAAGAAATGAAGAATCCAGCATAGAAAATGTGGTGACTATAACTATGCCGGAAGCCAGATAGGAATTCATAAATAGCTTACCGAGGAGTTATATGTGAAAGTTATACTTTTATCAATTTGGGTTTAAGGGGTGTGTTTGGGATTAGAGTCTTTGGCATCTTTTTTGCTGTTAGAAGTAAATGTACCATTTGGGGGGTCATAGTTGCTACTTGCTTGAGTGCTTTAAAGCTAAACTAATAAGCTTTTTCTGTATTTTCTTTAATGGGAATGGATTGACCATCATAGCCAGTTCTTATCTAGCATCTAAGTAATTAAGACATCTACTTATGCGCTTCTCTGGCATTTTGTTGTGAAACTGACATATAATCCATGGATCCTATTGAAAGTTTACAGAGGTTTGAATCACAGAAGCAGAAAGTACAGGACCAGAAGAAGCAGAAAACAAAGATAAAAACGAAGAGAGACTTAAATGCAGAAGAATAATTCAGCATATGATCTGAAAACTATTGGTATTTAAAACGTATATTAAGAAAACGCGTGGGAGAAAAAAGCCAAAAGTAATTGTTAGAAAAAAAGCCATAACTTACTTGTCAAAAGAAAAAAGCCATAACTCATTCTGCAACTAATTTAACTGACTACTGCAACTAATAGCAGCCCACATCTTAACTCTGCAACTGCTACAATATTGACTGAGTGGTGAGTATCAACTGGCTGGAGTGGGGCGAGTGTCATAAGCCCTCGGTAAAAATATCAGACAGTTTGATCAGAACTAGAATGAAATTAACTTTCTAATTATTTAAAACAAATTTTTCATGGACAAAATGAAAGTCAACATCAATATGTTTAGTGCGAGACTTCGAGCACTATAGACATGATTTGGGGCAATGGCTAGTGCCGAAACATTTTCACACCAAATTCAAGCAATATGATGGAAAGGAAAACACCCAAGTCCTATAAAATTGTACTAAGCCAACATAACTTAGTAGCAGTGGTAGCAATGATTGATATTGAACTTCAGTGGAAGATTGAAATACTGTGGATTGTTTCTTGGCAGACCAAGTAATGGGATTATTGCCAAGAAAAACAATTTTACCAAATGTAGAGTGTATATCAAAGGCATTAACAGCTCAATCAACATTTATGTAAGCTGACAGAGACAAAGGACTACGCTAGAAGAGAATACCATGATCAAAGTGTGCTCCTATAATAGCGTCAGATAAGTTTGACTACAGCATATTGAAGGTCGGTGAGGTTGCAGATAAATAAATAATAGAAAACAACAACAAATTCACATGAAGCTTTTCAATGTAGCCAAATCAAACATCTTAGTTCTATATTCCAACAAAACCAGCATGACCCAGTTCTCCAAACCGGCCAAAGAATCAGAACCACCTCCAAAATGCCACGCTGCGGGCACAAACTCGGCCCTCAATTACTCTTAACACCCACCAAAGCCAACAATATAGAAATTGAACCCTTGTGCTTGTCAAACGCTGAATCCACCACAGCCAAAGACTGACCACCACAAATGCTGTCGACCAAAGAGGCAAAAGAGAGATTCCAAGATCGCTTGAAGGGGAGGGAGAGAGAGGGAATGAGAAGAGGCCAAATGAGGAGAAAGGTAAAAGAGAAAGGCCAAATGTCGACCACCCCAATTGATGTTCTGTTCCGATTGCAATACGACGAGTTCTGTTCTAAGAGCATCTCCAACAGAGTTTGTATCTCTATTTTTGGACTACCAAATGTTACCATTCACTCTCCGCAGCTTATCTAAACACATGGATTCTCTAAATTTATTTTTGAGGTTGCTACAGCAGTTCTCTTAATTTAGAGTAGCAACTCTATTCTCTTATTTTATCTTAAAAAATTAAACAGTGCTATTAATTTACAATTCCTTCTCTTTCATCCAAAAGCTTTTCCTTCTTCTCTATTGTCCGCTTGGTTTCTCTTCAGAAAGCTCTCTCTCTTCAAAAACTCCTCTCTCACAAAATCAACCCTCGTCGTTGCTCTCTCTCACAAAGAACTCACACCGTGTCTTTCACAAAAGAACTCGCACCGTGTCTTTCAATCGAAGTTCGCTCAACCACCTGTGACGAAAAATGAGTTCAGAAAACATTGGCTCAACCTTGAATATCGGTACCCAAAATTTTGATTTAATAGGGTTTTTGTCATGTTTGAATTTATTAGTTTATCGTACGAGTTGATGATTTGGTGGTTTTGAATGATTTTCTATTGTTCTTCGCCACTATCTGGGTTTAGGTTTTGGGTTTTTGGTTCTTTTCTCTCTGTATCTCTTTCACTCTGTTCTTGATCTTTTCTCTATTTTTTCTATTTAATTAATCTTATTAGAGTCAATAAATTAATCTCAACCTTGAATATCGGTACCCAAACCAAGAAAAACAAAAAAACCCAAACAAACAAAACAACAAAAAAAGAAAATAGAATCGTTTTCCTCGTTTGATACCCACCAACCCAAATTTCATGCCTTTATACATTGCTTTCCTTTTCCTCTTCAATAATCAGGTTAATAATTCAATACCCAATTTTTTATTTTTAGAAAAGAATTCATCTTTAACTATTATTTTTTATTGTTTATTAGTAATATTTATGTCTCTGTTTTTTTTTTTTTTTTTTTTTTTTTTTTTTTTTTTTTTTTTTTTTTTGGGTGTGGAAATATTGAGAATCCGAATTCTGGGTTTTTTTGTAGCTGAAATTGTGATGGGTTTCAAGCTCTAATCAAAATTTTTTGATCCAGTGATTTTTTTTTTTTTTTCTGAGTTGGGGTCAACCCTGTTGATTGTGTCTGTGTTCTCTGCTGCATTGTCTTTAAAGAATTCTTCGTAATGGCAATGATGTTTGATCAATGAATTCATATTGGGTTTTGCATGTTTGTCATTTTTGCTTGGTGGGTTTTTGATATCTATGTGGTTGGAATGGTTTTTGGAAAATGTTTTCTGGGAATTCTTGTTTTTGTTCTTTTTAAAGAGCATTTTCATAATTTCCATATGATTCTGTGAATTTTTGTTTCTGAATGTGATTTGTAGCTGTGTGTGTATGTGTAAATAATTCTATGAATGAAAATGTAAGTGACTAATCTAAGAGTTCATGTTGTGTTGAGTTGTGTAGTTTTAGAATGTGGTAATTTCTGTTGCTTGGTTCCATGAGATTTTGTGAAAATTGTTTCTGAATGTACAATCTTAATTGTGAGATCTCTTGTGCTGTTAATATTTTGGGTTGAGAATGAAAAATTTATGGACAGCTTTTAGGTTGAGATTTTTAGAATGTGGCGATCATTGTAGTTTTGTTCCTTATGGTTTCTGTGTAATTGAGATAAATTATTGTTAATTGCTTGAAACTGTGATAGAACTGGGAGTTTGATGCCAATAAACTATGAACTAAATGAAAGGGATTCCTTACACATTATAGAATTATTGTTTCTGTGTAACTAAATGTAAATTATTGTTTTTGTTTTTGTTACTTGGAATGGATTCGAGTATTCCAAGAGACACATCTTTCACTAATCTTTTAGAAGATAGTTGTGATGAATATATGTTAGGATCTTCACATATAAGTGGTGAAGATAGTGTTTCACAAGCTCAAGCATTTAGCCAAATGTCTCCACCCCAAGTTGAATCCATAGCTAAGAAATTACAACGTGGCAACAACTTCTCCATACAAGAAGACATGCTTCTTGTGTCCGCATTTCTCAATGTCAACCAAGATGTAGTGCAAAGCACTAACCAAAAACGCACAACATATTGGTCAAGAATTTAGGAGTATTACCACCAGTGGAAGACCTTCACTTCTGAGCGTACGGTGAGTTCTCTAACGAACCGATGGTCAACAATTTAACTTTGCACCAATAAGTTTTGTGGGTGTTTGGCACAAATTGAATCAAAGAATGAAAGTGGTAAGACTAATGAAGACAAGGTACATCCTATAAAGAAATTTGTGTTAATTTGCTAATTTGTTCCAACTATTTCAAGATAGTAACTATAAACTATTTGTTAATTTTTCAGCTTAATGCAGCAAAAGAGCTTTATCAAGTATTGTAGCATACCAAATTTCAATATGAACATTGCTGGAATTTATTAATGTACTCACCAAAATGGTTGGCTATTGGTAACAATCAGCAACCAAAAAAAAAAAAAAAAAAAAAAAAAGAGGGAGATTTGAGGCATCTTCACCTTCTAATCTAGAGTCAATAAGTTTAGAGGATGATGATATTCCACAGGTTCCAATTGTAAACTTGGAGAGACCACCAGGGGTGAAGGCCGAAAAAGAAAGATTGAAGAAACAAAAGTCTAGAGAAAGCACGACTTCACATATAGAAGAGATGTTGAATGTCATGATGGAAGAAAGAAGAAAAATAAGTGAGATGAAAATGGCTTGTATTGAGAAAAGACGTCTTGTAGACCAGGAGCATGAGATGGCATGAATTCAACTTAAGGATAAAAAACTTGAAATAGCAAGAATGAAGGAGGAAAATGAAATGGAGAAATTGAGAATGGAAAAGTTGAAGGAAGAAAAAGAGCTTATGATGATGGATGTAAATATGTTGTCTTCAGTGCAACAAGAATATATTCGTCAATGCCAAATGGAAATCCTTGAAAAACGAAGGTCTTGTTCTTAGACTATTATCATCATCAATGCTCTTATTTTGTATATGATTAAAAGAGCTCTTTAAACTTGTTTTGTATATTGGGTCACTCTTTTTTTTTTTTTTTTTTTTGCTGCAGTATGATCCTGTTGCACTATTCATTTTGTTTTGCTACAATGTGATCCTATTGCACTATATATGTATATCCAAGGTGATGGTAGTCCTTAGTCTTTTGATGAAATTGCAGTTTATCAAAAAAAAAAGGGTGGTGTTCAACCTTATTGATATTAAAGCTTTTGTATTGCTTTTTGTGTGTGTGTGTGTGTGTGTGCTGAATACAGGGTGTTGTGTGTGTGTGTGTGTGTGTGCTGCCCATATATACAGGGGCTATATGTGTGTGTACTGCTGTGTGTGTGTGTGTGTGTGTGTGTGTGTGTGTGTTCGTGCTGCCCATATACAGAGGCTGTGTGTGTGTGCGTGTGTGCTGCTGCTCTGTGTGTGTGTGTGTCCCTTTAACAGGGGCTGTGTGTGTGTGCTGCCCATATACAGGGGTTGTGTGCGTGTGTGTGTGTTGCCCTTATACGGGGGCTTCAGATTGTGTGTGTGGCTTTGAAAATATTATTGTTGGGAGATTTAAAAATATAGCTATTGGGAATTTGAAAAATATTGTTGTTGGGAATGAATAGAGAAAGAATAAAAAAATATTAAAAAAAGAATAAAAAAAGTTTAAAGAAATAATGAAGAAATAATATTTAAATGAGATAGAGAATGAGATAAAAAATCTGTTGGAAAGTGGATTTGAAAAAGTGGGTAGTTAAAAGGCAAAAGTTACTATTCATTTTCCAAACAGTACAAAAATTTGGAGAATCTGTTGGAGATGCTCTAAATACACTAATACTTGTACATTTACACTGGTTTCATTTTAGCTACAGTATTTTAGTAATTTTGGATTCTATATTTACACTAATCAAATTAAGGCACAGTCAAATTACCAAACTAAATTAAATAAGTAGACATGGTGATTTGATTATGATTGGAAAAGCCCCCTAGACAAAACTCCACAAGGTGAATTTCAGGTTAGTACTCTGAATAATCTATGAATAAGAAAAGAGGTAACAAGTACAAAAAAAATCTTATCCTATAAGCCTATGGCAAGGTATCTACCTATCATAGAGCTTACTAATCTATGTAAGAAGCTCAAAATCAAGGAAGTCTACACCTAATTTTGAACTCCAACTAATCTCCTATCAATAACTAACTTCACAGCAACCCTTTTAATTGTTGTAGTTTTTTTGTAGCGGTTTCACACAAAACACCAATAAGATTTTTAATTGTTAGTGTCAAAGACTTTGCTTGGTACAGGACCAAAAAGAGCACAAGAGTTGCAACTTTTGTTTTCAGAATTCATAGGTTCAATAGATGGAGGGTAGAGTTTCAATATGAAAGTCTTAGGTTTTCTATCTCTACCACCTTATTTAAATAGGAGCATAATGGGCTTTTGAATAGGCTCTCCTATTAGGTTGCACAAACTCACAAATAAACAGTTGCTTAAATAAAATGATATCAAAAATCTCATATCTCAATAAATTGAGAGGTATCAAAGACAGGTATCGAGCTTCATTAATTCTTGATAGATTGACAAGTATCAAGGAGGTATTGAAACTTGCAAATTCAGCTTTTCTTGAGCAGTTTCTTGAGTAGTCTTGTATTTTCAATAATACCACTTGTTAGTCAATAGATGTACTTCTTCAACATAGTAGAAACTAAGACTCCAATATATATAAAGTGCGTTTTGATCTCAGATATACCAATGCATAAAAGTATGACCTTTACAAACATAAGATTTCTTTAAATCTTATTTCCAATTCTTTATGTGAACAATCTCCTCTTCCATCCAGTGTTGCTCCAATTGTCTATGGCATTTTGTCATTAGTTCATGGTTTTCGTAACGTAGAGTTTTCCTATGTTAAACGACGAGGTAATAGATATGTTTATTTTTTAGCTAAACTTGCCTTAGACATCAATGATTTCTCAATTTGAATTAAAAAAAAAAAAAAAAAAAGTCGTTGTTTTGTTGAATAAGCTCTCTCTAAAATAATCTCTTTATCTTGTGTTTAATGGAGTTTTTAGTATTTCCTTGAAAAAAAAAAGGTGTGGTATTTATTTTGGTGGGACCAAGGGTAATAAGGGCTGTGAAAGGGTGGGAGAATCAGTGTGAAATGGGAAAAATGGCTAAATGTCCTTTGTTTTTAAAGTATTTAGAAAAAAAGAAAAAAAAAATCTATCTTTACAAAGTATTTAGCAAAATGCCCTTATTTTGGAACTAGTTTTATGTAAAACTTAATATCATCAAAATAGAGTTCTATGTGTATTTTTAAGTAGAATTTGAAATTAACAATGTCAAATTCCACATAATTTTCCAAAATAGAAAAAAAAAATTTAAGTGAAAGAATATGTATAGAACTCGACATTACTTCTACCTAGAATTTGATTTTATTAAGATTGAGCTCAAAAAACAGGGATACTTGTTAAATACTTTAAAATTATAGGTATTTTGCTAATTACCCTGAAAATAAAGGATATTTAGTTATCGTGTGAAATGAGGTGTGGTTAGAGAAGAAAAGAATAATATAAATTATTGTCATTGCTAAAGTAGACAAATCAATCAGGAGGGTTATGGTAGAAAAAGTAGTAGAAAAGGACAAAATTGGTCGGGAACAGTGTAGCATAATACAATTTTGGGCGGGCAAGGTTTCTGTCCAGTGGCCAGTGCCACTAGACACGTTGGATATGTGACACGTGTCTAGTCTTGGACACGTGTCGCGTATCCAACGTGTCCAGTGACTGGTCACTGGACAGAAGCTGAGTCCATTTTGGGCACAAGTCCGCAAGTCATTGATAGACTTTTCTGTAATCCCATTGTTCAATCCAATCAATGTTGCAGTTCACCAAGTCGCATAATTCAAAAGCTTATAATTATTGATTAAATAGGAGAAAGTAAAGGTAGACTTCAAAATCTTATCTTCTGTTTCTTTTTTTTCTTTTTTTGAGAAATCTTATCTTCTATTTCCTGACCTCTCCTATTAACCAAATATATTCAAATGTAGATTTAGTAAGCTTATCCCATCTGAAAATTGTATCTTATCTTATTTTACCATCTTAAAAAATTACTTTATCAACTATACCGTACTATTTTACAATACTCATAGCATTCCAATTTTTATTTTACAATACAACACATTAAAATAATATAAATTATACAATAAAATATATTTCATTCTCTCTCTAATTTTTGTCTCCTTTCCTCTCTCTCAACCAATGGTCAAGTACTATAGAGAAAACTCAATACCCCTAGCATAGAAACTCATCCCAAAGCCCAAACAAACCCAACACAGAAATTCATCTCAAACCCCAAACAATACATCCATCTCCCAAACCCAAATCAACCCAACCATCAACAACACAACCAAACAATTCATCCCTCCTAGTCCATTTTCATGCTATGCTTTTATTTTTAGAATACATGCTCACATGTTTATAGTAGCTCGAGTGTACAAATGAACGCAGACACATGACAAAACCTATTCCTGTTCTCACACTCAGTGAACACTGATTCCATACAAACAGAGCATGCTTGCACAAACACATTTTCAAAAACACATACAAACAACAACAGCAAAACCCATAACCCCATCACCCCAAATCAAACTGCACCCATAACTTAGACGCACCAACAACCACAATAAAATCCAAATCCCCTTTTCAAACCCCCAAACCCAAACCCAAATCATTTTTTTTTTTTCCAAATCCTAAAACCCCAAAAAGAAAATCAAATCCCTAAACCCATAAACAGGCAAGCAATAAAACGGGGAACTTTCATAAATCAAAGAGCAACAGAAAAATAAAAAATAAAATAAGAGAAAAGAAAAGAGGAAATAGAAAATAGAAAATAGAGAGGGAACCCAAGAAAGCCACTGGTGGTGGCTCACGGTGGTCGTAATTTTTGGTTTAGAGAGAGAGAGAGCGCTACGGCTTAGAGCTTCGGCCACGGGATTATGCCATTGTGGGAGGTCGAGAGAGTGAAGGTGCAAGAGAGATAGAAAGGGCACCGATCCACGCCGCTGCAACCATCTGCCCACACCGCTGCAACCACCAATGCATGGGCATCGATCCACACAGAGAGGTGATAACACCTTAAAATGTATACTTGTTATATATTTATGTGGGCATTATCTCCTTATTACTATGCTTAATTTGTATAATTAAGCCATGATTTGCATTAATCCCTATTATTTATCTTTACATAATTTCTTGAATAAGATGTTATTCATTGTATGTAATTTTCTACTTTCAAGAAATCATGTGGGAAAGATGAGTTTACAGGAGTTTGTGAGAGAATGAAGGCCAAACTAGAATTAAAATGGAGCTAAAGGACCATAGTTAAATGTCTAAGGAGGTGCAGCTAGAGTGCTTGGGTCATCTCCCATGTTTGGAAGATTCAAATAAGGAAAGAAATCAAAGAGGTAAAATCTGAAAATGAAAAATCAGATTTGAGCACTAATCAGTATTTTGGGCGTATCTCTCTCCTCAAAAATCCAATTGACAGCCAAATGGGTTGGAACTGTGACTTAAATATCTACAACTTTCCAGTTTTGAGTTTTTCAAAATTCTCAATTTTTAAAGACCAAAATCAACTCACAAGTTACTGCTATTAACCTGGACGAAAATTAAAATAAGTTTTATTTTCTTTGGACACTTTTTGATGTTAGGGTTTTGAAGGGAGGCTGTGTAGAACGAATTTGGCAGAGAAAAACCTTGTATTTTCCTTTCTCTAATGGCAGCCTAAACTCTTTGCTAGGGCTAGGGGTTATGTTTCTTCTATACGGTATGAATATTCAATATGATTCTTTCTAGGATTTTATCAACAACATATTTGATTATTCAATTAGATTTCTTTTGATGTATTAGTTCTTCCATGCTTTCAATAAGTTCAATCATGTTTTTCTTATTGTTTAGATGAATTTCTAATAGTTTCAAATAGAAATCAAGTTTTAAAGTGAATGAGTTTTTCTGAAAATTTTTCTAACTGCATTATTAATCTAGGTTATCATATGTTCTTGAATTATCTCAGTTCAACCAAATCATAATTATTTAATTGTATAAGAACAATCAATTATGAAATATACAATTTCTTAGATCACAAAGAATTTCATATCAATATCGGGAAACACCCCGATGCCCTAGTATTTACATTATTGACTTAAATCAATTATCAATGTTATTCTTGTTTAAAATTACCAGGAAAAAATTATTCTTCATCTTCACCAAAAGTTTTTTGTTTAATTATATTTTTTTTGAATTTACCCCGCTCCTTGTGGTTTGACCTCGGTACTCAGAGAATTATATTGTTATGATCTCCTACACTTGGGAGTGATAAGCAAGAGGGACGAGAGAGGAGGAGGGATTGAAAAAAAAAAAAAAAAAAGGAGATGAGAGTGACCGGTGAGAGAGAGAGGAGTTGAAAGAAAAAAATATAAGATCAGCTAAAGTAAACAGTGAAAAAAGGAATAAAATATTGTTATTTTGTTTTACAATTGAGCTACAGTGTGATTCTACATTTAGAATTGCACTGTAGCACAATTGCAAATTTTTTTGCAATAGTCAAATTTTACAAGTCCAAATGGTGTGGGGATTTTGGGCTTTTATGCTAAATTGAACCAACATATGGCATATGTCATTCCCAATGTGAATGCTCTAATAACACAAATTCTTACAAAAATTAATCTCGCAAATCAACACACGAGGACCAAACCATACAGATCTAAATTATCCACACAAAAAAAAAAAAAAAAAAACATGTGAGTTGCTATTAGATACTTGAATTTGAATTTGGATTTAAAATGATGGATTAAAATGCCTTAATTTCAAATTTATAAATATTGAAGTATGTTTTATGAATTTTTAAAAATTCTATAGATTTAGAAGTTAATTCAAATTACTACTTCAAGTCTCCAGGAGGGAACTTCACACATTGTGGATTTATCAAATTCAAATTCTTAACCTTTTTTTAATTATTCAAACAAGATATTTAAATTTTAATCACCCAAATCTAAATTTGTATACCTAAATTCTATCATTCAAACACACCAATAAAGTTATGAAGTTGTTTCATTAAAAAGAAGAAGAAGTTATGTAAAGTTGTGATTTTCAATTATGTTATGTTGGCTTTAATTCAGTGTCAAATTTGATTGTATTTCTTCAATCATTTCCCTGTATGTTTGTGGGATTTAATATAAGGGGTCAGTGTGTGAGATTAATGAAGAACTGAATAACTCGCAACTTGCTCACAACTAACTCGCGAGTGGACAATTCACGAAATGTCACATGAGAAGCACATGCTGGAAGTTGAAAAGTCAAGTGCTAAAAGGCATCTAGTGACTATCTCGTGACTTGGCCAACTTGTGAGATGCACTCCCAGCCTTTTTTGTGTGCTTTTCTCATTTCTTTACCCATACTATAAAAGCTCAAATTACCCACGAAATTATAAAGAGAATTTTAGAGAGAAAACCCTAGAAATCCATTTGAGAATTAGAGATTGCACACCTACAATCCTCTATTATTTTATCTTAGTTTTCCTTTACTCCCACCTCTCTAATTTCATATCCTTTGAGAGTTTCTTAGCTCAAACACATTTCACACCCAATCTGAGTGTTGTGAGTTGTTTTGGTGCCTATAGGAAGCATTGGTTGAAGCCATTCTTTGGTGGATGCAATTAGAGCTAATTGCATGATCCAGATAACTAGTGAAGATATGACTCGATGAAGTCCGTTGGGAGTTGGGACTTGGATGGTTCAAGTACTTTGGGTAGATTAGGCTTGAAGGGTCTTTTTGATATCCTTATACTCTAACTTTATTCACAAGTGAATCATTTCAGCTTAGAGGGCTGCAGAGAGGTTTTTACACCGAGCACTTTGGTTTTCTTCTTCAATAACACATCCACATGTAATCTATGTTAGTTTGCACCTCTCTTCCCTTACTCCTTGTACTTTAGATTTAATTGTTAATCATGTATCTCCATGCACTAGGTAGTAATCCCGATTAATTGTGTTAGGTTTTAAATATTTAGGATTAATGTTTAGTTTCCAAATTTATGCACGTTGGCAAACCGAGATCAAAACATGTCTAAATTAGGTGTTAGACATTGCTCATGATGGTTCAAGTCAAGATTCAAGAACATGCAAGCTGCAGAAAGAAGAATTTAGTTTCTGTGAAGCTCAACCGATCGAAAATAAAACTCGATTGATAGAAAATCATATTTAGAAAATTTGAAATTAGGTCTAAAGCCCATGAAAACGTTTAGGGTTTAAGTGAAATACTACTAGGTATAAAAGGAAAACCCAAACTACGTTTTACAAATTCTTAGAAATCATATGAGTTAGATTTGTGAGGTTTTTGTACCTTTTAACTCAACAAGCATCTACCGGAATAAGAGATCTACAATCAATAACTAGTGGAAACGAGTTTTTGCATAAAAATCTACTACTTATGGTGATGTGAAACCTTTGAGTGGGATCTCAAAGTCATAAATGGAGAGTTTGTGTTAAGCAAATCTAAGATAGAAGAGTCTGTGGAGTTGAATCTATACGTGGTCGTGTTAGTAAGTTCTATAAGAGGTAGCTCTAGATTTAGGGTTTAAATTTATTGTAATCTTCCATTCTTTCATAGTGGATTTGTTTACCTTGAGGATAATTAAATTAAATCCTCCTCAAGTTTTTACCTTGAAACAATTTATTTCATTGGTTTTCCTGAATCATTATATTACTGTCGTCTTTACTTTTCCGCATCAAGTAATATGTTTGCATGTGTTTAACCTAGAACTCATAATTAACCTGAGTAAGCACTTTGCTAATTCATTAGATTAAACTAATTTGTTGTTAAGGGGTCTAAACAAACAAACAAATTGCATTTTGTTTACTCTTGTTTCGCACTTAATTGAGTAGATTAAAAGCAATTAAACCATATTTTAAAATTGGGATCTAAACAAGCTTTAGGGTCTGTTTGGTAAGTTAGTTTGAGTAATGTTGTTTGAGTGTTTTTGATATACGTGTGGGTAAAAAAATGTGTTGAAAAGTGTGTAAGATTGTTTAAAATGTGAAAATGTTGATTAGAGATAACTAACCAAATAGGCCCTTAGTAACTTTACTATTGAACTTTCAAGTTATAAAATCGCTTTTCTCCCATTTTTCGTTGCTCTCTCTATCTCTCTCGCTTAGAAAGGAGAAGAGAAGAAAGAATTCATCTCACCCCCTCTCTCTCTCTCTCTCTCAACTTTATTCTCTCATTATGACCATAATGAAACTTGAAGCATAAAAACCACATGATTCAGAAACTAAACAGAGAAGAAGAATCAAAAGCTATGAAGCACGGGTGCGTTTCCAGATTCGGGTGCGGGTGCGGGTGCGGGACTCGGCAATTTTTGAAAAAGTAGGGTGCAGGTGCGGCGATTAAAAAATTATTAAAAATATTTTTATATAGTGAATTTAATATTTTTATATAAAAAAATTCAAATAAATGGTAGAATTTATTATTAAAAAACAATTATTTATGATTTGTTTTTAATAAAATCAATATTTTTGGTAATTGTAAACAAAAAACCACATTTTAAGAAGGTTCCTTTACTCATTTTCCAATTCCCAAGCCCACCCACGTTAAATAATTGACTTTTCCACCTACTTAATTTATATTATTTTGTTACATACCTTTATTCTTCTTCCATCCATTCTTCTGTGTCTTCTCATCTTCTTCTTCCTTCTCATTTCCCCCCCCCCCCTCTCACAAGGCCACATGAAGTAGAAGAATGGTAGTCGCTGCCTATTTCGACCTGTTTTGGTGGCCGTTTTGGTCGGAATCGGCCGTATCGGCATGTTTCAGTGGCCGTTTCGGCCATATTGGTTCCCGTTTCCGCCGGAATCGGCCTGTTATGGCCCGAATCGGTACGAATTTGGCTGAGTCGGCACGAATATATAAAAAAGAAAAGAAAAGGGGAGAGTCACTGTGTCAGGCTACGTCGGACTCCGATACGGCGACCTTGGAGCCGCATTGGTGCTTTCTAGATCAAAAGTCTTCGGCAAAGACATGATTTGGCAATAAAGTCAAATAATGGAGAGACCCACACATGCCATTTTTGGTAAGGCATGGGTCCGAGTACATAATTTATCGATCCTACAGCCCCACAATAAATTTCAATCAAAGATATCAATTAATGTATTAAAGAATTTGCCAAAGAACAATACCCATTCACTTCTAACCTTTCTAGACCAAAATTTCATAAGCAACTTCACAAATAAAAAAAAAATCAAAGGTAAGTAAAGAGGGAGAAGAAATCTTACGACAAAGAAATCAAAAACAAAGAAAAGAAAAACAAAAATCTCTCAAACGAACCTCCCAAGGAAATTTTTGGTCCTCAGAGACATCAAAATCTTCCAAAAATAACCTCCCCTCTATCTCGATACATACAAATATGAGTAGTAGAACTTCAGCTATTATTGCTTCCCTGCTACTGTTTTTCTGGCTGGGTTTTCAGTCCACCAATACTATAATAGTATTCTACCACCACCAATATATATATATATATATATATTTTTTTTTTTTTTGGATAAACACCGCCAATACTACTATACCAGTATACTACTACCACCAATGATATCTGAATTCAACGTTGCTGAACCAACTAATGTTAGTCAAACCAAAAATTAAAACCTGATTAGTAAGTTTACGAACTATGTCATGTCATATTATGTTCACTGGGGATAAGATTTTTTTTTTTTTTTTGAACTGGGGATAGGATTGATTCCAGTAATATCTAGAATTCTACGATATTGCAGTTTAGGTGACATGTCACATCATGATTTATGTCTTTTCAATCGCACAGGGCGAAGCGCTGCTGGTTGACCTCTAAGTCTCCTTCCTCAACCTAACAACATGAATTTTGATTCTCCTTAAGTCTCCTTCCGGGTTGAACTGCAAATTGCAAACTGTGCTACATTGCATAGCTGCCTGATCATACAAACATGTGTAGTAGAATTTCCCCTCTTACTGCTTTCCTGCTTCTTTTTTTCTTTCTGGGTTTTCAGTCCACCAATACTACCACCAATGTTACTGTCACGAATACTATCCAACCTGGCCAATCCCTGACTACCTCGGACACCATTGTATCGCCTGATGGAAACTTCCAACTTTGTTTCTACTCTCCAAAAAATTCGACAGAGTATTACTTGGTAATACGATACAAGAAAGTTTCTGAGCAGAATGTAGTTTGGGTTGCAAACAGAGAGTACGGATTCATAGATTCCTCTGTTGTTCTTAAAATTAATCAGGATGGAGATCTTGTAATATCCGATAGCAGAATATATTCCCCGTTGACCAACACTTCAGCTGGCAACGGTACCTATGCCATGCTATTGAATACAGGTAATTTTGTACTCACGGACAGGGGCTTTGAGGTTTTGTGGCAGAGCTTTGACCATCCTACTGATACTCTTTTGCCCGGAATGACTCTTGGAAAATATGATTGGTCATTAAAATCATGGAAAAGTAAAGAAGACCCTGCTCCAGGTAATTTCTCCCTAAAGCTGGAATATTGGTACCCAAAGCTGGAATATTGGTATCGGCTGACATTAATGGAGGGGTCTAAAGTATATTGGTCTATTCCAATCGATAGTTTTTGAAGATGGTAAGATTTAGTCTGGTGGGCCTATCTTAATGGGCCTGACGGATAGGTACTGTTTGGTCTGTGTAAAGCGGGACCCACGCTCCCTAAAGGCCCATCATGGACAGACATAGTAAGGGCCCATAGCCCGAAATCTCTATTGCCTGGAAAAGCCTTAAGATCCAATAAGGGAAATGGTATCAGAGTCCCACATTGGAAAGATCTGGAGGTCAAGAAGAAAAGCCACCTCTCCACTGCTATAAAAGGAGTAACTTTCACGCAAATCAAGGTAAGATTAATTGACCCTCTCTAACGCCTTTAAAAAATAACTCAAGGGACGAATTCTAACTTGACCTTCGGAGAACTTTTGGCCGGCACCACACCGGTGCTCTCTAAGGGTTTTTCTCCCGTTCGTTCTTGTTGCGCAGGTTCGTTGACTCGCGAGTACAGTGCGACTCATTGGTGACAACTCTCAACGTCATCAGTTGGCGCCATCTGTGGGGAAGAACGAGAGACGTATAGTACTTCGTAGATTCCCAGACAAAAGAGTTACATGGTACTCACTCGCTCAATGGCAACCACGAATGACGTTCAGGAAGAAGCCCCTACGACGGCCCTTGAGAGACAGGTCAGGACGCTCGCCGCAGCCGTAGAGCGCCTCACCAAGCAAAACCACGACCTACAAGAGCAGCTGAACCAAAAGAATGCCGCGGTCAGTAACCAAGGAGCGGATCAAGAGGGGAACAGCGCCGAAAGGAGAAATCAGGACGGACCACAGGGGAGTAACGCCCCGAGCAAACCAGTAAGACGGGACATAAGCATCCCTTCCCCGACGGACACTGCCCCACAATCCATCATCGCGGAGATGCAGGCGATGAAGGAGCAGATGGATGTGATGATGAGCGCTCTCAAGGGGCGAGTGTCAAGTGATCTTGACGACCTTGTCAACCGGACTGACTCACCATTCACAGCAGCTGTTAACTCCTTCCCCCTGCCAAATAAGTTCCGTATGCCAAGTATGGATAGTTACGACGGAGTCAAGGACCCTCTAGATCACCTAGAGACCTTCAAGACCCTGATGCACCTTCAGGGAGTGGCAGACGCGATTATGTGCAGGGCCTTTCCTACAACCCTGAAGGGCGCAGCAAGGATTTGGTTCAGCCGGATAGCGCCCAACTCCATCAGCACCTTCAAGGAGCTAAGCGCTCAATTTACTACGCATTTCATCGGAGGACATCGGTACAAGAAATCCACGGCTTGTTTGATGAATATCAAGCAACGGGAAGAGGAGACGTTAAGGGCCTACATATCACGCTTCAACAAAGAAGCACTCTCGATCGACGAAGCCGACGACAAGATATTGGTAGCAGCATTCACAAACGGACTAAAGGGGGGTAAGTTTTTGTTCTCCCTATACAAAAACGACCCCAAGACCATGTCGGAGGTCCTTTACAGGGCCACCAAATATATGAACGCTGAAGACGCACTATTATCGCGAGAAGATAGGCCCAAGAAAAGAGACCGACAGGAGGATTCTCGACAAGACCAGGGGCGGAAGAAAGGAAGGATGGGAGACCGAAGGGAGGACAGACGTCCAAAACCCATGGGCGGAAGGTTCGCGAGTTTCACCCCTCTAAACGCGCCGATTGACCAAGTCCTAATGCAGATTAAGGACGAAGGATCCCTGACGTTCCCAGGAAAGCTGAAGAGTGACCCCAGCAAAAGGCCTAGAGACAAATATTGCCGCTTTCATCGTGACCACGGCCACGACACGGCCGATTGCTACGACTTGAAGCAGCAAATCGAAGCACTTATCCGACAAGGGAAGCTGCAGAAGTTCGTCAACAAGGGGAGAACGGATCAACCCCCACAGGAACAACACCTCCGTCGAGAAAACGAGCGACCAAGACCCCCAATTGGAGACATAAGAATGATAGTCGGAGGGACTGCTGCGGCCGGATCGTCAAAGAAGGCTCGCAAAACATACCTTCGGACGGTACAGAATGTCCAGTTGACGAGCAGACTGCCAAGGATAGCAAACGGAGAAGAACCTATTGTTGGGTTCACGGAAGAGGATGCACGGCGCCTACACCATCCACACGACGATGCCCTCGTCGTCAGCGTGCGGACAGGAGACTACAACGTCCACCGAGTGTTGATCGACAACGGCAGTTCGGCCGACATATTGTACTATCCGGCATTCCAGCAGATGAGGATTGATAGGGACCTGCTAATACCGACAGACGCCCCGCTCGTTGGTTTTGGAGGGAGTAAGGTATTCCCTCTGGGCTCAGTAACGTTACGGGTGACAGTAGGAGATTACCCCCAACAAATCACCAGGAACGTGACATTCTTGGTGGTCGATTGCTCGTCCGCCTACAATGCCATTCTTGGACGACCTACGCTCAACACGTGGAAGGCATCAACATCAACTTACGCCCTAATGGTCAGGTTCCCAACGGAGTATGGGGTAGGAGAGCTACGCGGAAGCCAAGTTGCCGCACGAGAATGCTACGTCGCTATGATGGAGATGCAAGACCAAATCCAGGCCTTGAACATAGAAGAGCACCGAACGGTGGCGGAACCGACAGAGAAGCTGGAGGAGATAACTCTTGACAGTTCCAATCCGGACAGAACAACCAAGATCGGAACGCTTGCCAAACCCGGAATCCGTCAAGAGCTAGTAGCTTTCCTGAGGAGCAATAAGGATGTGTTCGCCTGGAGCCATGACGATATGCCGGGAATCGATCCCTCCGTCATGGTACACAAATTGAATGTATTACCCTCGTTTCCACCCGTCCGACAAAAGAAGAGAGTGTTCGCAACGGAACGGGACCAAGCAATAGCGGAGGAGGTCCGCAAACTCCAAGAGGCAAACTTCATCAGGGAAGTCTACTATCCCGATTGGCTGGCGAATGTGGTAATGGTAAAGAAAGCGAGCGGCAAGTGGCGCATGTGCGTGGATTTCACCGATCTCAACAAAGCGTGCCCTAAAGATAGTTATCCCCTTCCAAGAGTCGACGTCCTAGTAGACTCGACGGCTCAACACCAGTTACTAAGCTTCATGGACGCTTTCTCGGGTTACAATCAGATCCGCATGCACGAGGCCGATCAGGAAAAGACTTCGTTCGTAACCAGCCAAGGACTATTCTGCTACAAAGTAATGCCATTCGGCCTGAAGAATGCGGGGGCAACATACCAAAGGCTAATGAACAAGATGTTCGCGCAGCAGATCGGGAGGAATGTTCAAGTCTATGTCGACGACATGCTTGTGAAGAGCCGGAAGGAGGAAGACCACCTCGAAGATCTTAAGGAAACGTTCGGTACGCTACGATCCTACAACATGAAACTCAATCCGGGAAAATGCGCATTCGGCGTAACGGCAGGCAAATTCCTAGGCTTCATGGTATCCCAGAGAGGGATTGAGGCTAACCCGGACAAAATCCGAGCCATATTAGAAATGGCACCCCCGCGAAATGTGAAGGAGATACAAAGCCTTAACGGCAAGATAGCGGCGTTAAATAGATTCGTGTCGAGAGCCACGGACAAGTGCCTGCCCTTTTTTCGCACATTAAAGAAATCCTTCGAGTGGACGGACGAGTGTCAGAGAGCGTTCGAGGAGTTAAAGGCATACCTATCTTCACCACCCCTATTGAGTCCATCGCAACCTGGCGAAGAACTTTTCCTCTACTTGGCAGTCTCATCTGTCGCCGTCAGCGCTGCTTTAATTAGAGAAGAGGATAATGCACAGAAGCCTGTATACTACGCCAGCCGGGCGCTCCGCGGCGCCGAAGAAAGATACCAACCTATGGAGAAACTCGCTTTCGCATTGATAACGGCGGCTCGCAAGCTGAAACCTTACTTTCAAGCCCATACCATGAATGTAATGACCGACAAGCCCTTGCGAAGGGCACTGAGTAATCCCGAAGCCGCGGGTCGACTGACGTTGTGGGCAATAGAATTGAGTGAGTTTGACATCAAGTACCGTCCGCGTGTAGCCATCAAAGGACAAGCTGTAGCCGACTTCATAGCAGAGTTTACGCGAGACGAGGACAAGGGGGCAGAAGAACCCCCCAAATGGAGCATCTACACCGACGGGTCCTCCAATCGGCGAATTGGAGGGGCCGGCATAGTGTTGCTGTCACCAGAAGGAGACAAGATCGAATGTATGGTCCGTCTCGACTTTCCCATTACCAACAATGAAGCAGAGTACGAAGCAGTGGCGGCAGGACTCGACCTGGCAAAAGCCGCCGGAGCGGAAAGTGTAGCCGTTCATTGCGACTCGCAGGTCGTAACCAATCAAGTAAACGGAGAGTATGAATGTAAGGGGGAAAGGCTAAAGAGATATCTTGATCAAGTGAAGGCGAGAATCAACGGGCTAAAAGCGACGGTCGTCCAAATCCCCAGAGGAGAGAATGAGCTCGCCGATCGCCTAGCCAAAGCCGCTTCAGCAGAACATGTGACGACACCGGGTAATGTACTTTCCTTTGTTCAAGTCTTCCCACTAATAGACCCCGACAATATGCAGGAGATACGCTCCGAAAGAAACTGGACTACACAGATAACTTCATACTTGAAGGACGGGTTACTGCCCCAAGAGAAGGAGGCAGCGAGGAAATTAAAAGTCCAAGCGGCGAGATTCGTCTTGATAAAAGACATTCTTTACAAGAGGGGTTTCTCCCGTCCTTACCTAAGATGCCTCGGGGTTGAAGAGGCAGACTACGTAATGAGGGAAGTACACGAAGGGATATGCGGGAACCATTCTGGGTCGCGGTCGTTAGTGCACAAACTGGTACGAGCTGGGTACTACTGGCCGACCATGCAGAAGGATGCCGAGTCTTACGTTAAAAGCTGCGACAAATGCCAGCGGTTCAGCAATTTTATCGGACAGCCGGCTGAGGAGCTCACACCCATGACGGCTCCATGGCCGTTCGCTCAATGGGGACTGGATATCATGGGGCCTTTCCCAACGGCGGTAAGGCAGCTCAAGTTCTTGGTAGTGGGTATTGACTACTTCACAAAATGGGTAGAAGCGGAAGCCTTGGCCACCATCACAGAAAAGAACATTAGAAGTTTTGTCTGGCGGTCCATCGTATGCAGGTTTGGTATTCCTAGAGTCCTTGTCTCGGACAACGGGAGGCAGTTCGACAACGGCCACTTCAGGGATTTCTGCACACAGCTAGGAATAAAAAACCACTACTCATCACCCGCCCATCCTCAGGCCAATGGCCAGGTTGAAGTCACGAACCGATCCCTGCTAAAGATTATCAAGACTCGGCTCGAGGGGGCAAAGGGGATATGGCCCGAAGAATTACCGAGCATACTTTGGGCGTACAGGACGACGGCTAGGACTCCGACAGGAGAGACGCCATTCCGACTGACATACGGGAATGAGGCGGTCATCCCCGCAGAAGTTGGCCTCACAAGTTACAGGGTTCATAACCATGATGAAGGCAGGAACGACGAATCAATGAGGCTACAGCTGGACCTGATAGATGAGGTAAGGTCGGCCGCGGAGCAAAGGATCGCAAGATACCAGGAACGCATGGCCAGACATTACAACTCCAGGGTCCGACACAGAGACTTCCAAGTGGGAGACCTGGTACTCAGAAGGGTCATGGGCGCAGCTAGAGACCCTACACAGGGAAAGCTCGGCCCCAACTGGGAAGGACCTTACCGAGTCACGGCATGGAAAAGGAAAGGAACATACCACCTGGAGACTACAGAGGGGGAGAAGCTACTACATCCATGGAATGCGGAGCATTTGAGGAAATACTACCAGTGATAGTAACACGGCGAACGGCAACCAATTTTCCATTTGGCTTTTTATTAACTATTTATAAGTTTTCTTTAACATGTGTTTCTTTGCTACAATCCAGTCGTGCCTTTTTTTAAGCCCAAGGGGGCAGGCACTTTTCCTTTACGCAATTAGAAACAAGTATGATTTTCTGTCTACTTTGATGTCACTACAATTGTCCTCAAATTGAACGGATGCTAGTTAAAAGTCCACAAAGTGGACGGATCACCTAAACAGGTGTATAATTCTACATGTCCGTAAAAGTGGACGGTTAATACGCCACTAAGTGGACGGATCACCTAAACAGGTGAATAATTCTACATGTCCGTCAAAGTGGACGGTTAATACGCCACTAAGTGGACGGATCACCTAAACAGGTGTATAATTCTACATGTCCGTCAAAGTGGACGGTTAATACGCCACTAAGTGGACGGATCACCTAAACAGGTGTATAATTCTACATGTCCGTCAAAGTGGACGGTTAAATACGCCACTAAGTGGACGGATCACCTAAACAGGTGTATAATTCTACATGTCCGTCAAAGTGGACGGTTAATACGCCACTAAGTGGACGGATCACCTAAAAACGGTGAATAATTCTACGCGTCCGTAAAAGTAGACGGTCTATACGCCACAATGTGGACGGGTAACCTAAAACGGTAAATAATTCTACATGTCCACGAAATGGACGGATCATCAAAACGGTGAGTATTTAAACAAGTCCACAAGTTGGACGGTATGGCCTCCACAAAGTGGACGGACCTACGTAATTCAATACTTCCATAAGTTCGAGGTATTTATGCCACTAAGTGGACGGATCATCTAAAACGGTAAATAATTCTACATGTCCACGAAATGGACGGATCATCAAAACGATGAGTATTTAAACAAGTCCACAAGTTGGACGGTATGGCCTCCACAAAGTGGACGGACCTACGTAATTCAATACTTCCATAAGTTCGAGGTATTTAAGCCACTAAGTGGACGGATCATCTAAAACGGTGAATAATTCTACATGTCCATAAATTGGACGGTTCAGCCAAAACGGTGGGAAAATTACATACATAAATAAAGCGGACGGCTCCAGAACGCCCACGAGGTGGACGGACGACATGACTATATAAGTCAGCAACAGCTTTTAAAATGGACGGATCAACAGATTAGCTTGTGCAAATCAACACTTAAAATCAAACATTGTTCAATACAAAATCAAACTTTAAACAAACCGTCTACAAATAATTAACTGTATATAAAAGGGAGACGGATCCTCCTAAACGATTACATGGGTTACTCTGCTTTCTTGGGGTCGGCAACAGCGACCTCATTCGGCGGAGCGGACTCTCCGTCACCCTGAGCTGCTTCTTCCCCAAAGAGGTCCTCCGTATTTTCGGAGGCGACGGGCAGGGCAGAAGTCTGATCTTGATCAGTAAGTGTTATCATAGACACGTCCAGATCTGGGTAGGTCTTTTTTATCTGACGGAGCGCATCGTCAAAGCCTTGAAGGAACGATCCTCCAAGCTCCTTCAACAAGGACTCGGAGTTGCGATATTCGCTGACGGCGTCGTCCTTTGCATGACGGAGCTTTTTCTTCAGATCTTTCACCTCGTCCGCTCTGCTCTTCAAGACCTTCCCAGCTTCTTCCGTCTTCTGTTCGAGCTCCTTTCTTGTATTCTCAGACAGTTCAAATTTCTGCTCCATGGTGGACTTCCACTTGTGCAGCTGGCTAAGCTCTTCTTCCGTCTTCCCAAGTTTTGACCGTACCCGTTCCAGAGCCGCTTCACGGTTGAGGCAACGGTCCATCAAGCCCTTCATCATAACCAAGGACTGAAATAAAGAAAATTAGAAGTGTTAAAAATGAAACTAGAAAGTGAACGGACATACACTGAAGGATAATGAAAAGTTACCTGTCCGACGGCAAATAACCCCGTCTCTCCCATCGCCTCCGTCGAGTGATTCCCCAGATCCTCATAGTCCTCTGCAGAAAGTATGGACGTAAGCTTTTCCAAAGCGAACTTCGAATCATCACGAAGAAGGGGAGGGGGCTTCTCCTCGCTGACGGGTGGAGCATGCATTAGGCCCTTACCGGCCCCCTGTTTAACTTGGTTGACGGCCTTAGGGCCCTCAGCCATCAAGCCCACGATGGGCTCCATTGACACCTTTGGCTGCTTGTGTGGACGGTCGGACTTTGGTGGCTGCTTCCTCTTGCCCGATGACCCCGGCACACTGGGAACAACGATCTCACCCGTCTTCTTTTGCTCGACGGCTAGAGATTTTATCATGGCTCTTCTCTTGGCGTCGTCCATTTCTGCAATACAGGACGGATGATGATGTTCTCTCAAAAGTAAAATTTCAATTTCAAGGGTAAAAGTAGACGGACTCACGTTTGTGTATTCTTTCGTCGTAAGCAATGGCCTCACGGGTAGGTTCTGGACCGTCACAATACCAGTGTATTGTCTTTGGATTCACTAACTTGGCCCAGGTCCTTTCGTCCGGCTTAGCTTTTCTACAAACCTTTTCAAGGAAACTAAATTCCTCGAGGCTAACCTGCGGGCGCCCTCTACCTGCAAAGAGAGACGGTCAAAATACGCACATAATAGAGGACGGGTGTATAAAAAAGGAACAAGCAAGACGGGTGCATACGCGCTTGGTTTATTATCCCCCAAGTTGTATCGACGGGCATGTACTCCGTCTCTCCTGGACGGTTCATCCACCTGTCACCCTCCAGGAAGAAATAGCGACTCTTCCAGTCTCTATTTGAGTCTGGGGTCTCAAAGATGACCTTCAACAAGGGACTTCGACTAGCAAAACGGTACAACCCCCTTGATCTATCAATCTCATCTGGACGGTAACAGTGAAGAAATTCACGGACCGTCAGTCTCCTTTCTCCATTCGACATTGCGCCATAAAGAATCTCCATTGCTATGAAGACCCTCCAGGCGTTTGGAGAAATCTGGGTGACGGACAGTCCCAGGTAATGCAAGAGTTCCCTATGGAGTGTAGAGAGCGGGAACCGAAGTCCAGACTTCAACACCTGCTCGTACACTCCAACACCTTCTACTCCGTCATAATAACATCTCTCCGACACGTAGGGAAGACGGATCGGGATGTAGTCTGGTATCTGAAAATTTGTTCTAAAGGTACTGAAATGTCTCTCCCGGATGACGGATGTGAACCTATGCACTGTCCACTCTGGTAACATGATGAACTGCCTTAGTCCATCAGCACCTACGACGGACTCCAGTGCTTGATTCCCGTCAGGACCCTCTATCTCAATTTTCTCCACATCCTCACTTGTTGAGGACGAAGAGGATGCAGACGGACTCCTATCTTCGCCTGGACTATCTTGGTCTTTATGACCGGACGGGTATACATTCTCGTATTCCGTCCCGTCACGAACCACCGATTGGTTACTTGACGCACTAGACATTTCCTACAATTAATGATGAAACCTAAGACTTGACGGGTTTAAAAACATTGACGGGTATATTAAGCCTTGGTCGAAAATGTAACTTGAATATGAAATTAAAGTAAATACTTACCACACCTGACGGAGTAATGCTGACGGTTGTGGTAATTGGTGGTTACCAGTGCTCGACGGACTTCTCTGGCAAGGTTGACGGTTCTCTCTGACAGACGTTTTCTGTTTGGAAATGCGAAAATGAGAGATTGAGACGCCTCATATATATAGGAGATACACGGAAGACGAAGCGACGCTTCGATCCTATACAACGGCCAGTCAGAGATTGACACGTGGCATGCTAATAAATGCTAACCTGTCTGCTCGCATCAGTAGATGGTAACCGTCGACTATATGAAACCGTCTGAAACTGCAAGATACCCGTCATCCTATCTGACGGTTAAAGATCTGAAACCGTCATACATTCTGACGGTTGTGTCCGCCTATTACTTTAAATCTTCTGTTTCACGGATCCATTCCGTCATTAAAGTACCCGTCATGCCCCTACATTAGGATCGTCACCCCATTGATCCTTGGAACAGACGGACCATTGGGGTGAAGGGGGCAACTGAAGATGGTAAGATTTAGTCTGGTGGGCCTATCTTAATGGGCCTGACGGATAGGTACTGTTTGGTCTGTGTAAAGCGGGACCCACGCTCCCTAAAGGCCCATCATGGACAGACATAGTAAGGGCCCATAGCCCGAAATCTCTATTGCCTGGAAAAGCCTTAAGATCCAATAAGGGAAATGGTATCAGAGTCCCACATTGGAAAGATCTGGAGGTCAAGAAGAAAAGCCACCTCTCCACTGCTATAAAAGGAGTAACTTTCACGCAAATCGAGGTAAGATTAATTGACCCTCTCTAACGCCTTTAAAAAATAACTCAAGGGACGAATTCTAACTTGACCTTCGGAGAACTTTTGGCCGGCACCACACCGGTGCTCTCTAAGGGTTTTTCTCCCGTTCGTTCTTGTTGTGCAGGTTCGTTGACTCGCGAGTACAGTGCGACTCATTGGTGACAATTTTCAACGTCATCAGTTTTGATTTTTTATCTTTTAATTTGGAGTACGTTACTTGGCCTGTTAATAACACTTCTCAGACTCAATTTTCGAGAATCGTGTTGGATGAATACGGGAAGCTTAAACTGCAGTCATGGTCAGAAGATGAGCAAGAGTGGAATTCCTCGTTACAGTCATCTGGGTGTGGGGATTATTTTGCATGCGGTACTTTCAGCATATGCAATGAGACAGCCCAGGATCCATGTGGCTGTTTGCCAGGCTTCAAACCCGTTTCTGCCGACGTTTGGAGCAAAGGAAAAGTGTCCAGGGACTGTGTGAGGAAAACTGCTCTGCACTGCAGTAATAATAGTGATGTTCAGAATGATGGGTTTCTTCCCATGTCTAGAATTGATTGGCCTGATAGTCCGCTGTCTTTCGACATTGGGAGTGGTAAGGAGTGCGAATCAGCTTGCTTGAACACTTGTTCTTGTATTGCTTATGCCTATGAAGATAATTACCGTTCCCATAAGAACAAATCTAAGTGCTTAGAATGGACTGGTTCTTTGTCATATCTGAAACAACTACCAGACGATGATGGGCATGATTTCTATCTCAAACTATCCCCCTTGGATTTGCTCACCAATGGTAAGAAATATGAAGGACTTCGCCTTATTAGTACCGTGGATGTTGTTTCTTCTTAATTTATTTGTGTTAGAAAAATTGTCAAATGCTATCAAATTCACTCTTTCCTTTCAAGAGTCTTGCACCTCAATTGGTTCACACCTTTTAATAGAGATATTCATGGTTTAAATCACACATTATCCCAACTATTGAATTATCAAAATATATATGTCACTCTTTCCTAACTGTTTAGAATTTTAGGCAAGTGGCAATTGATCATGTTATGAAACTAAAGACAAAACTCGGGTACACTATCTTGGGTGCACTACATTAGCTTTCCCAATTAATTTTAATTTTATTGACCAATAAATCACAAAAACTTAGAAAACATTCTCTTAAAATTTAATTTGGTTACCTAAGATAAGGACAATTAAATTAATTGCAAACAAGTTGTTAGGTTCTAAAGATTTAGGATTTTATGTATTTAGAACTCTAATTTGTATTGTTGGCAAACCATGATCAAAACAATGTGTTTAGAAGTGTTTTACTCTTGCTCAAAGTTGTGCGTTTATGTAAAGTTAGAATCGAGCTTAATGCAGAAAAGATTAATGCATTTTGGCTTGGCACGATCGATCGAAGCTTAGGTTCGATCTATCGAAACTCGGGCAGAATGCTTTTCTCACTACACCAAAATAAGTCTATTACATCAAGTGTTAATACAACAAAATTAGTATAGTGGTATTAGACATAATATCACATCTAAAAATTAAAAGCCGTTACAATAGTAACTTAGAAATAGTAAATTATTACATTCTAAATTGAATTTAGAAATTTTTTTGCAATAACTTAAATTGAAGAAATCAATTTTTTTTAATAACTTAAATTGAAGAAACCATTGTAATAACTTGATACCAATTATATATTTTGCGATATATTATAATAGATCGAAATTTCAAAGAGATGGCTTATTGCAACAAATTTAACATTGCAATAACTAAAATATTAATTACTTTACAATCTAATGCAATGACAAACATGAAGCTGCAATGAATATATTATTATAATGATCTAATTCCAATTATTTTACAATCTATTGTAAGAAAAAATATGAAAAATTTAACTATTACAATAAATATACTGTTGCAATAATTTGAACCCAAATTATTTTTTTCAATTCTTTACAATCTATTGTAATAAAATTCATGAAATAATAGCCTATTGCTACAAGATATTCGAAGTAATAAATTGTTTATTGCAATAGAAAATATATTATTACATCAAAATTTTCATTAAAATATTTAAGGTTTATTGCAACAAATTTTTTTTTGTAGCACAAACTTATTACCTCAAATTTTATTGTAACACTTCGCATAAACTACTGCAATGACTTCGATGTTATTGCAACGATTTTTTTTGTTGTAATAAACATTTTTTGTTGTAGTGTCTGCAGAATTTTCCAACTCAGCCCTAGTTGTTTTAAAACGTTTTTAGGGTTTCTTATTTGTCCTAAGTATAAAAGGCAAACTCTAGCCACGTTTTAGTGTTGCTCATATTGCGGTTTGTGTAAATCTCTTGTGAGATCTAGAGGAGCTTTCCTTTACACAAATTTAGGGTTTTCAAGGAGAAGATTTATCTACACCTTGATGATCAACTCAGTTGCTGCCATTGAAACTTAAAGAAAACACAAGCGGGTGTGCTTGTATCTGGTGGTGAATCCAAGAAAGAAGGAGTCCGTGGATTCAGAACTTGCACGTGGTCGTGTCAATAAGTTCTACTGGTTGGTAGCAACAAGAAGTCGAGCGTGGAGGTTTGTAAGTCTTATTGTATGAACTTCGATTCTTTCAAGATAGTGGATTCAAGTTTACCTTGAGGATAATTAGGTCAAATCCTCCCTAGGTTTTTACCGGTTTGGTTTCTTGGATGATCATATCTTGTGTTATTTATTTTCCGCTGCTTTTGCATTATTTGATCTTTGTTATTGTGATAACCTAAACTTGTTAAATTGGACTAAGTAACAACTTGGCTAATTACCTAAGTTAAATAAATTGTTTTAAGGGGTCTAAAAACTATCACAAGTGTTAAATTTTAATTAGATAATCTAATGTATTATATCTAAGGTACTATATCGCAAACAAGTGTTAAAATCTTCTTTAATTCGAGGTCGGTCACTACTTTACATTTACAATTGTTGAGTTTCAAAGTTTTTACGGGATAATTCTTGGCTTTGCCATATTATTATTATCTGAGATAGTGGGCATTGCCAATTTGTAATGCAAGTACAATGCATATATTTATTTATTTCTCTGATTTTCTTCGACAGTCCCAATCTCAAGGAATGAATCTAGCCCAGCAGTAACGCCTGGAGCAACTGAAGGAGTAATGCTTGTACGAGCTAAGCAATTAGTCACCATTCTGGCTATATCTCTGCCTCTTGCAACGCTTATGTTGGGCCTCTTTGTCTATTGTGTATGGAGAAAACTCAGGATGACAAGCAAGGGTGAGAAAAGAATTGCTGATAAGGCTATTTAAGCAATCAAAATGTAAATCCTTAATTATTGTCATAAATATATGTGTTGTAATTGTTCACTGTTCAGGTGAGGATTTGGTACAGTTAGATTTGGGCATGACCATAAAGTCTGAAAATTCGGAGCAGATGGAAGAAAATAAGCGTGGAGATATCAGGAAAAAGGAAGTCAAAATGCCATTATTCAGTTTTGCAAGTGTTTCTGCTGCAACTGATAATTTCTCAGATGCAAATAAACTTGGAGAGGGTGGTTTTGGACCTGTTTACAAGGTATAATTATCCATAAACGCAATGCTTAGGATGAGGAATGTATACAAAGGTTTAACTCTTATCAACTTTACACTTGCCATGTTAACGAGAACAAACAGGCACTGCCAGTTTGTTACTGCGTCGACTGTTATAATCCCTACTCTATGTATTTCTGTCGAGTATAATTGGGCTATCCTAATTTCTTCATGGTGGCCACAAAACTAAGCTTAAGGAAAACAATTTCAGGGAATATTACTGAAAGGGGATTTGGTAGCTGTGAAAAGGCTTTCAAGAAGATCGGGCCAAGGATGGGAGGAGCTAAAAAATGAAGCGATGCTCATAGCCAAGCTCCAACACAACAATCTTGTTAGACTTTTGGGCTGCTGCATTGAACAAGATGAAAAGATACTAATATATGAGCATATGCCAAATAAAAGTTTGGACTTCTTCATTTTTGGTTAGTAATGTTTCTCTCTCTCTCTCTCTCTCACACACACACACATATATATATATAATTGTGATTGATTTCATGGTTGATCTTTGCATATGATCTTTTAATTGTGTACAACTAATTTCTCATGATTGTAAAATAGATCCAGAAAAACGCAAGATTTTAGATTGGCAAACACGGATTCGAGTGGTTGAAGGTGTTCTTTTAATTGTGTACAACTAATTTCTCATGATTGTAAAATAGATCCAGAAAAACGCAAGATTTTAGATTGGCAAACACGGATTCGAGTGGTTGAAGGTGTTGCACAAGGGCTTCTTTACCTTCATCAATATTCTAGGTTGAGGATTATTCATAGAGATTTAAAGGCTAGCAACATTTTGCTAGATAGCGAAATGAATCCGAAAATATCAGATTTTGGAATGGCAAGAATATTTGGAGGAAATGAATCACAAGCAAATACAAATAGAATTGTTGGCACTTAGTAAGTACAAACCAACATGATATGTGCTCAAACAGATTGAGAGACAAAACATGACTACTAATATTTTAACTTGATTATGGTTTCAATGGTTATATGTCCCCTGAATATGCTTTGGAAGACCTCTTTTCCATTAAGTCGGATGTTTTCAGTTTTAGTGTCTTGCTGTTAGAGATTGTGAGTGGTAGGAAGAACACTGGGTTTTATCAAACCGATTCTTTCCATCTTCTTGGATATGTGAGTATCCTATTTGCCACTTTTTTTTGGCAAAAGTTCAATATACTTTTTACTTCTTATTAACAATTGCTGCTTTTTTTTTTCTTTTTTTTTTATACATTAATATTTTCAACAATCCCCCCATCTCACTTCCCCACCCCCCCCCCTAACACACACGTGCACAATATTTCAGATCCTTATGAATATAGTATTTTCATTCCAAAAAAAGCCCACACAATAATAATATATTAATTTATTTGTGTTTTTCTATGAATGGTTTTTCACATGAATCAGTTATTGTTATAATTAATTCATAGTCAGAATTTCATTTAGCATTCATATGAAATAATTTTTAGTTGTTAAATGGACCCCAACTTATAAAAAAATTAAAATTATACTCGGAACATTTATGAACCTAATTAAACCCAAAGTTTTAAACTTAAATAATATTAAACTCTAGATTTTATTATGTAATTATTCCAAGATCTATGATACCCTTGAGAGCTTTAGTCGAGGCAATATAGGCTTTTTGCTTGTATTACTTGATCCAACTCAAGCTAAGATGGAGATTTGTTGACGTGTCACCTGAAAGTTGGCAAACCTCTAGCTAAATTCGACTTGCGCAAGGGGTTCCAGGTTCCCTTGTGTCCACCATGTGCTGAACATATTTTCAACCTTTTTAACTAGTACTCCTACGTGCGTGTTCTAATCAGGTATCTTATCGTGTGCTAATCTTTAATAGAGAAAGTGTTCTTTGGGTGTATTTGGACTTTGAATTTCTTAAGAGAGCATTTATGCCATTATTGTAATCTTCCCATCTTCATAGAGAAGTTTGCTCCTTGTTGCCGCCTGTGAACGTAGATATCATGCATGCCTACCATGTAACTCCACATGATCTTTGTGTGTACATACTGATTTATTTGTTCTCTTTCTTATTAGTAGTTTGAAACTTGACTATATTATTACACAACATTTATTTTTTTCTTTCCCCAATATTTAAGGCATGGGAGTTATGGACAAGTGATAGGGGATCGGACTTGGTGGATCCACTACTTAATGATGTATCCTCTATCCATGTGGCATTGAAATATGTTAACATAGGTCTTCTCTGTGTTCAAGAAAGTGCAGCGGATAAACCTACAATGTCTGATGTTGTCGCAATGCTTAGCAATGAAAGTACAGCTCTACCTTATCCTAAACAACCTGCTTTCTTGAATATGAAAAGTGTGATGAAGGCAAAAACTGATAATAGCAGGGCAGAAATCTGTTCTGTGAGTGATGCAACTGTTTCAACTATGGAAGGCCGGTAACATTTTTGAATTAAAGCCATAAGCATTAGTATATCCCAGTAAATCATCCAAAAAATTACAATTTCTTTGCCTATGGCCTAACAACATTATTCAAATGTATTATGGTTCTGATATGTATCATCAAAAGATCCGTTGGTACCTGACATTCAATAGATTAGCTTCTCGCATTGCTCTGTTGGAGACAAGCATGTCTGAAATGAAATTCAAGGTCTTTCTGTTACTTCAAAGTGGCAATGCTAATATAGGAAGCTATATTACGCTGGAGAACGTATATTTAAGTTTTTGTTACAACCCTACAATAAACTATTTTAGAGTGATCTTGAGTGACAGGACAATTTTGCATTTGAGCAATAAACTTTGTCTCATAAATGAATGTTGATAATCTAGAAGCTTTGCAATAATATTCAAGAGAAATGTTGTGAATAAGAATATTTTAGATTTGCAAGTTGTTATGTAATTCCTTGCTGGAAAGCTCTATTGGGGGATAATAGTTGGGAGACTCCAAAGGAGGCCTTAACATACAGTAACAATTTAACCCAAAAGTTTGAGACTGTGTTATGGTCAAATAATGTTATATCAATTTCTCTAGGTTTTCTTTCTTTCTTTTTCATGTGGGACTTCCACACACGCATTTGTATCTAACAATCTTTCTCCTCACATGCCATTATCTCTTAATTTGTTGTATTCCAGACTTCTTGATGGGTCACACATAAGTTCAAATAGCACAACTTGGTTTTGAATTTTTTCATTCGCTGTGTTTTTTACTTCACCTGCATAGTCTCTCATATGAGATCCATTAGAACCACATAAAAACTGAAGTTGAGAATTTTATTAATAAAATTTCAGTGGATTTTTCTCTTTCCAGGTGGATTCAAGTAACAGCTCCTACTGGACTTAGAAGAGGTTTCATTAAAGTTAAAATAAGATCTATCATTTATCATGCTTTCCATTCTACATCACGATCTCTAAGTCTTAACTAAGTAAAAACAATCTTTGATATACTATTTGTGACAGTTGGTCGAAGGAGATAAGGTAAGAAAGGAGTGACACAGGTAGGTTCATAAATTCCGTAGGGTTTGAAAAAGATGCCCTCATATTTTCCCTTTCTATATTTAAATTTCCTTTTACATTTTATTTTTTGATGATAGATAGGCGACCCTTCAAAATATATATAAAAAGTTAGAGAAAGTTAATGGACACAAGTTTTATGCCATTGCTCTAAAAGATGTGTAAACTTAAATAGAGGGAAAAAAAAAAAAAGGTAACAAGTCTATGTGAAAATAATAATAGTTTACCAATCACAATTACATATGTTATCAAGTTATAACAATATATGTAGTCCTAGAAGTAGAAGAACTGGAAAAGCTATCACTAATAATTATAATAAGATAAGGATTAGAGTTTGATTACCTTTGTTTTACAAAATAATATCAAATAAATTCATTTAAATTTTCTTATTTAATCAATAGAGTTTGCAACAGTTGTGGAGAAATCAAATATAGCTTTGTCACTGTCAGTGTTAGGGTCCCAGGGAAGACAATGGTGAGGAGAAAAATACAATTTTTGTTGTGGAAAGTTTGAGTGTATAATCAGTTAAATAGACATTGTAGTGTGATATAGATTAGCTCGCCAGAGCTTAGCATTTTCTTGGAAGTTTCTGAGACAAAAACTCGTGATTTGGGTTATGATAGAGAAAGCAGGTTCACGTCATTTTCACTTCACTGGAAAAGCTCTCAATAACTTGGAAGTTGGAATTATGATTACTTATAAGTAATCATAATTAATACTATCATTAGTTCAATTGGAATTAGTTCAGTTGACTCTCATTTTCCTATCAAATTAATACTACAGATAATTCCTTCGTATAAATCCGCGGTTCCGGCGCTTTCCACCACTTTCTTCTTTTTCAATTTGATTTTTTCAAATAAAAAAGAGACGTAATAGGTTTTTCAAGTGAGAAGGCAATGAGAGGGCACTAGGATTTTTTATTTTTTATTTTTGGAGAATTTCAAGTCGGAAAATCAAAACGACCGACACACGTTGGCCGAGCTATATATGGTATATAATTTTCATTAAAATATCAGCTTTTTTTTATATATAGGAAAATTAAAATATCAGCCAAATGATGACTAACTATTTCCTTTACATAATTGAGCAACAAAAAAAGAAAAACTATTACCTTTACATAGAGCTCTCCTCGCAGTTGGTATATTTAGTATTTATATATTTTAAGTTACACATATGTTAATCCCAACTTTATTCGCTTCTTATAGAAAAAAGAAGTGTTATTTTTTTTCTCCTCAAAAAAGAAAGAAGTGTTTTTTTTTTTTTTTTTTGGTGGTTCAAAATATGTTAAACAGAAAATTTTATTTTTATTAAAAAAAATCAGTTTTGACTGCGAACTATTTTACAATTCAAATTTGATTATCAAAGCACGTACAAGATCATTAAAAACAGTCTAGAGTTCTCAATTGTAAATCAAACATACATATCACCACAATCCATATAACAATAAAAGCAAATATTAAAAGACACAGTATTTGGTGAAAAAATATAAAATCTTTTGAAGAGTTTATTCAGAAGAAAAAGTACTCCGAGGTAAACAACAATAAGAGAAAATCCAACATAAAAAAAATTGTTAAAAGTCTTACTTTCAAAACTTATAGCTCGATTACATATAATCAAGCAAACAACTTGCATACTTAGAGCACAACTATTTCTAGACTTTTCCACCAAACGACTCATCCGTGACAATCTGGAACTCTAAAAAGAAAATTCAAGCGATTTGGAGTTAGTAAAAGTCACAAATTGGTGCAATTAAATTTTCATTTGACTTGTCCCCTTGAGGATTCAACATGTCAACTGAATCTTCGCATGGCTTAAGCTAACTCTGCCTTAATAACTTGACCCAAAACTCCAAAAAAAAAAAATAATAAATAACTTTTTTTTTTGCTCAAACCTTCTCAAATATGCATCTATTTATATGTACATCAGTTTGATATATCAATATAAATATTATATTATTATGTTTGGTCTTGTTGCAAGATGTGTATTATAAGTTCACATGTCTTACTCAAAATTTATGGGAATTATAACTCATTCATTCACATAAATATTATATATATATATATATATATATCATTCTCATGTGAAAATTATACAATACTTTGGGTATATTAATGTCCTCCTCTCACATGAATAATGGATTACACTGAATTTAAATGGTAAGAAATATTATTATGTGAGAGGAGACTAAGTCATTATTGTACTTTGAGAATATTATATACATACCCTATTGTTATGACTTATATTTGAATGGTAAATTATGGAAAACCTAGCTACATTGTTTGATATTTTTTAAAAGAAAAATGCAAAGAATTCAAAAAAAAAAATTATTTTGGGTCTTTTTATTAATAGGCCAAAGGAATTTACTTAGAATGATGACTCAACGCTATTATAAATTTGATTACATAAGCATTACAAATTGATGTATCAATGTTAAAACACAACAAATTAGTAATTAAGAAATTTATTTATTATATTGTTGATGTGTTACCGATCACATTCATTGGTAAATTAGTTTGTAAATATTTTGTAATATAATTGGTATTTTATTTTTTGGTATTTTTATTTATTTATTATGCTATTCATGTGACACTAATCACATTCAGTTTATTGTCACATTAGTCTGAAAAGCTTTAGTAAAGCTAGCCAATATCCCGCGTGTAAGAAATTATTTATTACCCATTGATTTTATGAATACTATTATTGTTAGCCATATTTAATCCATGAAGTTTTCTCCTAAAACTAAATTCAAACTAAATACATTTGGGGGGGGGGGGGGATTTCTCTAATTTATGCAACCAAGAAATGTTACTAGATCACATTTCACATTGTTACCTACAAACCTATTGGTTCCTAGGTGTTTTTCTTGTATGATTTATGATTTATATATCAATTAGCTATAACAACTTCTAGAATTTCATGATACAACCAAAAAAAAAAAGCTATGGTGATGCAATAATATCACAATTTAACCTCTAAATTTTAATTGAACTAAAAGCAACCAAAAACATATCCTTACCATGTATATGCATCATATGGAAAACCAAAAATATAAGCCTAAATACATTACAATGCTACATAAGTAAAAACGTATATATAAAATCTAAACAAAATATTTAAGATGAACATAATATTTTGAAAATTAACATACCTCTTAGAAAAAAAAAAAGATATTGTGAGAAAAATTATAGAAGTTTAATTTTTAAGTCCAATGGAAATAGGGATTTACATTGGACCAATGTGGAAACAAATAATATTTACCCAATTCATTAAATATGAATCTTGCAATTCTACATTGAGTTTAGTCTTATATAGAAAATTAAAAAGTTTTCTTAATTCCTACATTTCCCATAACTTTTTAGATCCATCCGTATCTATTCAAAGCATGTAAAGTTATAAATGTATACAAATTCTTTGAATTTTATTAATACATTGAATAAATGCATTTGCTATTACTTAATAGTTTGACATAAATGCTAAATTTAGATGAGGTGGAAGCGTAAATGAAAAGAATGTCATACAATGTGCCACTTAGCAGAACTTCATACTTTCTAATTTGAGATCTCTGCTTTTATATATAATATATATTGATTGATTAGTGGCAATTTTAGCATTTTTGTTGTTGATATTGTGATAATACTAAATAAATACTTGTTTGCATTAAAAAATAAAAATCGTTTATACTTTGGCCCCCTAATGGTAATATTCTCTCTCTCTCTCTCTCTCTCTCTCTCTCTCTCTCTCTCTCTCTCTCTCTCTCTCTCTCTCTCTCTCTCTCTCTCTCTCTCTCAAAAGTTTTGTGAATTGTCATTTTAGTCTTCTAATCTCAGTAGTCCCCGGTTATAACATGTAATGCATTCTTAGAAAATAAATCTAACATACAATCAAGAATCAAGAATGTAAAGAAAATAATTATGTTGTTAAGTTAAAAAAAATAAATAAATATTTGTCAATTTATGCAAACAATATTACAACATGTTCATATTCTAAATTACATTAATCTTAAAAGTTTACATTTTTCTCTTTTTTTTTCCTCAAATATTATAATAGTAATAAAAATAATTTTTTATTAAATATTTCAAAATAAGTTTATAGCATACACGACACGAGCATCGCGTAGGACAGCGGTTAGTCATGATATAATAGAAAACTGTACCACCAACGCACAGATTGAATTTAAATGAACCTAGCTAGAAATCATCTAATTGTATTTGCATTTCCAACTCCAGGAAAATACAAAGAATGAATTTTAGGTCTAAGAGGAAGCCAGTCATACAGGTCCAGCAAAATATGTGGCTCTATTCCTCCATGTACAATTTTACATGAGACTAATATATAATGCCGCCATGCTTTATGGTAAGTTAGCTGAAAATAACCATTCCCAAGACAAGAAAGAGCCACCATTATAGACTTTATAGTCAATTCAAAAGAATGATTACAATACAAAACAATATATATTAGTAGAAATGTCGTTAAGTCCATAATATCAACCTTGTACACCGTTAGAGATGTGGATTAAAATAAATGACGTTGGACAAATAATGAAATCCGAGAAACTTTAGAAAGATGAGGTAAATAGGTTTGGAAACTAACTGCCGTCAAGAGAACATTAGCAAAGCACTAAACATGATTTTGATTTGTCACGGTCCAATGTGAATGCTCTAAGTGTATATATATGTAAATATGCAATTGTGTATTTGTGTTGACTATTGATTGGCTATTGTCTCTTGAGTTAGGGTGGGCCATGGCATTGGATTGGGGTAGTGATCCTGGTCTACTTAAAAGCAACACCCAGAACAAGACATTATAAAAGACAAAGAAAAAATTAAACTATGTTAGTTCTAATTGGTATGTAAATAGAAAATGGTTGGTTTATAATATAGACAAAGATGCAGTGTTTTATTTGTATTGCTACCTATTTAGGCAAGATGTTGGTAAGCAAGGAGAAGAAGAGACTTTTATAATAAAGGGATTCAAACTTTGAAAAATATTCCTAGAGCCGTCCATTGCTATATCATGTTTATAAAATAAAATTATAAATTATAAATAAATAATAAATAAATAAATAAAACTATATCATGTTAGCCAGGAGATTTAAGACTAGCAAGCAATGGACATCTTCGTTTTTGTGGTGTTGATTTCCAATTTGCTTCTTTTCTTCTTTGCATTCTCGGATGCTGCTGATAGCATTACTAAATCTCAATTCCTCAGTGACATTGATAACACAACCTTGGTCTCTAAAGATGGAGGCTTTGTCCTGGGGTTCTTCAGTCCCGGTAATTCCTCTAACCGTTACTTGGGAATTTGGTACAACAAAATCCCAGTTAAGACGGTTGTTTGGGTAGCAAACCGGCTCAACCCAATCAATGACTCGTCCGGCATGTTGATATTAAACAGTTCAGGTAGTCTTGTTCTTCTCAGCCAGAATACGTCTATTACTAGGTTGGCGAATTCAACGAAAGAGGCAGGGAGTCCAGTTGTTGAGCTTTTAGATTCTGGAAATCTAGTGTTAAGAGAAGAGAATGAAGGAAACCCAGAACGCTATTTGTGGCAAAGCTTTGACTATCCTTCTGATACGTGGCTACCTGGGATGAAACTTGGATGGGACTTAAGGATTGGTCTGAATCGGCATCTATCTTCATGGAAGAGTTCAGATGACCCCTCACCTGGAGAACTGAGCTGGGGGATTGAACTTCATAATTACCCTCAATTTGTCATGAAGAACGGCTCCCAGAAGTGCTTCCGGTCCGGCCCATGGAATGGCCTTTTTTTCAGTGGTATGCCAGAGTTACAGACCACCCGGGATTACAGCTTCACTTTTGTCTACAACAAGGACGAGGTACAATTCACATTCGACATGGCTCAAAGTTCTGCAATAATCACAAGAATAGTTATGAACCAATCACAGTATGAGGTCTACACGTGGGTTGAAGAAAAAAAAGAATGGAGCATGTTGTTATATTTACCAAAAGACAAATGTGACAGTTATAATTTATGCGGTGCTTATGGAAATTGTATCATGGGTGAGTCACCTGTCTGTCAATGTGTAGAAGGATTCAAGCCTAAATCACTACAAACATGGAACCCAGAAGAGTGGCATAAGGGATGTGAACGCAGTAAGAAATTGAGCTGCCACGATAAAGATAAAATTGCGTTTGTTAAATTTGTTGGGCTCAAATCGCCAGATACTAAGGATTCTTGGGTGGAAGAAAGCATGGATTTTGAGGAATGCAGAGACAAATGTTTGAACAACTGTAGCTGTACGGCTTATACATACTCAAATATCAGATACGGAATAAGTGGCTGCGCCATGTGGTTTGGGGATCTATTTGATATTAGACAGATTGCAGATGATAACAGCATGGATGTTGATAGTCAGAATGTATATATTCGAATGTCCGCTTCAGAGAAAGGTAATGTGCCTATAGTCTTCGTTGCTCTTTAATTCATATTTTGACATGCCATTGAAGCTAAAATCTTTGTTTCCGTCGGTTTTATTGCATTACTAATCTACTTTTGCTTTTCTATCGCAAATTCAATCAAAAAGAGGTGAAAAACAAGCAAAAGATGAAGGTGATAATGATAGTTGTGGTTGCCATTGCCGTAGTTTTTGGGGTACTCTTGATTCCCTACTACATTTGCAAAAGGTCAAACTTCAGAGGTAATATTACGAAGTCATTTTACAAAGGTTCTTTGATATAACTTCTATAAACGTACAGAGCACCTAATAAGATAGTTGAACAAGAAAAGCTGTGTTGTATAGCCTTTTTTTTTTTCTTTTTTTTTGGGAGAAAAATTGCGTCATTAAACTAGTTTTTTTTTTTGAAAGAATTACGCAAGCCAAACTATCACTAGACCAGGATTTTGTGCAACCTTGAATCACTTGTAGTACTTGCAGCAAGTGTGTTTATTTGATAGAAAATTTTGCACTTCGAGGCTGCGTCTGATTCTATCCTCGAGGGCTAAGTTACTTTTGATATGATAAGTAGGACTAAGTGAAGAACTTAAAACAAGCATTTTCAAGGCTAAGTCAGTATGCTCTATTCTAATTCGAAGTATTCATAGTTGCAAAAAAAAAAAAAAAAACCTTGAGACTACAATTAACTAATTGCATGAAAAGTAAAACATTGGAAGGGAACTTACTTTCATTAACGTAATGAGGCATATACAATTGAGTCTAATTCTAATCGAAAAGATAAATTTAAAAGATAACAAGCAAATATGAGTGTTGGTAAATCTCTTGATATATTTTATTTGATGTAAAAAGGGGTTAAACTATGTACTTGTGGTTGTTCGAAGTATTGTTGACTGAAGCGGCTCACTCAAGCAAAGACCAAAGCCCACTCAAGCAAGTAAATATATGTGGGCTCAAGCAGCTCATTTACTTCCTGCTGCCGGCATAAGAACTCATCAAGGATTTCAACAAAACAATTAAATGCTTTTGAAATTATATGTATATATATTCCTTTGCAACCATGTGACAGAACTTAGTTATTATTTGAGTCATGACGGCTTTTATGAATCATTTTAGGATTAGATTAGAGGAACCATCTTCACAATTAAGTAGGGGAGGACTTGTTATAATTTGATTTGAGAAACAAAACCACACAACTAGACTAATCGGAACTATCTTCTTGATCAAGCAGGGGAGGACTTGATATCATTTGATTTCAGCGACAGGGCTATACAACGAGGACTAATCAACAAGAAGTGGACTGGAAAAGGTAGAAATAAGGAAATGGAGCTTCCACTCTTCAGTTTTTCTAGTGTATCTATCGCTACAAATTACTTCAGTGCCTCAAATAAACTTGGAGAGGGTGGTTTTGGACCTGTTTACAAAGTAAGTTTCAATAACTACCCATATTGATCTTAGAAGAGAAATTCTGAAGTGATATATAACATTCAACAATCTAACCTTTAATACAAATATTGATGTCCTAATACTTGAATGAAACTGGTATTAGGTATACATGGGCGAGGCCTAATTATATTGTAAGCCTAATACCTCTAACACCAGTATCCAACCTATAATAATTGTTTGATGTGGATTCTTCCCAAGGTTTAATCAAATACTAAGTTAAAAGAATTATTTTCAGGGATCCTTGCTGAATGAACAATCAATAGCAGTAAAAAGACTCTCAAGAAAATCTGGACAAGGATGGGAAGAGTTGAAAAATGAGGCAATGCTTATAGCCAAACTCCAACACAAAAATCTTGTGAAACTGCTTGGCTGCTGCATTGAAAGAAATGAAAAGATTTTGATCTATGAATATTTGCCCAATAAAAGCTTAGATTATTTCCTTTTTGGTATGTAGTTTAACACAATCTTAATTACTTTCGAAGTCATCTGCTTACATTATGCCCACCAATTATTTCCTATCTCTATCTTATTATCTGTATGTGGTATCGAGATAGATCCAATTAGATACGGGATAATAGATTGGGCAACCCGAACTCACATCATTGAAGGGATTGTTCAAGGGCTTCTTTACCTCCATCAGTATTCTAGGTTACAAATCATTCATAGAGATTTGAAGGCTAGCAACATCTTGCTGGATAAAGACATGAATCCTAAGATATCAGATTTTGGATTGGCAAAAATTTTTTGTGGGAATGGGTCACAAGCAACCAACCGAATAATGGGGACTTAGTAAGTATAATCCATAAGTATATATGTTGTATAGCAAATATCAGTAATAAATACAAAGTATTCACAATGAAGCTACTAACTAATTTGTTTTACAATGAAATACAGTGGCTATATGTCCCCAGAATATGCAATGGAAGGCCTCTTCTCAATTAAATCTGACATCTTTAGTTTTGGAGTATTATTGTTAGAGATCTTGAGTGGCAAGAAGAATACTGGTTTCTATCAGAGTGGCTCTATCAATCTTATTGGATATGTGAGTAATGGGCCCTCTTACTTTTAAGTTAACAAAAGCTTAGAAAATGTTTTTGACCATTTGAGTCCGTGTCTGTATTATACCATCTCTTGACTTTTCAAAGGATTATCTTCTAATTCTGTAATGTTGATTTAAAAGTTATATATCCAGTGTCAAATTGAGTTTCCTCTAAACTTAAGTAGCTATTTTTCAGTGTTTTACCCAAGATCATTTCTAATGCTCCTTTAATTCAGTTTGCAATTCTTCTTATTTGTAATGTATAATATGATAAGCATCATAAATGGCACTTACTTTTAATTTTGATGATAAATTTTCTTCAGGCATGGGATTTGTGGAAAAGCAATAAGTCGTTGGAGTTGATGGATCCAATCCTTGGAGATACTCCTCCTGCAAATGTCCTTTTGAGATATATAAACATAGCATTCCTTTGCGTCCAAGAAAATGCAGCTGATAGGCCTACCATATCAGATGTGATCTCGATGTTCAATAAGGAACCTGCACTTCTACCTTCACCAAAAAAACCAGCATTTTCATTTGCCAGAGGTATCGAGGATTTGGGTTCATCTAAGAAAAAGCTAGAAATTTGTTCTGTAAATGACGTGACAGCCTCAATTTTGGAAGCTCGATAACAATTTAGAGTCTTAGACTTTGGTGATCATACCTCAATTGTTCATCGTGTTATCTAAGTATGTTTTAAATAAAAAATAATATTATAATATCATTGGCTCACTGCCATATTGTTGTCTGTCAAGTCCTACATTAAAAGCTTCTTCTTCTTGTTTCTCCTGCTGTCATTATATACCTCCTCTTCTTCTCCTTCTATTTTTAGCATAACTGCATAAGGATATTCATGGACTGAAATGGAGGGCCTTAGGGCCACTGCTGAAAGTCTACACCCAAAAAAGGCCAAGGCCCAGGCAGATGCCATTTTTTTTTAATAAAAATAATAGTAATAATAATTTAGCCTAAATAACTTGGAAATCATGATTAAGGTTTTCAAATTAAATACAAGCACATAATTATATTGACTAATGCAATATAAACAATGTTATCTTCCTATGAAGAGAATAAATTCAACCAAGTAGTTCATTGGTCAATGCAACTACGTGATTGAATCTGATTAAGAAATTAAGCTATAGTAGCATTTAAGAAATTGTATCTAAGTTTTTCCCCAAAAGAAATATATTTAGGAAGTACAATACTAGGATTTCAAACTATCTACACTCCTTGAAAGAGAAGAACAAACAGAAGCTGTTACGATCCACCTTAAGTGGTTTTGTTACTGAAAAATATATCCAAGTACTTAATTGAAACAGGCTATCATCAAAAATTGGACTTGACAGCAAGAAAGAAGACAGAATTAGCTTTAATTAATTTGGCTACAGTCAATTAAAAAAAAAAGTTTAGCTACAATCGCTACTGCTTACAACTTTTATCACACGATTAGTATGATTAGAGTGGGACTACAAAAGGCTTTGCTCCAGTAAAGAAATGTCAAGTTCTTTATTGAGCACTAAAAGAAAAGGCTAGAGAAAATAAACAAATATAAATGTTAATTCTTTTAGATTTATGAAAAAAAAAAAGTTCTGAATGGATCCTCTCCATTAGAGACAAACAGATTGATGTTAGTTTGTAAGGGCAAACCAACTTTAATATATATATTAAACTGAATCACAAAAAATTTCATGTTAGCGTTCAGAATCTGAGTCTGAATGTGCGAATGGGATTGTGAAAGTGGCTGATTCAAGGAAATAAGAGTCACTAAGATCAACTAACTCTGTGCCTGTGGCCATGTTTGAGGTCTGTCCATTTACTTTTGAAGTGGGTTTCTCGGTTCCACTATTTTGGGCTTGCGGGATTCGTACCAGCACAGTCATTTTGGGCCCATAGGGTTTTTTCCTCTCTGAGATCAAAGGTTAGAGATTAATAAGAAAACCCACATTTTATTTTGATGGTCTTTTTCTTTTTTTTTCTTCTTTTTTTTGGGATAAGATTTGATGGTCTTTTTTTTATATGTGTGGGATTGTAACTCTGTGCCAGCGTCCATATTTGAGGTACCAAATGAAGATGATTAAAATTAGATAATGTGATTTTCGTTTGGTATGCTATCATAGTTTTTTTTTTTGTTTTTTTTTTTTTTTTTTTTTTTCAATTGTATTCCTAATGGATTAGGAGTCCACATTAGTGGGATATAAGATGCAATCCTACGAGCTTTTTTCCCCCTCTCTTTTAAGTGAAGAATAACTATCAACACAAGCTTAATTATGAACACCTTCCTATAAATAAATAAATAAATATATATATATATATATATATATATAAATTTAAAAAAAAAAAGCTTAATTATCAATACAAGCTGACACGATAAAATAATTATTCAATTGGTGATGGGTTTATAGTTAAATTGGAAGGATAGAATACTTATTTGTTTGGTTGATGAGAAAGGTGAGAGAATGAAAAAATGTAATTTGTATCAATTTACTCTTATGCCCCTATTACATAGCATATAAGAAATAATTGGACACATTATGAAAGTAACACAATCTAATTATTAATTTATTTTTAACACACACATATTATGTGTGTGTTTGTTTCTCCAAAAAAAAAAATTTATTATTACTTTATTTTAACTTATTTCTCTCTATTTATTTTTATATATAAAAAATTCAATTTATTAAATTAGTTAAAATAAAATATTAAAACATAAAAAAAATAAAAATAAAAAATCCCAAATGAAGTGTGCGTTTGGCTTCAGCTTAAAAAGTCAGCTTATTTTATTATTCAGCTTATTTTTGCTACTATTCACGAAACTTACTACACTTTTTGGTATTATTCATGGGTCTCACTGTACTATTTTAACTAACTTTTACCTTTATCTATAATACATTCAGCAAAAAGTTTTCAGTTTTAGCCAAATAAGCAGATCCCAAACAGACTTGAATTGTGAAGAACACTAAAACATTGGTAAATTGCTCATTTAGATTTTGGATAAAGAAAAGAAAAAAAGTAGTTAAATTTAATTGTAATAGGATAGGAGCAACTGCAGGACCAAAAAAAAAAAAAAAATGAAAAAAGAAAGGTTGTGGCTGAAGTCTACTAACAATGCAAAATTGTCCTTGGCAATAAAGCTCTCTTTTTTCTCCAATTTTCTCTTTAAATAGGAGAGGTTTAAATCACAAAAGTAGAAACTGTAGAATTAGAAGAAGCAGAGAACAAAGATAAAAATGAAGAGAGGATTAAGTGAAGAAGAGTGATTCTATTCTCATTGAGTATACGATATGTACACTGTTATGGTATGTTTGGTAAACTGTAATAGATACTGTAATATAATAGTTATTCATATGGTTTAGCTATTCAGTAGTTTAATTATGTTTTTAATACAGGGAATAGTCATTCCTTATAAATATCTATTCTTTAAAATGAGAAATAACTATTCATCTCTAAAAGGGTTGTAATAGTTATTCTTTATTAGGTGTATTAATTTCTAAAATTAATATATTTTCAAATAAACAAATTTTCCATATGCACATAACAATTATAAAAATTAAAAAAAAATCATAAAAAACAACTAATCTCTCTTTCAAAATTAAAAAATATTATTTTTTAGGAAATATAATTATATGAATACGATATTTCCTAAAATATATCTTAAGTTTGATTTAAAATGCTTTCATTTCATTGTTTTTTTTTTTTTTTTTTTTTTTTTTGAATAGTCATTTCATTGTCTTCAGAGTTCTATTATTGTTTTGTCACCAAACAAATAAATAGTAATAAGTATTACATTATAACATCTTATATTCCTTGTAATATTTATTCCTATTCCAATATAATTACTGTTATAGTCTACCAAACATGTTCTTAGTATATAAACACATTTTAAAATAATACATGGGAGAAAAAGCCATAACTAATAGTTAGTTACAAAATTGTTTTCAAATAGTTATATCTTAACTGACCAATTCGAATAGTTATATCTTAACTGACCAATTCGAATAGTTATATCTTAACTGACCAATGCTACTAATTGCAGCCCACTATAACCCTTGATATCTTAACCCTAAGAAAATTTGTTAAATAGCATAATTTTAGGAATTTACTAAATAGTACATGACCAAACTTATTTAGTTATGTAGCATTTTTTTGGAACTCAAGTTTATCAAACTAGACTTTCAAACTCAAATTCCAAGCATTATGTTTGATTAGATTACCATAATGTCAAACTCGAGTTCCCAAAAAAATGCTACATAACTAAATAAGTTTGTCTCAATGCTTTTTTCCAAAATGTTTCCTAAAATTATGCTATTTGGCAAAATATGCCTTTAACCCTACAAGTTCTACAATATTGACTTAGAGCATTAGCATTTGCTTTCTACAAAATATCTCATTTTACCATCTTAAAAGTTACTTTTATCTATTATACTATACCATTTTACAACACACCCAACATTCCAAACTCTTTTTCTTTTCTTTTTTTTATTGCAACTTTATTTAAATATTCCTTTTTTACTATTTCTCTCTCTCTTCCTCTTCCTCTGCCTCTCTTCCTCTTAAGCAACCAACAACCACTACTGATTAGCAACACCAAAAAAACCCAACCACACCCACACTCATCAAACCCACCACCACCATCAATCATCACCCCTCCATCGCCATCAATCACCACCTCCACCACGGCAACCCCCACCACCACCACCACCACATCAGTCACAAATCCAACCATACCCACACTCATCAAACCCACCATCACCACCTCTACCATGGCAACCCCCACCACCACCACCACATTAATCACAAATCCAACCATACCCACACTCATTAAACCCACCACCACCATGGCAACCCCCCGCCACCACCACCACCACATTAGTCACAAACCCAACCACACCCACACTCATCAAACCCACCACCACTAAAAATAAAAAAGGAGCAAACCCAACACCACCCACAGCCAAAACATCACCAAAACCCAAAACCCATTAGCAAGCAAACCCAACACCACCCATACCCACACCCAAAATCCATCACTGAGAGAGCCACAACCCATGAACCATAATTGGACTTAAGAGACCCATGAGCCAAAGGAGAGAGCTGGACTTGAGAGACCAACAACAACCCATGACCCACAAAGAGAAGTCGAAGAAGTGTGGCTTGGTTAGGTCGGTTGCGGTGGCTTGCGACGATGGTCCGGCCATGGTGCCTTGGTGATGGTGTTCCACCATGAGTTTTGGGTTTGAAGAGGAGGGAGCAAAACAAAAGAGAGAGAAGAAGAATCAAACAATAAAACCCGATTTTTTATTATACCATTCTGTTACAGTACCATCTTACATATAGGATGGTACTATAGCGATATTGTAAAAAATTTTACGATTGGCACAATTTGGTAGTCCAAATAATGCATTTTTTTAGAGGTTTCTTGCTAAAATTTAGCATATTTGGAGATTTACAACTCCGGATATTGATGCTCTTAGAGGTGAGTATCAACTGGCTGAATGGTGCTAGTTTCATTAATGATGTTGACATCCCCCTCAAACTAATGCACATATAAGTAAGCATCAATTTGTTCTTTAATTGAATAAAAGGTTGACAAAGTAAGCCCTTGGTAAAAGTATCGGACAGTTGATTATTGCTAGAATGAATTTAACTGCCAAATTATTTAGAACAACTATTTCACCAACAAAATGAAAATCTTGTATATCTTCCCTAGAAACATTATAAGATGCAAGTTGAGATACAAGGTTTTTGGTATAAAATAAAATTTTTAAAAAAAAATGCTAAAATACAAAACTAACTCTCTAGATTTCACTAGAAACCATTTCAGTCCTCTAACTTTACATCTCCCCTCAAACCGTTAGTTTTGGTTATTTTTAGTATTTTTTGAATATTATATTATTATTAAAAAAAAACGACATTTTTTTTCTTTTTTCTTTATAATTTTGGGGTCAATCTACAAACACAAGCTTTGAATCATTACTGGCCTAATGCGTTCAATCTCAGCTCTAATGTGACCCCTAATCTGGTCCTCCTTTATAGATTCTAAACCAACAATATAGCCGGACCTATAGACAGTTTCTTTTTGTTGTTGTTTTTGGGGTTACTAGAGCGATTTTAGTTCTATGTCAAGCCAATTTTCGATCTCTGTTGTTGGGTGTTTGGGTATTTTGGGTGATTTTTTTAGTTTTGTGAGAAACAAAGCAGGATGTTGAGAATCTAGAGGGATCGCTCTGTTTGGCACCTAGCTTTGGCACCGAAAAAGAGGGAGTTCCACATTCTCCTTCTTCTTCTTTTTATTAATCATCTTCTTCTTTTTTTTTTTAATTTCAAATAATAATAAAATATTCAGGAAATCACTAAAAAACCAAACTAACAAAGAATACTATCAGAGTTAAACAGAGGACTTGATTGAATAATTTTGAAACTTAAAAGATTGGAATGAAAGAAAGTAAGATCAAAGGCCTTAAATAAATTTTAATGAAATTTAAAGGGGTGTTTTATATTTTTGCCTAAAAAAAATGTCATTTTTTAAAATTAAAAAAAAAAATCAAGAAATGTAAGTAATCCTACTGTATAATTCCAAATGCTGGTGCATAAATAGTCGGAGGGGACCACGGTGCACTACAAAAAATGTGCAACATCTGCAAAAGGGTACCATAAAGGAAATTCTTGTTCAAAAAAATAAAAAATAAAAATGAAGAATTTTCTAACAAGCCAGTTCTTTTTGAAGTGACTGAGTCAATGCTAGACAGAACCACCATTTGAAGCGTCTAACTTTTATGCTCTGTTTGGATGTTTAAAAAGGAAGGAGAAGTAGAGTAAAGTGAGGAAGAGTAATTTAATTATCTTATTTGGAAGTTTTTTAAGGAAGAAAGAGGAATTTGGAGAGGTTTCAACTATCTCTAACTCCTCATTTTTAATTCCCCCAAATTAAAGAGATTTGGAGGGAGAGTAGAGTAGATAAATTATTAACCAAATAAATTTCCCAAATTACCCTTTCTAAATTAACAAAATTACAAACCGATTATATAAATAATCTTTGTTTGTTTTTAGAGAAAATAAATAATTTAATACTAAACTTTTAGAAATTCATAACCGGAAAAGCCACCAAAAACAAACACTTTTCTCTTTCAAAAAGTGTAACTAAGCCTAGCAAAACTATAAGTTTTATTTTCTAACAAACAAAACAACAAACAAAATACACAATACTCAAATTTCAATTCCTTTTCCTTTTCCTCCATTTTCAGAGCATCCAAACAAAAATTAAAGCCACAAAATTTTTCTCAAAATCTCAAAGCTGTAACCTGAAAAAAGCACAAGATCGAGAACACGACACCACAATTTGAACTCAAAAACCAATGATTTAATCAACAAAGCGAAGCGAAAACTACAATACGAGCTGCCAAGCTGGTCTCTAGATCTAGAGCAAAGCTAGGGTTTTCAATGGATGAGGATGAGTGAAAGTTCAATAATTGTATAAAACACTATGAACGTTTAGACCCTCAATTTTCAAATTACCAATTCAAGCTTAATATCAAACAATTAATGTGCGGAATATGAACATAAGTTTAATACATAATTGATAAACAATCTAAACCAAATAAAATCACATACACAGTAGAAATTAAATGGCAAAGATTAAGAGAAGAGAGATGCAAACACAAGGACAACACACAATGTGTTATCGAAGAGGAAACCGAAGCCCTCGGCGTAAAACCTCTCCGTCGCCCTCCAAGCGGTAAATAGCGTAAAACCTCTCCGTCGCCCTCCAAGCGGTAAATAATCCACTAAAGAATGTAGTTGGGATATATGAACAGCAAAAGACCCTCCAAGCCTAATCTACCCAGTGTACCTAAGCCTTCCAAGCTACTACTCCAACGAGGTTATGCCGAACCTATTTTTTCTTTAGCTTACTAGATTCCACTACTGACCATAGTATCAACCAATATGAAATTAGTCCCTGCTTAACTGCTTCCCAAAGTACCAAACAGCCTTCTCATAGATATGGGTATGGTGAGAAAAGGTTTTGGTAATGTACCTCTCAAGGATGTAACAATGGAGAGGGTGAGAGTAGAGGAATTTGAAGAGTCTCTATGTGAAAATTGGGGATGAGTCAATCTTGTTTTTCTCTAGGGTTTCTCTCTCAAAATTCTCTCTAGAAGCTATCTACATTTCATGGGTATAAGGGTCTATATATAATGGGGTGAGAAATGAATGCGAAGAGCCAGTTTTTACCAAACAAGGTGGTCTAGCGACTTGGCCTCACGACTAGACTGAGTCGCGAGTTCAAGTCGTGAGCTAACGCCCTGGCCAGCCTGAGACTTTTGTCTTGTAGTGCAACAACTGGCATGACGCTTCAACTTTTAGCATGTTTGGCACGTGTGCAACTTCTGGTGGCTTGCAAGTTGCGAGCCACCCGCGAGATCCAGTTACGAGTCCCTGTTTCTTTGCATAATCTTGAGCATTTCTTCACACTCTCTCACATACTACCCTTACATGATTCCCACCTAAATACAGGGTTACTAATTGCTAAAATAGAAAAAAATTTGGCATGGAATAAAGCCAACAAGATGATTAATAAAATTCAACCTTACAATAAGGACGAGTCGTTCTTAGAGGAGTAGAACCTGAGTTTGAGTCGGGGTCGAGTCGAGGCAGCGAGTGAGGAAGGACTTGGAATTGGGTTGTTTTGAATGGGAGCCTGGGAAGGGAGTGAAGAAGATTGTGAGTGTAGAGAGTGACATTTCGAAGCAGAGTGGCATATTGACCAATTTCAACATTTCCACCAAAACCCCATCACAAGTATATACAACAAAGAAAATTTATTTTTATTTTTATTATAATTTTTTTTGAGGTAATAAAAATTATTTTATAATAGTTAATAGTAGTTTTATACTTTTATTAGTGGCATTTGATGGAATGAGAATGTTGATTAAATAATTATTTAATATAACAAATTAACCATAAACCAATGTTGCAAATGCATTTTCAAATAGGGTTAAATTTGTCTATTTAAATCATTTCCTCTCATTTCCATTCTAATTTTTAAAACATCCAAATAAGAGAAAGAACTAATTACTCTTTTCCCCCTTACCAATTTTAAAAACATCCAAATAAGGTGGAGGATAACCATTCCCCTCTACTCTCCTCCCTACTACTCTCCTCCCATTTACTCCCTTCTACTCTCCTCCCTCTCTAAACTTCCAAACAAGCCACTACGTTTTGGCTAGAAATCTAAGAATTGTAAGCAGTGGACATCTTTGCTTCTGTGATTTTGAGTTCCAATTTGCTTCTTTTGTACTTTTTATTGTTCGATGTTGCTAATATCATTACTCAATCTCAATTCATCAGTAATAGTAACGACACAAACTTGGTCTCTAAAGATGGAGGGCTAGTCTTGAAAGGCGCCTACACCCAAAAGAAGACCAAGGCCAAGGTAGATGCCATATTTTGGAATAAATATAATAATAATAATAATTTAGCCTGAAAAACTTGGAAATCATGATTAAGGTTTAAATAGTTATATTGACTATTGTAACAAATAATGTTATCCTTTAAAAGAATAAATTCAACCAAGTAGCTCATTGGTCAATGCAACTATGCGGTTGAATCCGATTAAGAAACTAAGTTATAATAGCATTTAAGAAGTTGTATCTAAGTCACTACTTGACTGGAATAAGAAATGGGCCAGGTCCAGCTAAAACAAGTGGGGCCGTGCGCCTATGAAGGACTAACCCAATCGTGCACAGTGAAGAAATCTAAGAAATTTGTCAATGGGCCGAACCTAACTGTATTTCTATTGCCAACATATTTGTCCCCCTAATTCTCATCTTTGTGGCAATGCCATCCCTTTTTTTTTTTTTTTTTTTTTTTGGGTTTCTTCAACCAAAAAAAAAAAAAAAATCTTTCTACTCAATAACTGAATTAAGATAGTTTTTTTTTTTACCTTTATTTGATAACAATGCTGCTTTCACAAATTTTCATCCAAAAATGTTTTACAAAATTCGAATTTCACCATTTCTATCACATTTTTAGAATGGAAGGTTGGAAATTACACTTTCTGAGAAAATTTTCAATAAAATTTTCTCAAAATAGTATTATTTTTACTTTAAAATAAGCAATTAACTAATTTATAACCAGTGTTATGCACCGTTATCTTCTTCTTTTCCTCTATTTTTTCTTCTATTGGCAAAACTTTATTAAATTCAGTTGATTTTTATTATACGTAATATTTATAGACAATTTAAATGGGAATACGAATTTCAAATGATAAGTATGATTTTTTTTTTTTTTTTAAAAGGACTTATGTATTATGATTTGCAAATAAAATCGGTACATAGAGATTGATGGTAATTTTTATGTACTTTATTAATGACTAATAAGGAAAAAAAGATAATTAGTTCATTGAAGGAACAAATTAGAATGATTGATAATGAGAGAATATCTAATAGAAGTTTAATGAAATTAATAATGAGAAATTAATCTCTACATATAAAATGAAATCATTTTACTTTTTGTTTACATTTTTGAATGTTGCCACATAAACTTTGAAATTTAATATTTTTTTCATGTCATTATTTTAATATAAATTTTTTAATCAAGTTTTAATTTTATAATCTCAATCTCATATCTACATCCTTCATTTGAATCTTGATATAAAAAAAAATATATATATATATATATATATATATTGTGGGGGCCAATTGTCTAGAAGGTATTATTAAAATTGTATGAATTGGGCCTATGGCCCAAACCGAGGACATCAACCAATCCGAGGATGGTCAAATATGACTATAATGGGAATGGTATAAAAAGAAGAAATAAAGATTCTATGTAATAGTCCAAAATACGTCCAAGGAGAAAAGTCATCTCGGAAACGGAGATCCGAGATCAATTAGAATGTCTTATCATCCCGGACATCCTTCAAATTTGCATCACAACTAAGAGTCAGACATTGGATAAGGGATGAGCAAAGGGAGGCAACAAATATCTTCAAAAGTTACTACCTGTACATTAAATGCCTCCTAACTAACTCTCTGGTCGCATTAATGTAGAGGTAATGCCTAAACAGTGGTCAAGCAACCTTACAACTACTAGTTGATGGTTCTGGGAGGTGTTGAATGGGACAAAAAGGAGTTCTTGGAATCTAACCTACACATGTATGGTAGGAATGATACCAAGATTGTAGTATATAGCATGGGAAGGTGGCCTAAAAAAGCAGGATAGGAAAAAATCAAGAAATCTTTATAATAATACTATGAACTCTTGTAATTTTGTTCATCAACGAAACATTATAATATAAGCTCCTCAGGCCATGCTGAGGACAGATTTTCTTATCTTATTTGTGTTTAATGCTCTTAAATCAGCAAATTTCATTGTCTTTCTTTTGGAGTAGATCTAGTTCTTTCGTTCAAGCTCTACAAATTCATTGTTAGTTTAACAAAATAAACTCCTTTAAAGTTCTAACTACAATCTATTTTGACATAATAAACTAATGCCAACACTAAATAACTACACACCATCAAAAGACTTTGTTGACTCTTTTCTTTCTCTAAATTGAAGTCTGTTATGTACAGCTCATCAGCATCCATGATTGCACAAAGTCCTGCAAGAATTTAAAAACTGTAAGTGCATTCGTTTTTGTGATTTAATACCATAATAAGATAAAAATATACTAATCAATTTTGTAACATTATGGAAAAAAAACCTACACTGAGATTTGTGGTTTTTCGAAATGTAAAAATAAAGAAATACTCCAACCCTTTACCAAATGAACATGAGGACCAAAGTGAATGGGGGACATAGGTAAATGTTCTAAGCAGGTTCCCAGGCCATATATAGTAAGAAGATATTTTGCTACTTAACATAGGACAATTGTTGATGGTAAACAGTTCAGGTAGTCTTGTTCTTCTCAGCCAGAAGAAGACTGTTGCTTTGTCTGCAAATTCAATAAAAGAGGCCAGGAATCCAATAGTACAGCTTTTAGATTCAGGAAATCTAGTATTAAGAGAAGAGAATGAAGACAATTATTTGTGGCAAAGCTTTGACTATCCTTCTGATACTTGGCTGCCAGGGATGAAGCTTGGATGGGACTTAAGGACTGGTCTGGAAAGGTGTCTAACTGAATGGAAGAGTCTAGAAATGAGTTGGGGGATTGAATTTCATAATTACCCCGAATTAGTCATGAAGAAAGGCTCCCAAAAGTACTTCCGATCCGGTCCATAGAATGGCATATTTGGCCACCCCGCTTTTCAACTACACGTTTGTCTCCAACAAGGACGAGGTACACTTCATGTTCGACATGATTAGAACTTACGTAATCACAAAAGCAGTTTTGAACCAATCACAGTATGAGCGCTACGTGTGGATTAAAGGAGAAAATAAATGGATCCTGTACTCAACTTTGCCGAAGGACAAATGTGACACATATAATTTATGTGGTGCTTATGGTAATTGTATCATGGGTGAGTCACCTGTCTGTCAATCTGTAGAAGGATTCAAGCCTGTATCACTAGAAACAGGGGACTCGGAAGAGTGGTCTAGGGGATGTGTACGAAGTACGCAATTGAGCTGCCAGGATAAAGATAAAATTGCCAGCTACCACTTATTCTTGGTTGAACGAAAGTATGAATCTTAAACAATGCAAAGTCAAATGTTTGAACAAGAAAAGGTCAAACTTCAAAGGTAATATTACGCAAGTCATTTTACCAAGGTTCTTTGATATAACTTCTATAAACGTATAGAGTAGCTAATAAGATAGTTGAACAAGAAAAGCTATGATGTATAGCCATTTAAATTTTTATTTTTTTTGGGAGTCAAACTGTCACTAGACCAGTTTTTTGAAAGAATTACGCAATTCAAACTGTATCACTAGACCAGGATTTTGTGCAAAATTGAATCACTTGTAGTACTTGCAGCAAGTGTGTTTATTTGATTACAATTTTGCACTTCGAGGCTACATTTCACTCTATCCTCGAGGGCTAAGTAATTTTCAATACGATAACTAGGACTAAGTGAAGAACTTAAAACATGCATTTTCAAGGCTAAGTCAGTATGCTCTACTCTACTTCGAAATATTCATAGTTGCAAAGAAAATAAACTCAATAGTACAATTAACTAATTGTATGAGAAGTAAAACATTGGAAGAAAACTTACTTTCATTAACGTAATGAGGCATATACAATAGAGTCTAATTCCAATCTAAAAGATAAATTTAAAGCATAACAAGCAAATATGAGTGTTGGTAAATCTCTTGATAAATTAATGTCCTTGTGGTTGTTCAAAGTATTGCTGACTAAAGAGGCTTACTCGAGCAAGTAAATACATACAGGCTCAAGCAGCTCATTAAAGCCCACTAATTGACCACCCTAATGCTCACTTAAGTAAGAATTGTAGAAACGAAATCTGAATCTTGTTATGATTAGAATTCTAACCCTACATGTAACACCCACTTATGCACAATTTTTAGTGAGGTTAGAAAGGAACAAACTCAAAGCTTTTAGAGAGAAACCCCATCTTTTCATCTCGTGAGCTTTCATGAGAAAATCCCTCTAGTTCTATAAAAAGCTTGCGATCCAAATTGCCCCTAAAACTTAAAAAAAAAAAAATTAATAATAAAATAAAACTAAGATTGACTTCCCACTGCTTGCATAAGAACTCTTTAAGAATTTCAACAAAACAATTAAATGCTTTGGAAATTAGATGCATATATTCCACTGCAGCCACGTGATAGAACCTAGTTATTAGTTGCACCATGACGGCTTTTATGAACCATTTTAGGATTAGAATAGACCAACCATCTTCATGATCAAGTAGGGGAGCACTTGTTATAATTTGATTTGAGAAACAGGACCACCATCTTTGTGATCAAGTTGGGGAGGACTTGTTACAATTTGATTTGAGAAATAGGACCACACAAGTTGGACTAATTGGGACTATCTTCTTGATCAAACAAGGGAGGACTTGATATCATTTGATTTCAGCAACATTTAGTTTTTCTAGTGTATCTACTGCTACTAATTACTTCAATGCCTCAAATAACCTTGGAGAGGGTGGTTTTGGACCTGTTTACAAAGTAAGTTTCAATAACTAACCACATTTATCTTAGAAGAGAAATTCTGAAGTAATATATAATATTCCACAATCTAACCTTTAACACAAATGTTGAAGTCCTAATACTTGCATGAAACTGATGCTAGGAGGTATTAGGTATACATGGGCGGGACCTAATTATATTGTAAGCCTAATACCTCCAACACTAGGATCCAACCTATAATAATTGTTTGATGTGGATTCTTCCCAAGGTTTAATCAAAAACTAAGTTCAAAAAATTATTTTCAGGGATCCTTGCTGAATGGACAATTAGTAGCAGTAAAAAGACTTTCGAGAAAATCTGGACAAGGTTGGGAAGAGCTAAAAAATGAGGCAATGCTTATAGCCAAACTCCAACACAAGAATCTTGTGAAACTGCTTGGCTGCTGCATTGAAAGAGATGAAAAGATTTTGATCTATGAATATTTGCCCAATAAAAGCTTAGATTATTTCCTTTTTGGTGTGTAGTTTTACGCAATCTTAATTACTTTCAAAGTTATTTGCTTACATTATGCTTGTTCATAGTTCAAAATATGGTTGTAACCAAGGTATCACACACATAATGCCTGCCAATTCTTTCCCATCTTATATCTGACTATTTGTATGTGGTATTGAGACAGATCCAATTAGACACGAGATAAAAGATTGGGCAACCCGAGCTCACATCATTGAAGGGATTGTTCAGGGGCTTCTTTACCTCCATCAGTATTCCAGGTTACAAATCATCCATAGAGATTTGAAGCCCAGCAACATCTTGCTGGATAAAGACATGAATCCTAAAATATCAAATTTTGGATTGGCAAGAATTTTTTGTGAGAATGGGTCACAAGCAACCAACCAAATAGTGGGGACTTAGTAAGTATAATCTATAAGTATGTATGCTCTATAGCAAATATCAATAATAAATACAAAGTGTTCAAAATGAACCTACTAACTAGTTTGTTTAACAATGAAATACAATGGCTATGTGTCCCCAGAATATGCCATGGAAGGTCTCTTCTCAATTAAATCTGATGTCTTTAGTTTTGGAGTATTATTGTTAGAGATCTTGAGTGACAAGAAGAATACTGGTTTGTATTAGAGTGAGTCTATCAATCTTACTGGATATGTGAGTAATGAACCCTTTTACTTTTAAGTTAACAAAAGCTTAGAAAATGTGCTTGCGTTTGACCATTTGAGTCCGTGTTTGTGAATTATACCATCTCTTGACCTTTAAAATGATTATATTCTGAGTTAGTAATGTTGATTTAAAAGTTATATACCAGTGTCAAATTAAGTTTCCTCTAAACTTATGTAGCTACTTTTCAATATTTTACCCAAGATCCTTTCTAATGCTCCTTTAATTCAATTTGCAATTCTTCTTATTTGTGATGTATACTATGCTAAAAGCATCATGAATGGCACATACTTATAATTTTGGTGCTACATTTTCTTCAGGCGTGGGATTTGTGGAAAAGCAATAGGTCGTTGGAGTTGATGGATCCAATCCTTGGAGATACTCCTCCTAGTCCTGCGAATTTCCTTTTGAGTTACATAAACATAGCACTCCTTTGCGTCCAAGAAAATGCAATTGATAGGCCTACCATATCAAATGTGATCTCGATGTTCAACAAGGAACCTACACTTCTACTTTCACCAAAAAAACCTGCATTTTCATTTGGCAGAGGTATGGAGGATTTGGGTTCATCTAAGAGAAAGCCAGAAATTTGTTCTCTAAATGACATGACAGTCTCAATTTTGGAAGCTCGGTGACAATTTAGACTTTGTTGATCATACCTCAATTGTTAATCTTATTACCTAAGCAAGTTTTAAATAAAAAATAATATTATTGAACTTGAGAAACTAAAATTTACCATCAGTCATTGGCTCATTGCCATGTTGATGTTTGTCAAGTCCTACATTAAAAGCTTCTTCTTCTTATTTCTCCTGCTTTCATTATATACCTCTTTTTCATTCTTCTTCTTCTGTTTTTAGCATAACTGCATAATGATATTCATGGACTAATATCAAGGAGGGACTTAAAGCCACTTCTGAAAGCCTACACTCAAAAAAAGGCCAAGGCCCAAGTAGATGTCCTTTTTTGGAATAAATATAATAGTAATAATAATTTAGCCTGAAAAACTTGGAAATCATGATTAAGGTTTAAATAGTTATATTGACTATTGTAACAAATAATGTTATCCTTTTTTAAAGAGAATAAATTTAACCAAGTAGTTCATTGGTCAATGCAACTATGCGGTTGAATCTGATTAAGAAACTAAGTTATAGTAGCATTTATGAAATTGTATCTAAATTTTTCCCAAAAGAGATATATTTAGAAGGAATTTAAACTATTAGTTCTACTCCACACCTTGGAAGAGAAGAACAAACAGAAGTTGTTACCATCCACCTTGAGTGGTTTTGTTACTGAAAAATATATCCAAGTACTTAATTGAAACAGGTAATCATCCATAAATAGGCCTTGAAAGCAAGAAGGAAGACAGAATTAGCTTTAATTAGTTTGGCTACAATTGCTACTGCTTACAACTTTTTAACACATGATTAGTACGATTAGAGTGAGACTGCAAAAGGCTTTGCTCCTGAAAACAAATATCAAGTTCTTTATTGAGCACTAATAGAAAAGGCTAGAGAAAAATAAACAAATTTAAATGTTACTTTTAGATTTATGAAAACCAAATCTGAATGGATGTTATTAGAGACAAACAGATAAGATTGATGATAGTTTGTAAGGGAAAACCAACTTTTTTATAATTAAAAAAAAGATCTATCATAGCAATAAATAAATAAATAATTCATATTTTTTAAACTGATCACAAAAAAATTTCATGTTAATGTTCAGAACCTGAATCTCAGTGTGTTGGAATGTGATTGTGAAAGTGGCTGGTTCAAGGTAGCTAGGATAGGCAAAAAAAAGACTCTGTGCCCGTGGCCATGTCTGAGGTTGGGCCATCAACTTTTAATGTGGGTTGCTCGGTTCGACTACTTTGGGCTTGTGGGATTCGTACCAGCACAATCATTTTCTGCCCAAAAGGTTTTTTCCTCTCCGAGATCAAAGATTATAAATTAATCACATTGCACCTGGTAAGAAAACCCACATTTTATTTTGATGGTCTTTTTCTCTTTTTTTCTAGAATAAGATTTTATGGTCTTTTTTTTTTATATATGTGGGATTGTAAGTCTGAGCCAATGAGGTACCAAATGAAGATGATTAAAATTAGAGAATGTGTCTGCCGTTTATTCTAAAAAAAAAAAATTAAAAAAAATTAAAAAAAAATTAGAGAATGTGATTTTCGTTTGGTACAAGGTATCATAATTTTTTGTTTTGTTTTGTTTTTTTTCTTTAAAATGTATTCTTACTGGATTAGGAGTCCACATTAGTGAAATATACAATACAATCCTATAAGCCTTTTTTTTTCCCTCTCTTTTAAGTAAAGATTAATTATCAACACAAGTTGACACTATGTAATAATTATTCAATAAGTGATGAGTTTATAGTTCAACTGTGGAAAAATGTAGTTTGTATGAATTTATTTCTATGCCCCAATTATATAGTATATAAGAAATAATTGGACACATTATGAAATTGACACTATAATTATTAATTTATTTTAACTTATTTATATCTCTTTATTTTTATATATAAAAAATGTAATTAATTAAATTGGCTAAAACAAAATATTAAAAAGAAAAGAAAAAAAAAGTCTCAAATGAATTGTCGAGAACGTTAAAACGTTGGTAGTTTGCCCATTTAGATTTTGGATAAGACCAAAAAATAATAATAATAAATTAAAGACTTAGAGTTTATTGTAATAGGATAGAAGCAACAGGTAGACAAAAGAAAAAGGCAAAAAAAAAAGAAAAAGTTGTGGCTGAAGTCTACTAACGTGAAAAGGGGGGCTAAATTCTCCTAAGCAATAAAGCTCTCTCGTCTCTTTCATTTTCTCTTCAGGTTGGAGATATTGATTTTTGGTAGGCCTAGGATAAAACACCTAGTCGCACCAATTTTCCATCATCTCCACTTCCTACTAGACACTTACAAAAATAATTTTTTCTTCGTTATTCTCTCATATTATTTTCAGTCACCCCTTATGCTCTTGTTAGGTTCTGAGACTTTTATGAACTAAATGTATTAGAACTTTATTATGTATTATATTGGCAAACTATGAACAAAACATAGAATTTAGGTTTAAGCTTGTTCAAAGTGTGTTTATTTGTAAAGTTGGAATTGAGTAATTGCAAAATTTATTGATTTGAATCCGCAAGGCTCAATCGATCGAAAATTAGACTCGATCGATCGAATTTCGTGCAGATTATTTTTTCTGCAGAATTTTCAACTCAATCCAAGCCCAATTTGACATGTAGGGTTTTATGTTTTACTCAAAGCATAAAAGGAAAAACTCTAGCAACATTTTAGAAGTCTTTAATGTGTTGTGTGTTGAATCTCTTGTGAGATCTAAAAATGTTTACCTTCATATATATTTAGGGTTATCAAGATCAAAATTATGTCAAGAATTTCGTGATTGATTCAGTTACTGCATAAAGAATTTAAAAGAAGATCTGAAACCTTTGAGTAGAGTCTCAAAGTCACAAGTGGGAGTACTTGTGGTTGCAGTGGATCAAGGAAAAAAGTAGTTCGTGGACTCGGAGTTGTCACGTGATCATAGTAGTAAGTTTTCTACTTGAGGTAGTAATAGGATGCTAGTGCTCTAAGTCTTATTGTACAAATTTCAATTCTTTCATAGTGGATCAGTTTTACCTTGAGGATAGCTAAGTTAAATCCTCCTCAAGTTTTTTACCGATTTGGTTTTCCTGAATTATCATATCGTGTGTTCTTTATATTTTTGCATTACTTACATGACATGTTTTGAATGTGTTATTCTAGATCTAAATAATTTATTTAAGTAATCACTTGGCTAAATAACTAGATTAAACAATTTGTGTTTTAAAGGGTCTAAAAACGTACATCTCTATTTATAGTTTCCGTGTTTACTAGTGTTTCATTGCATTAGAAAAAATGAGTCAAAAGAAATTATCTTTAATCAACATAAAAAGTATGGCTTATTGTTATAGATTGTATTCCACTAATTTTTTTTAGAAAACAACTCTATTTCATATTAAGCTAAATAAATGAAATTAAAAGGTTGTTTTTAAACTCATTTAAGGTTACTACCAAATATAGAAAAATGAAATAATTTTATAAAAAACAGTTTTTAAAAAATAATTTGTTTTTTTAGAAAACATCTTTACCGAAACAAACAAAATGTTAAATCTTTCCAACCAAACGAATACTAAAAGAGGTCCCCACGTTTAACATAAATCAGTTTTGAATTCGGGCTAAAGGTGTCGGAAAAGTAGAAAGTTCTGTTTGAATGAGAAGTCATTCACGAATATTGTAACATCATCACAATTCACAATCACATATGACTAGAATTTACAAAACCATCAAGTCCTCCAAGTCTTTGTTTAAGCCCTTCATCACGTAAATCTTTTGTTTTGATTTGCAGCTGCTAACTGCTAGTATTTTTGTTGTTCTCTGCTATTAGCGGCAGTTAACTACTTTTATAGTTCGGACTGAATAAGGTTCTTTCATTCAACCCAAAAAAGAAAAAAAAATGAGGGGGTTGTTAATGGAGACACTTGCTCTTCCCTCATTCTTTTACTGTCTCATTGCTTTCTCATCAACCTTGTTGCAATTTTGCATTGCAGCTGACACCATAAGTCCAGGGCAATCAATTAGCGGTATCCAGACTCTAGTTTCCTCAGACCAAGTTTTTGAGCTAGGCTTCTTCTCTTCAGGCAACAACAAGAGCTGGTACTTGGGCATATGGTACAAGAAGACCCCACGTGTACTTGTGTGGATAGCGAACCAGAACAGCCCAGTCACAGATCCTTCTGCAATTTTCACCATCAGCGACAGTGGAACACTTGTTCTTCTCAACCAAAGCAACCACACTATCTGGTATTCAAATCCATCCAGGCCAGCACAGATTCCAGTTGCTCAACTTTTAAGTTCTGGTAACCTTGTTCTTATAGACAAAGTAACTTCAACCTCTGAAAGCTATCTGTGGAAGAGCTATGATTACCCGATAAACACGTGGTTACCAGGCATGATCATAGGAAAGGACATGAGCAATGGTCTAAACCGATTTTTGACATCTTGCAAAGACTCAGATATTGCATCTCCAGGAGACTCTACATACAAATTTGATTACAAGGGGTTGCCTCAAATATTTATAAAAAGGGGAACGATGAAAAAATTTCGCACTGGACCTTGGAATGGAGTTCGATTCAGCGGTCTTCCTATGCCTATAAATCAATTTTTCTTTCCCATATTAGCATCCCAAAATGACATGGTGGGATATATGTATGAACCTAAAAACAAGTTGGTTTCTACAAGGATAACACTGAGCGAGTCAGGCATCCTCCAACGCTTTGTATTGATGGAGGGAAGCACTGAATGGACTACCATGGATGCAGTACCGAATGACATGTGTGACAATTATGGGCAGTGTGGCCCTAATAGTGTTTGCAGAAGTTACAAAGAATCAACTTGCAAGTGTTTGGAAGGTTTCATCCCCAAATCACCAGAAGAATGGAAACTGCTCAATTCTTCAAGCGGATGTGTAAGGAGAACCCCACTGGAATGCCAGAGGAAAGATGATTTCATGAAACTTGGGGGGGGTGAAGTTGCCTGACTTGCTAGAGTTTTGGTTAAACAAGAGTATGAGCACCAAGGAATGCGAGGCAAAGTGCTTGAAGAACTGTTCATGTACAGCATATGCAAATTCAGATATTAATGGGGGAGGCAACGGCTGTTTGATCTGGTTTGGGAATTTGATTGATATTAGAGGGTACAACCAAGAAAATCCCGGGCAAGATCTCTATATACGACTGGCTGCTTCAGAACTAAGTAAGTGCACTTTCTGCTCTCTAATACTCACTTCTAACATATTAGCATATGCAGTCTTCATCTACAAAGACCTTGGCCAACATGGTGCAGAGGGTCTTATAATCTATAGCAGGATAGAGTTCGGTATAAGTTCTCAAACCATAGTTTTATTTATGCTTGTATTAGCATTCTTAACAGACTTATAATAAATCCTCACCAGTGGAAGCAAAGATCTAATACTATTACCCTAATGAACAAGGATTCAAGCAAAATGAACAAATATCTTAATTGTTGTCTGTTCTAGGATCAATCCGGGAATCAAACATGAAGGAAAGTCTGGAGGTCGTCCTGATGGTATCAGTCATTTGTGGAGTGCTTACTTTGGGGTTTGTTTTCTGGTGTATAACTTGGAAGATAACAAGTAGAAGATGTAAGTATAGTTATCCATTTTATTAAAAAAAAAAAAAAAAAAAAAAAAGTATAAACTTCCATGCTTGGCAATAATAAATGATGCAAAAAGCTAGATCAATTGAAGTGATCATGATAAAGCTTGGTCAGACTAAAATCAAAAGCTGTTCCTGATAAGGTAATATATGCTTTCAGTAGGTCTTCCAAGAAAGAAAGATGATGTAGAGGTGCCTTTATTTGATTTTACAACGGTTGCCACTGCAACAAACAAATTCTCTCAAGAAAATGTGATTGGGGCTGGTGGATTTGGTCCTGTTTATAAGGTAAAAAGGATTCTGAATTTGTTATACAGGTCACAAATTGTATGGTGATATTATGCAAATTCAAAAAGGAAAGATGCACCTTTATGTGATGATTTGCAGGGACATCTATGTAACGGACAAAATATTGCTGTGAAGAGGCTGTCAAAGGATTCAAGACAAGGTCTCAAAGAGTTCAAGAATGAAGTTGCTCTCATTGCCAAACTTCAACATAGGAATCTTGTCATGCTCTTAGGCTACTGCATTCAAGGAGACGAAAAGATGTTAATCTATGAATACATGCCCAACAAAAGCTTGAATTATTTCATTTTTGGTACAATTCTAATGAGCTTTTATGTGTTATTATTGCTTTCCTTCTTTTATAGGTTGTGTACCTGAGTGTATTACCTATCATGTCTTTGAATAGAGTCCTCCAAATGATTTTCAAAACAAGTTCACAAAAGAACTGAAAATAATCACTGATCAAGGTAATAAGGGGAAAATTTATATGCAGAACAAAATGGGAGTGCACTGCTGACATGGCCAAAGCGTCTTGACATTGTTTTGGGGATTGTGCGAGGACTTCTCTATCTGCACCAGGATTCTCGACTTCAAGTTATCCACAGGGATCTGAAAGCAAGTAATATTTTATTAGATATCAATTTAAACCCAAAAATATCAGATTTTGGCTTAGCAAGAACTTTTGGAGGAGATGAATCTGAAATGAAAACAGAAAGAGTTGTTGGAACACAGTAAGTATTATAAAATGGAACTATATTTTTGCCTGTCAAACAGTAGCAACATTTCATCAATGTGCTCTAAGTCTCTGACCCAAATGACCTTCCTTCCCTCATAAACATGGTATGAAGGGTGATATCATGGGTTAAAGTTATAGATGTACTGGTTCATGTAACCTACCAATAATGACAACAACAACAATAAGAATATTAAAACTAATATTTTATAGTTTCATGCAGTGGCTACATATCTCCTGAGTATGTAGTTGACGGAACATTTTCAGTGAAATCTGATGTCTTTAGCTTGGGTGTGCTTATGTTAGAGATAGTGAGTGGCATGAAAAATCGAAACTTTTTTCATGCCGATCACCATCATAACCTACTAGGACATGTAAGTTCAAAATTCTGTGTATGTGTGTGTGTGTGTGTGTGTGTGTTCCCCCCTTTGGAAAATTATGTAAGCATCTATAATTTAATTGTTTTTTTAGGCATGGTTGCTGTGGAAGGAGGGCAGGGCCTTGGAACTATTGTATACATGTTTGGAGGATTCACATTTAAGATCTCAAGTACTAAGATGTATTCATGTTGGTTTACTATGTGTTCAAAAGTTCCCTGAAGACAGGCCGATGATGTCTTGTGTGCTTTCTATGTTAACAAATGAGGAAGCAATTCTGCCTCAGCCTAAACAGCCTGGTTTTTTCATAGAAAGAAGTTCCGGCAATGCAGGTGCATTATCAAGAAATGAAGAATCCAGCACAGAAAATGCAGTAACTATAACTTTGCCAGAAGCTAGATAGGGAATTCATAAATAACTTGCAAGAGATGTTATATGTGAAAGTTTTGAAGTATTTAGGTGTGTATTTGGGACTAGATTCTTTGGCATCTTTTTGTTTTCAGATTTAAATTCTATCATTTGGGGGTTCATATTTGCTACTTGCTTGGGTGTGTAAAACTAGTGAACTTTTCTTTATTTTCTTTAATTGAATGGATGGACTATTATCTAAAATCTAAATAATTAAAACGTTTACTTATGGGCTTCTCTGGCATTTTCTTGATATATAAACCATGGATCCTATTTAAAGTGCACAGAGATTTTGAATCACAAAAGCAGTAAGTGCAGAACCAGAAGAAGCAGAAAACAAAGATAAAAATGAAGGGAGGATTAACTGTAGAAGAATAATTCTATTCACATGAGCATGTGATCTGCACACTATTGGTATATAAACACATTTTAATAAAACACATGGGAGTACAAGCCATAACTAATTGTTAGTTCCAAGCAACTAATTTAACTCAGCAGCTGCTACAATCTTGACTGTGTTGTGAGTGTCAACTGGCTGAGTGGTGCAAGTGTCATCAGTAATATTAACATCTCCCCTCAAACTAATGAGCATATAAGTAAGCATTAGTTTGTTCTTTAATTGAATAAAACGCAGAGAAGATAAGCCCTTGGTAAGTATATCAGACATGATCAGTACTAGAATGTTATTAACTTTTCATATTTCTTGTATGACACTTTTAAATTGGTTCGAATTTTCATACATGTTCCACCCCTGGACATGATTTATGGCAATGGCAAGTGCCGATACATTGTCACGCCAAATCCGATGAATATGATGAATGAAACACCCAAAGCCCTATAAAATTGTACAAAGCCGACATAACTAAAGTAGAAGTGGAAGCAATGATTGGTATTCAACTTCAGTGGAGGAGTAAGATAGTGTGAGTTTTTTTCTTGGCAGAGCAAGTAATGCGATTAATGCCAAGACAAGACAAAAAATCTAAGCTGATGTAGAGTGTCTTTAGAGTTTAGAGGGTATCAACAGCCCGATCTGAAAGAGACAAAGGACTGCGCTAAAAGAGAATACCCATGAAGCTTTTCAATGTAGCCACTTCAAATATCTTGCTTCTTCGTCGCGACAAAACGAGCATGACCCAGTCCTCCAAACCGGCCGAAGAACCAGAACCACCACCTTGGCTGAAACCTCAACCAAATTCACCAAGATCGCCCAACCCAAGACCCACGGAAATTGAACCTTTATGGTTGTCAAACGCTGAATGCACCACAACCAAAGACCCAACCGAAGAGGTAACATAGAGAATCCAAGACGCTGCTCGGAAAAGAGGGAGAGAGTTGAGAGAGATTCTCATGGGAGTGAGAAGTGAGAATGGGACGAGACCAAACGAGGGGAAAGGAAAAGAAGAGGACCCACGAATTCAGGCGAAAATGGGTAATTACCCATAAAACCCGAACTATTTAGTTAGTAGGGTCAGTTTGGAAACATATTGGCAAACTAGCAACTCGAGCCTCAGAGGCTCGATTTTGGCCCCCTAAATCGAGCCTCTGAGGCTCGGTTTACGTGCTTTGGCATCGCATTGATGTGGCAGGAGTCTACGTGGAACTCGAGTTTTTAAGACTCGAGTTCCACGTAGGTGCCACCTCCTAAACTCGAGTCTCTGAAACTCGGTTTACGTAAAAGGTTAAACCGAGTCTCAAAGACTCGAGTTTTAAGCAAAAACACGCGCGCATTGAACTCGAGTCTTTGAGACTCGATTTTAACTTTGAAACCGAGTCTTAGAGACTCGAGTTTCAAAGCATTATTCCCCTGCTCTCTGGTCATATCAAGTGTCTTTGTTGTGCTCTGTGCTAGTCTATTAGTTGAATACGTGCTCTGTGCTAGTCTATTAGCTGAATACGTGCTCTGTGCTAGTCTATTAAAGCTTGTGCTGCCATGTGAATATAATTTGTCTGTTGCTTGTGCTAGTCTATTAGTCTATTTTGGTGCTTTTGCTAGTCAACAATCTTTGTTGCTTCGTACACTGTTAATTGAGTACGTTGCTGAAGGACATGTGAATATAATTTGTCTGTTTTGAGACATATTCAAAAAATATGTTAAACTAGCACAAGCACCAAAAACTTCTCTCAGACTATGTTGAACCAATTTTGTCTGTTTAGGAACGTACTCAATGAATATTAGACTAACAATAAAAAACTCTCACACTACTCTCAGATGTAGAGAATATTTTGACTAAACACAAATCTCTCACATGAAGAACAACTTGCCTCAACAACTCTCACCTTCAGCAACTTCAATCACAAAACCTCTCTTAAGAACTCTCATAGAGACTCAAACTCTCATACATATTTAGCAGCAAAACATTGCTCCTCTCACTCTCATACAATCTCAGCAGTACATTTGCACATCATTATGTCAAGTAAGGGTCTCCTCACTCTCTAATTAGTTGTTTAGTGTATATAGCTGCTTTAAAAAGTGTTGCTTGCATTGTTTAGTGTATATGCCATTTCCTAATAAAATATTTGTTTGTATTAGCCAAATATATTTGTTTCCTGATAAGATATTTGTTTGTATTAAAATATGTATATTTGTTTCCTTATAAAAAATACGTATATATATTTATATTTATATTTATACAACTATATAATTAAATATTTATATATACATATTTTTATTTATATATTTATAAAACTATATAATTAAATAATTAAATATTTATATAAATATATTTATATTTTTATATTTATACAACTATATATATAAATACTTATATAAATATATTTATATAAATATATAAATATTTAATTATATAGTTGTATAAATAGGCTAAATATATAAATATATTTATATTTATATATTAAATTAGATGATATGTCTAATTTGATTGATCATGATTATATTCACATTAGTGTTTTTTTTTTTTCTTTTTTTGTCTGATGAACCCTGCTCTATGTTATTTCATCAATAGTAGTGTAATAGGGTATGGCATTAATTTAAAATGACTTGAATGATGTTGTTACATAATTGCACTCATTCATTTGCACATCCTCATGACTTTTGTTGTTTGGTTTGATATTTTTATTTATATTTTTGTTAGAGCTGAGTTTCAATTTTGTAATGGGGGTGAGTTTTGTCTTCAGTTTTTTTATTTGTTTGAGTATGAAATTATAATGATTGAGTGTGTTTGTATGTGATGTGGGGTGAGTATATGCAATTGTTACACTTTTAGAAGTTGTGATTCTTGTACTTTGAGTAGATAGAAAAGGTTTTGTAATTGATGTGAAATGAAAGAGATCAAATATGTCACTAACATAAATTTAGTTGGCTCTCTAATAGGTGCACAATCTTTGAAGAATATTGACATAAATGTATACTTCGGTGGACCCCTTTACAATCCTGAAGGGATTGACGGATTCCCATTTAGAGGGGAGGGTATCGAATGCTACTACATGATGTTACGTCGTAAGTTGAAGACGTTGACTGATTTGAAGAGGAAAATAATGGACGAATTGAAATTGAACCCTGCTTGGTATGACATCAAGATTATTTATCGTTGCCCACAAGAAGTTCTTCATGAACGGATAAATTATGGGTATATGGCGATTAAAGAAGATAAACATGTAAAGATGATGTTTAATAGGATCCAGAAAATGCCCCAAGTAAATGCTGCTGAGTTGTATGTAAGTTTGGAGGCGAGTGTAGACAACAGTACTGAGGTGGTGCAAGAAACATCTACGGCTTTACAATTTACAACCCTAGATGATGGATGCACTACAATGGGAGGGTATGCAATGGGAGGTTATACGCTGTCATCTCAAGATTATGTTGCGAATACTGGTGGAACCCTCTACTCTCAAGAGACACATTTAGAGGAGGAAGACGAAGACGAAGACGAAGATCATGCTGCGAATGATGGTGAAAATAATGATGATATGGATCAGTACGAAGAGAGGATTGAGCGAGGTGACTTTGAGAACGATGTGGATGAGCATAAAGTCGTTCCTAATTTTGAAGAGGAAAATATGGAGTACCATGATGAAGGTGATGCAGATGATGATGATATTGGTGTCCAGCATGATACAGATACGACCACTGGCTACAGACCTCCTGCGGACTCATTCTACGCAAATACTTGGGAAAATATGGTTGATCCTTCACGTCTTCAGATACCATATCTTTGTACTTGGCAAGATGGGATGCATTTTTGTAAAGGGTTGACTTTTGCAAATAAAGCTGCGGTGAAGCGTGCATTGATAATATACGCAGCAAAGGATAATAGAAATTTCTCCATCCGAAGGTCGAGCACAACTGAATTGTGCGCCGCATGCATTGACGACAATTGCAAGTGGTACGTTGGGGCATACATGAAGCCTAAATTCAATGGTCTGTGGATGGTCACGTCTTATGTGGGTCCACACAATTGTATACCCTTTGGGCTGCGAAGAGATGGTAGAATTTTGGATTCTAATTTTGTTGCATCAGAAATTGTGGGAAGATTGCGAAAAAAGCACACTGCTATTGTTGATGAGCTTTGGGAGATCATCCGTACTAAGTATGATCATGAGCTTTCTTACTATAAAGTATGCGAAAAAAGCACACTGCTACTGTTGATGAGCTTTGGGAGATCATCCGTACTAAGTATGATCATGAGCTTTCTTACTATAAAGTATGGGACGCAAAACAAAAGGCAATTGCTAAGATTTTTGGGGATTGGGAGGAGTCTTACCAAAGGTTGCGAAAGTTGTTGTTGGCATACTTGGATCAGGATTCGGGTACCCAGTATAGCTATCACACCATACCTAAGCCATTAGAAGGTACTACGTTACTGCGCTATGTATATTGGGCATTCGCTCCATGCATTGCTGCATTCCAGTATTGCAGGCCAGTGATCAGTATTGATGGAACTCATTTATATGGTAAATACAAAGGGGTATTGATGATTGCAATGGCAACCGATGCTAATCAAAAGGTTTTGCCTATCGCCTTTGCTGCTGTGGACAAGGAGTCAGGGGCTAGTTGGGGGTGGTTTTTAGAGTGTCTCAGGACTTCGATAGAGCGTGTTATTAAAAACAAGGACATTTGCATTATTTCTGACCGACATAAAGGTATCAAATGCGCCATTCGAGAGTGGCCTAGAGGGCAAGACGGAAGAGAACGGGTATATCATCGATATTGCCTTCGACATGTTGCTAGCAACTTCAACACACATTTTAATAACCCGACTCTAAAGGCATTGGCCTTGAAAGCTGGATATGCGACTCATGATGCTAAATTTGTGTCCATAATGCAAACCATTAAGGAGGCCGAGATTAATTTACTGAGGGGTGTAGACCCTACTGATCGCCGGATTATACGTTATATGCCATACACATATCTAATGAGTGAGGATGTAGACAAATGGACCCAGTCACATGATGGTGGAAGACGTTACGGGGCAATGACAACCGATATCTCTGAGTGCTTTAATGGGGTTCTTAAAGGTGCCTGCGGTTTGCCCATTGTTGCAATGGTTGAGTTCACTTATTTTAAACTTGTTGCATATTTCCACGATCGACATAAACAAATTACTTCTGATCTCTCTCGAGGTAAGGTGTGGAGTGATTATGCAATGGAGATCTATAACAAAAATGAGCAGAAAATTGCAGGACACACTCTGAGGAATTATAATCATGCAGAGGGTATATATCAAGTGGTTACCCCGTATAACGACCATAGAGCTGGAGGGGGAAATCACAGTCATGATGTGTGCATATTTGATAGAACCTGTGGTTGTGGAAAGTGGCAAAACTTGAAGATCCCTTGTTCACATGCAATTAAAGTTCTTAAAGGTCTGCATCTCGATACGCTCAGCTATATTGATCCATGTTACAGTCTGAACAACGCCATTCTCACATATTCACATAATTTTGTGGTGCCAAAGTCAGAGTCATTATGGACAGACGTTTGCGGACCACGGTGGGTGCCTGACCCACGATTGTTGCGGGCCAAAGGTCATCCTACGATGTCAAGAATAAGGAATGAAATGGATGGGGTACGGCGAGAACGGGGAAGCCGGAAGGAAGATCCGGAGTTGAGGGAGATTCAACCGAGGCAACGATGTAGAGTGTGTCATCAAGAGGGGCATAACGGTAGATGTTGTCCCAATTCCCATGGGGCTTCGACAAGTGGTAGTGCTATGAACTAGGCAAGTGCCGTCACTGTTTTTATATAATATACTCAGAATGTCATTTGGTTTTTGTTCTTTGCATTTGGAAACTAATAACCGTATTTCATGTTTGTCAGGCAAGCGGAGACTTGATTTTCGTAAGTGACATTGTACGTGGGACTTGTCGTTATCTTCTGTATGGACAAGCTAGGTGATTATGTAGAGTATGTTGTATTAGTATGGACAAGTGTTAGGTGACTATGTATAATATGTTATATCCGCTAGGCGAATATGTAGACTGTTGTATTAACTTAGTTGTTATTTTGTTTATTGTTGTAAATTACGAATAATTGAACTCTTTGCTATCCATTTTACTCGTTACATTAGTTGCGTGATGCAGCTTTTTCCTATAATACGAACAATGATATTACTTTGGCAAGTTCAACCACAAGGCCCTTCTAGTATTGAACTGCCATTGTGTGCTAAGACTTTTGTCCAACAATAATTTTATTGAATAGTTACTGTTTTAATCTGGTTGTAGAACTTTAATGTATGCTCCCTTCGCCTATCATATGCTGGTATGTAGTTGTTTGATGTGTTCTGGACCCTGGAAAATTTGCTGCAGGGGAGAAAACTAATTCTGGTCCATGCACCTGCGGCCAAAAAAGAAAAAAAAAAATTCCCAGTGGAACTCGTGTATCTAAGACTCGATTTCCATTTATGGAAACCGAGTATAAGATACTCGAGTTCTACTGGGATTTTTTTTCCTTTTTTTTTTTTTACCCCAATTTGAGAACTAAAAAACGTAATTCAATGTGATAAATAATTCTAGTGACCTGCGGCCAAAAAAGAAAAAAAAATTCCCAGTGGAACTCGAGTATCTTATACTCGGTTTCCATAAATGGAAATCGAGTATAAGATACTCGAGTTCTACTGGGATTTTTTTTTTCCTTTTTTTTTTTTACCCCAATTTGAGAACTAAAAAACGTAATTAATGTGATAAATAATTCTGGTGACCTGCGGCCAAAAAGAAAAAAAAAAATTCCCAATGGAACTCGAGTATCTTATACTCGGTTTCCATAAATGGAAATCGAGTCTTAGAGACTCGATTTCTATTTATGGAAATCGAGTTCTCTAAGACTCGATTTCTAGTCTCTAAGACTCTACGGCCAAAAAAGAAAAAAAAATTCCCAGTGGAACTCGAGTATCTTATACTCGGTTTCCATAAATGGAAATCGAGTCTTAGAGACTCGATTTCTATTTATGGAAATCGAGTCTCTAAGACTCGATTTCTATAAATAGAAACCTAGTCTCTAAGACTCGATTTCCATTTATGGTAACCCATTAAACTAGAGTTCTACTGGGATTTTTTTTTCAATTTTTTTTTATTACCATTGAGAACTAATTTCAGGTAATTTTTTACTAAACCACCAACATCGAAGAGTAAATACCTTGTAAATCCAAAAATATAACTGAAATGAACAAAATAAAATTATACAATCTGGTTTTTTAGTTTTCAACTGCCAACATCTAAGTAACCCAACCCTGTAAATCCAAAAAAAAAAGAAAAAAAAGAAAAAGAAAAGAAAATCAACATCTCGTTATGGAATTAACAAGACTATACTTATCATTCTATCCAAATCCATCCAAAAGAGTTGAGATTGTTTAAATTGAATAAAATACTGGCAATCTTTACAAGAATGAAGCCTATTTTGACATGCTTGCCAAATACTTACAATAAGAGATGAATCTGTTTAAATAGTTGAGGTCACAATAAAGAAAAGTACCAAAAACTAAACAACCCAAGCTGCATAATGAAAACACACACGATACCTTTATTTTATTTGATGCTTCAAATCCATCGAGCTGGTTGAGAAGCTCCAGCATAGTCCGCTGCACTTCACTGTCACCATTGCCACTACCAGTTTAAATGCAGAAAGTAAAAGGGTACACGAGGCAAACCTCCTTTATCTCTTTAATTTGCTGGTCAAGACCACCAATCATGTCATATGTGGAATCTGGAACCTTTTCAACTTTCATGAGGTTGACCACTGGATCAACGTTGCTTTGCAAGATTAAATGAAGCACATAACTGTCATTACGGAGAGCATCTCTTGTTGATGGAGTTATCTTGGAGATATCGATATTTTTATCAATGTCAACAACATATTTCCGTTCAAGATGAACCTGGGAAACAAGATGAGATTGTTTAGATAAAAATGTATTCAAACTGTTTTCAAACCATCTCTTATTAACAAAAAGGCACTCCTAAGGCACTCCTTGTGCATGTAATAGTCTATTCCCTTGCTAAAATATCATTACGTTTCAAAAAAATAAATAATTACCATCCTCAGCTGCAAATTTACAATTGAGTGCATTCATATAGGAATATTACTTACCTTACCTAAAACGTTATTCTTCCCCATTACTTTGACAAATACTGTGTACATATATAACTTTAAAATGGCGTCAATGTTAATATAAATGTGCTAATTTCGACTTTCAACATTTAAATGAAGTTAATTTTATTCTTAGAAATTGGTTTTAAAAGTGTATGAACAAAATTGATACAACTAATAGTTGGGGAAATTGATTTGAAAGTCGAGGGACAAAATTGATACTATTAAATGTGTGTGTGTAGATAACGATGCTCTAAATAGCTAAGGTTTAGGAACTATTTTTAAAAGCATTTGATAAAAAAAATGGGAGATACTTTTGAGGCATTCAAAATGATTTGGTAACAAATAATCTAAGGGCATCTGTTAACGAGACCTAACTAAAAGTAAAACTGCGACAAATTTATAAAAACCAAAAAATTGTAGTTTGGCCATTTTAGTATTATTAATTTTTTTTTTTTTTTTTGTGGAGGGTCGCCATTTTATTAAATTTACTAAAAAAATTCACACCTAATGATGACATTGGCTAGATTTTGAAAGTTAAGTGATTAAATTGATAGAAATAGATGATTTTAAGGTTGCAAATGCTAAATTTCCTTTAGATATGACATTAGCAATTTTCAATGCTAATGCTCTTAAGCAATTTGAAATTCACTCTCGGGTGACTTTCAATGTTTTTGTTACTTAGATATCAATGCAACTAATGGTATTCTTTGTTATGGTAGTACAAAACTTTGAATTTTTTTGCGTTTTGAAGCATGTTATTTTTTACTTTAATTTCTTGATCTATTCCTATTTTATGACAAAAAGAAATCAATTTATATTTTGATTTTTGCTACTTTGTTGAGCCTCAACTTCTGTCAAACCCCCCAAAAAAAAGAAAAAAAAAAAAGTGAGGGTAGACACGAAGGACAATGTAAGAGCTTTAGCTGCTAGATTACAAATTTTGTAATGAACTAAATAACTTGTTCATCTATTTTTATACCTTTTTCTTTTATCTAGTTATTTGGATGGTTACAAAATTTGTAATATGTTCTAACAAATTCAATCATGCATTCTACCAAAAAGAAAAATGTTATTAATCGAAAACAAGTTCAACATGTTCAACATGTTATCCAGTAAAGGAAAATCAGCGGCTGCTACAAACTTCAAAAAATCTTGAAGCTTGGATCCTGAGACTAGCCGCTTAGCTTCAAGGGTTATCTGTACGCCCTCATGAATAAAGTCTGTAGTTGGTACAAATTCTTTCTCTGTGAATCCTCTAGTTGTCATAGCAGGTGATCCAATGCGGATACCTCCAGGCACTAAGGCACTCTTGTCACCTTTACAAGGGAATATTATTGTGTGTAAGTTTTGACAAGAAAGGGAGAAACAAACAAAAAAACAGATGAAATCAATTAAAATGGGATAAACCTGCCAAAGAAAGGACTCACCCGGAACTGACTTTTTGTTGAGGGTAATAGAGGCGAAGTCAAGAATTTTCTCCACCCGAGATCCATCAATACCCTGTTAAGGGAAGCAATGTTAACTGTTGTTAGTAAAGGTAAATGGTAGGCAAAACACCCCCATCCCAAATAATCATCACAACAATCGCTGTAGTACTAGCAAATTAAACAGGTTGTCTTTCGATTCAATGCCTAGCAATGCAGACCAAATTTTGACATATAATAATATTGACGTGTCATGGCATTCTCCCTTTCAAAGATAACACACACACCAAAAAAGAAAAAACCACACCACCCTGGTAGGCAAAATACCCCCATCCCAAATAATCATCACAGTAATCATTGCAGTACTAGCAAATCAGCATAGCACCCACTTCAGTCAGATTTCCATGATTAGTTAACAACTACTTCGCGTCAATACTTCTAAATGTTTCTTACCAGGCAATGATATGGAATTTCTTTAGATACTTCCATCACATCAGATGCTTCATAAATAATCATGAACTTTGAAAATACTTTAAGGAAAGTAATGGGATAAGCATCAGGTACACCATGATTGGTAGGATGTGACCCTTTTAGGCGATGAAAATGATATAATTGTAAGGAGAAAAAAAAGGTATGAAAGGTTTACAACATATGATTAGGCATGCAAAACTAGGGATGTTACATGCTTAGAATATCACTTGCACAACAATAGTAAATCAAATTAAAAATTTAACAAAAGATTTACACAGACATATATATAAGCTATGTTTTTCTTTTATTTGGTAAGCTACACTTGTGACAAGTCAATCTTGAACCCAGATTTTTCTGGGGAGAGGAAGTGCTACTTGAGCTAGAGCTCATTGGCATAAACTAATACTGTTTGTCACTAAATCCTTGCTTGTGAAAATAAAGCAACATTTTCACAGTAGAAGATGAATATATTTCTGATTAAGGCATTTTCACCGTTTCACAAGATGTATTAGTTGAGCTATAGAAATGTTGTTTAACTATTGGAGCAAGTCAATTAAAATCCATACTACAAACATAGGTATTTGAGCTATAAACTTTCAGGTGGAAGGATCTGTTTTTTCATAACAGAGTACCTCTCTTTTTTTTTTTTGAAGTAGTAGTAGAGACCTGAATTTTAACAACTGACTAGTGATAAATATTTTACCTAATAGACTCTGCATGCTTCAGACAAGCAGGTTGTTTCTAATTTTCCTTTTAATTGTTAGATTTAATGTTTCTTGTCTTTTATGCAAAGAGATAGATAAGTGGACATAGGTAGAGAAATATAAAGTTATCACTTCTTAAGAGTTACTTCATTATTGGGATTCAAGCGCAAATAAAGCATAAATATGTATGCATGTATGTGTTTTTAAGTCTCAGATAGCTATTCTTACTGTCCTTAAAGCATAAATCAGTTTCTAATAATTAGTTGCTTGTAAATACCCTAACCATCCTAACAATTGGTTCTTGACGAATATCTGCTGCAGAAATAAATTGGTTCTTGACGAGTATCCTAACAATTGGTTCTCAAGAAAATAAATTGCATGTACATGGAAAAACAAAACACCATGATCATTAGATAAATGGGAGATACAACATTGTAGACACTAACACACCTGATTTTGCTCAAAATAGTTTGGCAGGACATTATGCTCCCCAAGCAAAACTTCACCCCCTCTTGGCTTATCTAAATCCATTATCAGTGTCAGTCAGCAAAGTGCTCTTTCCACATCCATTTAGCTCCAACATTAGTGCAGCTACTTGAACGTGAGAGGTAAGGTCCAAGGAAACTGATGAAAAGGCTGATGAGGTTCTAAAGTGGGATATTCTGGATTGTTGGACTCCAGAATATCATTACAGATGGTCTAAACCCAACATGTTTAGCACTCAGATTCAGTCCATCCGTAGTGATTTTCTGGCGTCCAACAATCCGAAATATCCCACTTTAGAACCTCATCAGCCTTTTCATCAGTGTGAACATAGTTTAGTTAGCACAAAATCCCTCAAGTTTGCAGCCATGCCAACCTAAATAATGTGAACATACTTTAGTTTATAGTTAATCCAAGATTGGTAGCATTCAGAACTAATGTTGTCCGTATAGGCATGTTTCTAAATTGACTCTCCTGGTGCAAGACAGTAAGTAATTCATTGAGATTGTGGTGTAACAACTTACTCTTTTAGTGAGCACTGATGTAAGACATTCATAGATCAACACCCTCATCGAGGCCTTTTGACCCAATCATCACATTTGAATCAATTTGCTTGTCAAACTTCTTCTTTCTTCTTGCTTCAAAATCTTGATGTGCATGTGATGTGCATGATGAGGTTTAGACTTTCTTCTCATCCTCCCTGGTTCATACGACGATGGTTTCTTGCTATACTGCATCAGCAATTTATCCAATATCCTTTCTTCCGCTTCATTCTGATAGTGCTCATCATCAAACAAAATTTGCAAGCCACGTCTCGAGTCATCCCTTCTCCTGCTTCTTGAGTTTCTTGTAACAACTCCTGCATCTTCAAAGTAGCCAGCATCATCGTGATGGGAATGTGATTTTAAGTGTCTCCTCCTGGATGATTTTGATTTTGGTAAGGGGTTACCAGTTGTATTATCCTGATAAAGATCTTTCTCTTGACCATGATCACTCACACTTGCAGATCTGACAACCTGCCTCTCATAGTCAGAATAATCAGAACCTGATTGGATCCTTCCTGAAGTATTACCAGCATTGCCTCTCTTGTGCATTGAATGGTCTACAAGGGCATCATTGTCCAAACTAGACAATGAGGATCCTGAATCGAACCCAGATCTGCTAGCCTTTGTTTTAACATTGGACTTAACATAAGGAGGAGGGATGCCGCTATTGTGATAGGGCTTCACCTTATTTATTTCATTCCGTTCAACTTTCCTCACTGAGCTTGTATCATCAAGTTGACCAGCATGATTATTACCTGCAAATGGTGCTTTAACATTGCTCTTCGACTGCAGTCCAGCACAGCTAGAAGTAATTTCTGGCTTTCCTTTAAGTAATGATCCTGGGTAGTCTCTTTCAAGGGCAGTATTCTCCCTACCATTAAGCAAACAGGATCCACCATCAATGCATTCTAGTCTTTTCCCCCGAGATGAACTGCTAGATCTAACTGACTATGGGGTGGCATCCCCCATCCAATTACGTTCCTCATGCTTGTCATCAGCAATCTCCTGCCTTCCTTCGAATGGCGTGTCATGACCATCCTTTTTCAGGATAGTTTCTTCTCTGCCATTGAGTGCCTTGTATCCCTTGCCAGAGAGTTCACGTCTAGATGGAAGGTCTAGTTCTTCTCTTTTTGATAAACTACCCTCTTTGCCATTGCATAATTTATGCCCATCATAATTAAGGTCAAGTCTTTCTTTATATAAAAAATCATCCTTCTCTCCTCTTGAGACTGTCTTCATACCACTGGATGATTTGGTTTTTTCATCAACGACATTGAAAGACCCATAAGTTTTAGGTTGGTTCTGCAGTCAGTCACAGAAATTGCAGGTAAATTCACGATAGTGGAAGATATTTTATAGAGAACAAGAACATGAATCACAGAAAAAATTTAAAAACTTATTTTAGGAATTATTTTTTGGGAAAAAAAACAAGTAGGCAAAACAACATTTGTTGAGTGTATGAAAGATGTCCCAAAAATCTTAACAATCCCAAGATCTACTCGCTATTTCTATTTGTTAGTAAAACCATTGAACAAAGAACAATAGAACAAAAAAGGGCATACCTGTACATATGTGGGGGGTTTAGACATCCTCTTTTCAAAAGCCCCAGCATCCCACTTTATTGAAAACTCCCGTGCTATATCTTGCATTAACTTAACTTTCTTCTCCAATGTAGTTGGCTTTGAAGTTAAATGTGTTACAAACTATAAATGAAATTTAACTGATTAGTAATATAACAGTTATGAACTTGTACTATTAAAAGTGAGTTCACAAAGCATTACCTCTTGATTCACAAATAATTCCAGGGAATTCCCATATCTCTCTTGAAACATTTGCCTGAGATCACGTAATTCTGGCAAATCTGAAAATCTTGCAGCAGCAAACATCAGGGATGACACAGCTTCCCTACATTCCTCAGGGCATTCACTGCAAAGAAGATGAAGCAAGAGAAATGTCAAGCAAAGAAAATTTGATAGAAAAGTATAGTCAAAACAGTGCAGTTCAGATTTGTCACTAAATGAAGCCACTACAACCCACACTAAATCAAAACCACTCTGAGCGGGTGACCTCCACTAAAAGAAACAAAACTTATTTCAGTTTTAAAAACTCCAAGATTGAGAACAAAACAAATACTTTTTGTGGTTCCACATGGCACACAAATATACATAAAATACATTAAAAAAAAAAAAAAACTGGCTGTGACTTTTTCTATATAGAGGTGCATGAGATTACAACATTACTAAATTAACATCCTAGATCATGATTACAACATTACAAAATTAGCAATTATTTAATGGTTTTGAGATCATAGTGACTACAAAATTAACATCCATGATCCTGATTCCAACATTAGTATTTGAAAATCTTACGCTACTCATATACTGTTTGCCATGGGTTACAGCCCATACATATTGTTATGGAATTGCAAAATTGTGCTCAATTTCTTATGTGGCAATTCTGCCAAGATCTCTTCTTCAGTTGGGGGACGGAATTCAAATTTAGAAAATCACAGCTATTCCTGTAGGTCAAATATCACCATACATGGCACAGAGGTTTGAAACTGCCCTTCAAAATACACTTTTTTAAACCTCACTTTAGTACAATTTTTTCTAATAGCACATTTTGAAAAAGCTGAAAAATAAACCATGCCAAATGAGAATATATAACACTGAAAAACTGCTTAATATTCTTAATGTGTTTCATTAGTCTTGCATATGGCATCACTCAAGTACACAAAAAGAGGATGATAATTTTCAACTATTTTTTCTGTTTTGATGCAGGCAAAGCATGATAAAATTAATTAAATAAATAAAAATAGACTGTGTACCTGAAAAAAATAAATGTAGATTAAAATAACAAATGATGCAAGGAATAAAATTGCAACAAAAGCATTTAACAACCAACACATGTTGGGTTACCTCCATTGTCACATTTAAGAACCATATCCTTGTTGGAATATCTACCTCCAGCTAATGTCCTTATTTGAGGCATTCACCTAGTTCCAATAATGTACGTTCAAACCATATTGAAAACAAAAATAATCTTATTGAAATGTGAAAAGAGAAATAATAATGGAATAAAGTGTGTTGTTTCACATTAAGCTTTCAGATACCTTTTTTGAATCTTACACCGTCTCGTATAATGAGGAGGAGGTCTTGCATGTCCTTCGTCAGATGCCTCGGGCCCAACATTGTGTCCATGTTTGTGCCCCCCTGTCCCACACGGAGGTGCCTTTGATATGCGTTTAGGCCGACCTTCAGCCGCTGTAGGTAACCCAACCGCCTGCTCAGCCTGAACATGGGGTGGGTCAATGGCTGAAGAAGGGGTACTAAACGAACTATGGGAGGGTGGCTCCTGCTGCATGTCAGGTGGGGTACCCAGGTCAAAGGATGGAATGGGTGACAGCTGAAGAAATGACTGTGGGGTGGGTGGACGGACGTCAGACCCAGAACAAGGAAGTGGGGTGGGTGGAGGGATGGTGGGGCAAGGAGATGGATGGTGGGCGGGTGAAGGGATGGTGGGCGTAGGGGCTGGATGTGGGCTAGGTGAAGGGATGGTGGCAGTAGGAGCTGAATGTGGGTTGGGTGAAGGGATGGTGACGGTAGGGGATGGATGTGGGGTGGATGAAGGGATGGTGGGGCTGGCGGATGCATGTGGGGTGGATGCAGAGGGATCGGGGGTAGGGAGAAGCTGAGGGGTAGCAACAGGCGGACGGGATTGACATCCGGCCGGAGCTGTGCTCGTGCTTGGGCTGGTAGGCATAGCTGCCTCCTCAATCGGGGCCTCAGGGATAGGAGGTTGGACACGTGTCATCGCCTGTACTGCCGTCAGCACCTCAGTAATGTCGTTGTGGTCCTCCGTGCCCACTGGATGACGCCTCAATAAACGGACGTATCCTTCAATCTGCACATGGAAAAACCACACATATTAGACCTGCAATACGAAATCAACAATGCCAATTGATAATAAAATAAATGTTGGTTCTACTACTAATAATTGCAAATTAAAGGGAGATGAAGTGCTAAGCAAAAAATGTAGTAACAAACATCATGCTCTCTAAACAGTGGTTTCATGGTAAGAAACACGGTAACATGTATACATGAATGGACATTAATACACTAGCTTATGTTTTGCTACTGCTATATTCAGTAGTTGTTGTATAGAGATCAGTTGTCTTACAATAAATGGAGTCCTAAAGTTTCCACTCAATGGCACAGGAATCAAAACTTCTGCTGTAGTTGATACTAGTAATGCTGAAACTTTTTGAACATCTGCCTCATTATGCCTACATCATCAATAATTTCTCTCTATGTGTGTGTGTGTGATATTTCATTGTTAAGTAGCACATTTTGATTTTAAGTTTTTCTGTTGCTCTCTGTGAAGTGAACAAAAATATTTTTTCCTATTTTTATAGTATAGATGAATGGGTGGGACCTTTTTAACTCTCTTTCTCTCACACACATTTATTTTGCAGTGTTATAATGCTCTTGTCAGACATGGCGGGGAAAGCACCATTATACAGGAAGTATGTGAAGGATCTTTATTTCCTTATTTTTGCCTTGCAGTTCCCTGAAGCTGTTTTGGTTTTCTTGTGGTTTTTTTAATCGATGTCCTTTGTATTTGTGAAGGGCATTTATTTTCTTCAGTTCACCTATATCAAGAGAACTGGTTAATCACATCAAGAAGGATACAACTATTTTACCTCGAATTGTTGCACTGAAAGAGGTATAGTTCTCTTGTTTAGGAAAATACTTTTTGGATCGGTATTGATGCTGAAACACTTCATATTTCAGCTAGTTGTATTGTTTTCTTGTTTTCCATTGTTGGTTGTAAACTTATTAGTGGACATTGATATATTTCCATTTGGTTTTGAAATGCAGATGAATTTGGAGTACTTTGCTATAGACAGCCAGGTATCTGATTCTACTTCAGTCACTTGTTAATACATTTTTCATGATATAGATAATTGTGTATTTAACATAGATGATGGACTTATCTTCTTAAAAATTATCATGAATTTTGTATAGAAGATTCTCTCTTTTTTTTTTTTTTTTTCTTGGTATCTTTAGTGAATTTAACAAACCATTGTTGCTGATGACGTGTGTTCCATGAATGTACCTGTGGAACTTTGACTGCATATTTTAAAATGCTTAATGTAACAAATAGTATTTGTAACCTATTAAAGAAAAAAAGTTTTTGCTGGCTGCTGCACTCAAATTTTAATCTATTGAGGTACCAATCATGCAGATGTTTTTGGCAATTGTCACATTTTTTTTAGAGATTCTAAATACTTATATCATTTTTGTTTAACATGGTTCAGTTGTTTGTACTCTAAAATGTAAAATATTGGGTTTTACTTTTGAAAAAATATCCTAGCTCTAGCCTGCTCCCCACCGTTTTGCTAAATTTGATATAAAGCCAATAACATGGAAATGTGGGGTAAAAAGAGAAAAAATAGTTCATTTTTTCCCCTTCAGAAGGAATTTTCAACAGACACATTTGAATGTGCACCCTAATAACACTTAAACCATGGGCCAGGTGGTACTGATATTTAATATCATAGTGATTAGTGACTTATACTTACCAAAAAAAAATTGTGATTAGTGACTTATAGGGTGACTATAATGAGGAAACTTTGATGTTTGAAGATCTCTTCTTTTCTTGGATGATGTGGAACCTTACCAAGGCAAGGCCCTTTGGAGCCACCCCTAGGAAGTAAACCAGGGATACACAACCTCACCCGCCAAAACCGTGTATTAGGTAATCTGGGAGTACTCCTAGTGGGGATTGAACCTAGGGTGTAGGTTTGCAGTTCATCCCAAGCCTCTAACCACTTGGCTGCACCTTAATGGGTTTTGAAGATTGCTATATGATTTCAAATAAAGCCCTTGTTTAGTTCTTAGAGTTCTATGCTAGTTCCCGAGCAGTTGGAAAAATATACTTTTACCAATAGCCCGACCTTATAATCATTTAAGTTCAAGCTGGAATAAGAGTAGTTTGCTGTGGTTTAATTATATAACAGTCAAAGCTTACAGTTTGTACCTTTTGATGGTACTATGTTATTAATGTCATGGTCTTTCTTGTCTTTGATTTTCTTCAAACAGGGTTTTATCACCAATAATGAGAGGGCTTTAGAGGAACTTTTGGGGGATGAGGAGAATACTCGCAAAGGTGTTATGTGTTTGAATGTGATGGCTACCCGAATTGCTACAGTTTTTGCTTCACTAAGGGTATATAGATTTAGTTATTTCTAAATTTGATTTATTATGTATTAAAAATTTTCCAAACCATATTTATGTTTAAATTTTATCAGGAATTTCCTATGGTACGCTACCGTGCTGCTAAGTCCTTAGATGCAACTACAATGACAACTTTCCGTGATCTAATTCCTACAAAGCTCGCTGCTGGAGTCTGGGACTGTATTATGAAATATAAATCACTTCCTGGCTTTCCTAAGACAGAAACATGCGAGTTGCTAATACTTGACAGATCTGTAGATCAGGTTTTTAGGTGCATGTGTTTGTTATGAATTTATAATTTGGTTACTGGTATATTGTCTATATTGATTATGATGAATATACTTGTTTAAAAATTTTAGATTGCTCCTATCATACATGAATGGACATA